>NC_056737.1:1524834213-1525184213 GCF_019279795.1 Protopterus annectens | reverse complement strand
ACTCATTTCAGATGATCCCCATTGAATACATGCTGAACACGTGACATTCCGTTGTGATGGCCCATACTGTTGTGTGCATGTGCCAGTACTGCTTGGAAAGGTCCATTACCAAATAACCATTACACTCAGATATTGGCATGTTGAGTGAAGGGTACATGGAGGTTATGAGTATGTCAATTATATGTTATTGTGCCCTCAGCTATGACACATGATTCCTGTCATACCACTGAAGAGGCATTGTGATCTCAGACACATTAGGTATAAACCTGTGTGGACAGATCTGTGTGCCCAGTTCTTTCACCACTAAGTATGTACATCACATGCTGTGACCAATGTCCTACTTACCAGGTACATAGGTGCTGATGCAAATTATACTATATACAAATTTGTGTGGAGTTTATGGCCATTACTATGTCAACAGGCATTTGTTCATCACTACGCTCTTGTAGGATATCGACATAACTCACAGACTCCATGAGTGCATTGGCCAACATTGTTAACCATGGACTGTCAGTATTCCCTTGTATCATGGTTAAATGGATTCCAAGCAGTAGAGGACCCAGGACTAAGCCTGTTGAATACTGCAGCTTACAGATCAGCTATTGGAGGCAGATGTCCCTATGTTGGGTATATATGCCATCAGTGGGCCACTAAATGACCCCTACAATGATAGTACCATTGATACCTAAGTGGGTGCTTTGTACATGATGACTGATTGGGGGATATAGTCAGATGGCTTGGCTCAGCCCAGGGGGGTTGTATGCCCTGATGTCCCCTCACCCAGGTCCTTGGTGACTGCCTCAGAAATGTCCACCACATTTAGCAGTCATGAACCCCTGTCAGACTTCCAAACTGTGTACAGTCAACTGTCTGTAGAGCACATATATGTGTGCTGATCATCTCCATGATGAGTGCCCCTATGGCCATACCTATATGGATACTTAGGCAAAGAGGTCTATAGTTCTGGTGGTCAGTGTATGCACCACCTCTGTGCAAGGGTATAACACTTGGTGTTTTCCAGTCATCTGGGGTTCAACCAGTGGTTTCAGAATGATTACAAGGTGTTCCCAATGGTGTTAGTAATCATTGGAAGATTCCATGTAGGATGCAGCCTGGGATGTTAGCATGTCTAATATATGCTGTGTATACTACACAGAGAGGCCATTTATGACCTGCTTGGTAAATATGGAAGTTATGGGACAGGTTGTAGGAATGTCATATGTCACATGTGGTGGGGACAGGGGAGGAAAGTTGAAGCAGAACATGTGGGACTATAGGTTAGCTATGGCTACAGACCCATTGTATTTGGCATCATTAAGCATGAGTTCACCAACAATTTGGGCCTGTGCTTTGGAGTACACATGTAACTGCAATGTGTGTTGTGATTCTGCTTTGTGTTGGTGGCTAATGTTGTCCCTTACTGTGTCTACACAACATCACAACACTATGTAGTTGTTATAGCTGAGGAAGTTGTGTCACCATTTGAGGTGGGGCACCCTCCAACTGTCACACAGCAATGTCCACCTCCTATTGTACATCCTGATAATAGGAGTTGTCCATCAGTCTGGTTTGCTGTGCCATGAGGAGCCTGTGTTCCTGCTGTTAGGTACAGCTGAGTTAATTCAGTTGTAATGCTGCTGACATAATGTACGGGTGTACAGCTCTACATAATGCCATCCTGTCAGAGGGGGAGGTGCAGCCAAGCTATTTAAACCATCCCACATATGGTAATAAATGGCTTTGTTGAAATATATGTCTGTATTGTTTGCAAGGGTAGGTTAGTGCTGGTAGTTTTAATGACTCTGATCTGTGGTCAGATCCCACCAGGGAGGACCTCACATTGGGGGCTGCAGTGGTCACCCATATTGGTAAGCACATGTTGCAACAGATTGGTTCCCCTTGAGGTGATGTCATGGCATTGGCCCAGGACATTGTAATTAAGGACATAGACTAACCTTTGGACAAGTGAGCTCCAGCATGACTAAGCAACATAGCTGGTGGTCACTTAATGCAACCCCACAACATGGTGTAATGATATCTCTTGATAGACACATGCAGATACAAATATGCATAATGGGTCTCTGGATACATGGAGCTGCTTCTGTAGCCAGCTATTGCTTGATTATTTGCCCTTCCAGTACTGAATGTCACCTACATTGTCTCTGGGAAATCACTGCTTTACAAAATCTGGATGTGTATCAATCCTTAATGAGTATGTATACACCATCTGCATTACTTTGAACACTATCACTTTGAGGTGTTTAGATGTGGATTGACATGTAGTCTGGTATGGCTGTGGAGCTGTCCACAGCCTTGAACCAGATGTCCTTGACTGCACACACATGTCTGCATAATCCAGGGTAGGGACACATTACACAGAGGGGGTTCAGTGTTGCCATACCCAAATGTAGCAGTATAACCATGATGTTGTGTACAGATGGCATTCTCATTGCCAGATTTTCCCTGAACAGTGCATCTAAGATGCATTGTGGGGGTGTCAATAGCCATGGCCATTACTCTAAATTGCAGGGGTAAGAGATAAACACCACCACTCTTGAAGCTTTTGTGTCTGTTGTGCAAAGCATCCCAGGCAGGCGTGTAGTAGATCCCCTGACAATGACACCACACCTTAAGAGAATTATTGACTTCCATCAAATTATGTGTGTATGGGGCCATCATCCCAAGTGAGTGTCAACTGCAGCCGAAAGGTATGCATATAACTGCGAGAGACACTGAGTGGCTAAGCACAGTTAAGTGTCTAGATACAGGCTGGGCACATATGTTCCTAGTCATAGACACCTGCAGGAACTATGATGTCAACATTATAGTCACTGACATCTCTTGATTTGTGGCAATGTGTAGTAAGGCCTATTGTTTAAAGCCACAGACAGCTATCTGTGACCTGCCCCATATGTAGCCACTTGACACAGACTTCAATATGTCTCACAATGTAATCACCTTTGACTAAGAGGTGTGAGTAGTTTGTGTTTTGCCTCTGGTGTTTGACCAGTAAGAGAGTGGTGCATGTAGTATTATGTATACTGTGCACTCCAGAGGCAGGATGTTCTGAGGTGTCTGTTTGGCAATGTGTCTGATAAGGAGCTGCACCCATGCAGGTGTGTGATCAGGGTGTAGGTGGTGCAGGATGTGAGCTGTGCATGTTGGCATAATGATCATTGCCATATGTAATGACTGCTGTTGGAGACACCATGGCAGCAATGTTTGAAATGCAGTCATATCTGTCACACATTGTGCTTGTGTGTCATAGAAGTACAGGGGTGGTGACACTCCCAACACCTAAGCAACAGGTCCTGCAAAGGAACGGTCATGCTTCCACACCCTTGGGGTTAACAGCTTTACATACAGTGTCTGTAGGCACACCTTGCAGTGAAGATGTGGATGCCCATGCATGCATAGTGGACTTGTTCAACTTGACATTATGTTGGCCTCACAAGTACAATGCCTGTCAAGCAAGTAGACAGCACACTGGTGGTTGTGTGGTATGATGTGGGAACACAGACATGTGTCAGGTACATAACTGTACAGTATGACATGCCTAGGACATGTGGCAGGTGGACACATATTGGCCAAAGGTGGCCAGTCCGCAGGAGTAGACCTCCCAGCCAGGTCATGCAGATATGCACCAGTAATGTTTTGAAGTGCAGGATGCATGAAGTGCTGTAAAAGTGTCACCTGTGATGGTTGACCGGTATTGTGCTGATTGTTCCAGCAAGACTGGACATCTATGTCAATGGACATTGTACATTATATTGTGGCACTACAGCAGTGCTACTAATCCCCCTCTTGTCAGTTTCCTAATGACATACTACCAACCCTGTAACAGATGGCATAACACACACACAAAAGCCAACTGATTGCCCTGGTTGCTAATCAAGGCATCTACTCGGAAAAGGGTATGTGTGGTCTTCAGAGCTTTTCATGATGTGAGACAGCTATGTGGATGAACAAACAGTGTATGTCCTGCTTTTCTTCATGGGCTTTGTAGTACCATTTTGTGTGTGATGACAGAAAACATATCGGACCATGGTATCCTATGTGACAGTGATGTCAGTGGGACCAGCATTAGTAGTTGCCAGGCACTGGCTCTTCTGTGGATTCCCCTGCTTTCCACAGTCTTCACAAGGTAATTGTGTCCTTCCAGTACACACTGCTTGGGTAATGTCCAATTGCAGAATACCTGTGTGAAACCCCCACCTTACCTTCAAAGGGTGTACATATTACACTTCCCTAAGATGTCTGTCTGCACTCTGTATGCACAGCTTGGATGACTCCCATCTTGGAACATGCTGGAAGCAACTGCTGTACTTAGTTACACAAAGGACAACTAGCATGTAATGCCAAGCAGTGTCCCTAGATCTCTGTGTCATGTGACATGAAATGCCATGAAATGAGTTAGCATGGATATGAGCAGTAACACTGTCGTACACCTACTGACACTGGACCACACATCATCTGTTATGCTCAAGGTGGAATCATGCCTTCTGACTCTAACTGGTGGACCCCACTGAATGTTACACTATGCAATGGATGATGGGAATATTACTTTTTCTACCTACCATGGCCTGTTTTGACAATATTAGCCCAGCAGGCCTTGCTGGAAACTGTGTAGGTTATCTGCTGAGTGCTGTGTCTGCTAGTGGATAGGCAAGTGTCTGACAGCCATGATCTGGGAAGATAGCACTGGGAGACCTAAGTTGCAGTGATGCCAGTCACCAGTGAATTTCCCTAGACATCATTGATGGTGTACCCCTTCTAGCCATTCCTTCTCTGCTTCATAGCCATTATCAGAGCCCTCTGACTGCCTACATTAGCAGGCGACTGCATATCAGAAGCTGTCACTGAATCCCACAAAGAACCAACAGTTAACCATGATGGCCTGTGACACACATTCAGTTGTGGTCTAACCCACTGACAAATATTAAATCCCAATGACTGCACAATAATATCCATTGGGAAGTCACCCACCCATGAGACATGTAGTAGTGTCTGCACACCATACACAGTTGAACAAGTAATCATGGGCATATGGACACAAGAGGAAATGTAGCCTTTCACTGTCAGTGGTTGTTGAGATGTGGGGATGCATTCAATGTTGTACATCATAAACAGACAGGTCTGTGATGTAACTCCCCGACTGTCATTGCCATACTGAAGGTGACACTCATCACACCTATCATTGTGTGCAATGGCATCCTTGCCATGTCACTACAAGGGTATATCCTACAACTGTAGCAGCCATACAGGTTCCATGGTACTGCAATACACATTGCAGATAACATGCCCTATGGAGGCCATGTCATGACTGTACATGTGTAGTCTGTCTCATAAATGCATTGTAGGGGATGTGCATGTCTGCCATAGATTGAGGTGTCATTTCCCACTGTTTTCCTCTTGCTCATCCATGACAGGACTAACACATGTCTTACCCGAGCTATGCACCTACATCATCACTGTGGTATAAATACTACATGTTGGAGAGACAGGTATGTCACATAGACAGTACACTATATATGTAACAGGCCCCCCATGCATGTGAAGCACACATATGCTGTGACACTCATCATGTTCAGGTTACAACATGGGATGCAGAATAAGACAATCATAGCTGTTGTCAGACAAATGTCTGTACTGGACACTGGAATTGTGAAGATGGGTCATTCCCAGCACCACAGCTTGTAGATATGATAGCTCCCAACACCCTGGTAACACTTATCAATGGTATCACACCTTTTCACAGATTAAGGATGGATAAGTATGTTGCATGAGGCCACTGTTGTTGTTAGCAAATTACACACATATGGACTTATGGAGCCATGCATCTATAGTGCTGTACCTTTCTGAAGTAATATTTCTTCTGTGCAGTCTATCCTGTGCTGTGATTTCTATAGCTGTCTTGCTGCTATGGGTCCATAGGTGTACCCCACAGAATCCTGAAACAGAAACATAAGCAGTTCTGTGACACACCTTGCATTGTGTAAGTACCCAGCCATTACAACATCATACAACATAAGGTACACAAATGTATGGAGCTTATACATTGAAAATGTCAGCATACAGTATCTGTCAGTGACCACTACATGTAGCATGGCTAATCAATACATTGCACAAGTACATGATAATTTATATAGTCACTCTGTGCATCAGGCACATAGCTTCATTTCCCTGCATCGATGATGAGAATGACAGGGGTATGGCACAGGTATCACTTGCACAAGTTGTTGTGTGGGGGTGCCAGTGGCCTAGGCTGGCTGAAAAGATTGACATGTGTGTGAGTCAGGAAGGGAAGAAGGCAAGGTGGAAAAAGGAGTTGTGCTATGTGTGTCTATAGGTGACCTGCATTTGACAGTGGTGTGTGAGTGCATGTGGGTGGGTGGACAAAAGCAAGCTCAGTGCTAGCACTACATGTGTGTATGTTTGACAGCTTTGAACCATGCATAGTAGAGTTGGCATTTCACCATCTCCAGGCCCGAACATGGGAGCTGGCTCTGCCAGGAGTTGCACTGGCACCTCCATGCCCAAGCTCAGAAGTGGTGTTAGTACTTGATGGTGACGGCTGTCTGCTGGGACCATCCATGGTTTGCCATGTCTTGGTGTGCACAGCACACTCTCCTATGTAGTGCTGGATGTACTTCCACTATGGGATGGTGATTGTGCATGTCCACATGGACTCTCAGCAGATGGAGTTGCTGACCTACATCCATGAGGCTGACGCTCAACTCCAACCATACATTCCAGCACAGATACTGTGTGTTCCAAAACAGACACTGTCTCAGCCCACCTTCTGTTCACTGCATCAGTGAACCGATCCATGGTGTCATCAATGCGGTGGAGGAAGTCGCAGATGTCAGACTGTGCTGCATCCATAACCCTGAGCATATATCTGGAGTTCTTTTCAGAGCATGCCTGTGCCAGCATGATGGCTCAAAAATATGCCGAGTGAACAGTGATGTGACACTTGCAAGAGGTGGTGGAAGGACAGCAGGTCTCTTATGAACACCACTGACAATCTGCTTGTGTGGAACTTCGAAAGCTCTTTGGCTATGGCCAGTGTTTACACTCACTGCAGCCATAGGTGCCACACTTTCCTGCTCAATGTCCCCACCCTCGAACTGTCCAATATCTGTGGCCTCTGGGGACTGGGTATGTGCAGGCATACTGACTGTGTGTGGTGACAATGAGGGCAGAAGAGTGATATCAACCTCTGGGACATATTCATCCCCTGAAATCCCCACCTGTGCCTCCCTGTGGCCACCATCATCATCTGAGTCTGAAGGGACACTGACATCAGATTGCGTAGGGGACAGAGACCAACCCTCCTGGTCACCTGTGATATGAGAAGAAAAAGCAGTACATTAATACCTACACTATTATGCTCTGCAGTACTATGTTGCAATAAATGTACAGCTATATACACTGTTGGCACTATTACAAACCTGTTTAAATCCCAACCTCATATAGTAGGACAAGAGGACATTATTATCCCCACAAACAGCTGTAGTTACTTGTAAATAACAACTATGTCCACAGCAATCTCATCAGCAAAAATGAGTTACACTTTTGACATTTGTGAAGACTCTGCACAGTTGACACATATGGCAATCTGCAATGTCCTGACAATACTGTTGCATATATCAGTGTGGAGACACCTACAAGGCATACACATGACTGTAACATGTGTATAGTCATAGAAACATCTGTGTAGTTGGCAATCATGCCGATAGTACAGCACTCCTGGCAGCAGGCCTGGGATGACAATTTAGGGATTGCATTGCTGTAAAACTACATCTATAACAAAACAGTGCTGTGCTTACAAGGAGCAGGAGCAGGACCATGACTTTGTCTGATACCCAACGGACCTGTGTAAAGTAGAAGGAGAGGTAATGTCAGTACCACTGCATGTTGCACCACAACAAGGTAATATGTCCATATATCTCACATTTACAGTAGCTACTATGTTAATTATTATAGCTGTCAAAATCTGGGCATGACAGTCAAAGTGCAGTGAACCCCCCCCCCCAAAAGCAGACAGACCTGACACCCATGTAAGACTATGTATGCTCTGACACACCAAATGCTACAGTATTGCAATGCTGATCAGACTAAGCTTACCTGCACGCTCCTCTGCCATGGACACTGTGGCACCCACATCCATGATGTATGGTGTGATGGATGCCTGGGAGCTGTCATGTGAACTTAGGTTTGCCAGGAATTCCTCAGTGGGTGAGAGTGGTTGTTCTGCTGCAGGATCTCCACTGGTGATGCCATGATCCCTGGCTATATCTGCTGCTCTTCTGCATGTAGAATTGATTATGTCCATTGCACGGTGTCAAACCTGCTCATATGTCTTGCTCTGATTACCTGTAGCATTCATGTCATGGAGAAGGTCAGCCCACACTGCTGCCCGCTGATCCCTGTTTTGCCTTCCTCTGGACAGTAGGAGTTCATGATGTTGCCGGATGCCTTCAAGTATAATCTCATTCTCCACATCCATGAAAGGTGCATGGCATCTTGAATATATGTGTCCTGAAAGACAGCAGAATGGGAACACATGTCAGGATCACATATATGGAAGTACACTATTTAGAGATATAGCAAGAACAGAATGGCTGACAGTATCCACTACTTGCTCAGACATGTCATGTACCACAGTGTGCAAACATACTAAGTGTGTGGACACAACTAGGATACTAGCAATAGTAAGCTATTCCCATGTGTACCATGACAGATACTGCTCTATGATCATACACCCAACACTGGAGTCTATTTTAGTGTGTGGCCTAGGGGCAACCCCCCCTGATAATATGTCAAAACAACAATGCAAAACAAACAGCAGTGTGCTATTGCATCCACTATAAAGGGACAGTCCCAAGAGACCAGTGTGCTACATTGACAAGAAGCATTCCACCCTTGATGTATTGTACGTCCTCTGTAGGTGTAACAAATCTGGTTATCAATGACATACATTATCATGGTTCTAAGAAAGGCTTAATGTTGTAACTCCTATTCTCTGTAAGCATATTCATACATCTACATCCTGTTGTAAACAAAAAAGGTTACATACCTGCTGGAGTGCAAAACTCCTCTGTTGTTATGTGGTGATATTTAGGTTTTTGCAAATGCTTGTTTTGCGTGCAGAAAGTCCCATACAGAATGGTTCTCTATAGCCAGCATGTTTACCTTTTAACATGTTTCTGATTAGCAGGTGATTGCCTCTTAACCAATCTGTGGTTCTGAAATGCTAATTGCTGGCAACATAGCTGATTTGCATTATCATCAGCCAGTGACATGCAACCACTGTACAAGATATAAGGCCTCCATGTAGATTACAAGCCCTTTCTGATATGTTGTGCTGGACATTACTGGGATGAGGAGACTATGTCATCACAGAGAGTAGGTCTGTAGGAGCTATTGTTACATACAGATGTGTGTGGTACAGGCTGTAGCTGCTGCTGCAGGTAGTTGGCCTAGGCAGACAGTGTGAACACTTTGGAGGACAACATGCTGTAGAAGCAACTGTGGTACCTGTGGCAACCTTGTAGTAGAGGCAGAGCCAGAGTGAGGGTAGCCATTCCACTCCAATTAAGGCATGTGTTTAAGTTAAGTGTGTTAACCAACAGTATCATTAACAGAGGACTAGGCTACATGTTTGTTGTGTCCTTGAGCAACATATGGGATAAATCTAACATTATGTCCACCATTTGGACAACTGCAAGGCTGTGTGTTATAGTCTGTTACTCATTTGGAACATGTATGCTGGCAGTCCTTTTTACAAGCAGGGGCTTCATATATGTATGTTAGTTGTACAGATATGCTAATCTGCACTGTGAGTTTGAAAGGATTGTGTACTGCACTCTGATAGTAGTGGGCCTCATTTGCATTACCTGAGTTTAAATCCTCTGTGAATGCATATTAATGCATGACATGACACTTTATGTACTGATGGTTGTGCTGTAGAGATATATGAAGTGTTCACATCTGCAGGCCTGACTTTCATCAGTGGCAAGCAGGCATTTCATTTGTACTGTGTTGTGTGGCTAAAGAGTGTGCAACTCAGTGATTAATTGGTGACTTCACAATAATGTTATTTAAATGCTACACACCACTGGATTTGAACCTATGGCTGTGTGTTACAAAATGCAGTGCTTGCAAGGCATTTAACACACTGAGCTAGTGAGTCACTGTCACACGAAGTGTATTTACAAGATATAAATACACACATACAGGCCATGCCATACTATTTTTACAGCCATCATTATGTGCATGGCTTTATAGTGATGTATTTCTGCACCAAGGTCCATGTTTTACATGTATTTTGCCAGTTATTCCTTAGCAGGTCTACTTGTAAATGTTGATGATAAAAGGCGACATTTACCTGCTATTGCAGACCTCAATGACATCCATTCTTGTGTGTTTGGCATTCTAGTAGTGTACTCTTGCACCAGACTGCAATGTGCAATCCCAATTTTTCCATTTACATTTAAGCAACTTTGGATGATGCTGTGCAATGCACAGAGCTGCTGAAACATGCTTAATGAGTATAACCTGCAATTACTATGATTTCTTTAAAACAGCTGTTTTAATTAACAGCTGTGTGGCATGGTAGGTTAATGCAGCACCCTACAGCTGTGATGGCCATGGGTTTGAAGTAGAGAACAGATGTTTATTTAGTATGTTTATTACCCGAAACACATATATCAATATAGCTCCATTTGGCTGAGCTTAGCAAAGCTGTACAATGCAGTGTGTCACACAGTGTCAGACTAAAAAAATCTAAAAAGAAAAATGGGGAGATAGAAAAGAAGTGAAATGGGGTGCAAGCAGAGGGAAAACATAATGAAAGGCAGGTAGGTATGTGCAGGAAGGGTGTAGGAAAGAACCATAGCTATCCATTTCTTGTACAGCAATAATTGTGCACTTTGACAGAATTTGTAGATGACTTTAGACTTTAACCCCCAGAGAGAGGGGTGAGGACACTGATAAAAATAAAATTCACAGCTTGCCAGAGAGCACACAGCTTTATTCACATAACAAACTAAGTGCTTTCACCCATAATCCTGTTGGGCTTCATCAGAGTCACAGTAAAACATTTGATCCTTATATACAAAGCTTAATTGGTTAATTAATTAATTAGTTAATAGACATTAACATTCAGTTAGTACTACATAAAATATTACAACCCTAAAATGTTTGAACAGTTAAAAACTGACATAAAAATCATACATAACTTAACCAAAACATTTAAACATTACCAATAAAAGACAAAATGACCTAGAAGAAACCACTGTGCATCTTAAAACCTATATTAAAAACATTCCACTGTTTAAATATCATTTGATGCTAACGTAATAAAAAATAATAAACATCTTAAATGTTTGAATATTGTACAGTACTGTATTTATGTATAGTGTATATCTATACACCTGTTACCATATGCAGTCATTTCCAAGTAAAATAAAATGTGATTTATATTTTAAATAACTGGAAATGGAGATTTTATTATTAATGCTTGGCACTCTAGTTGCACCAATATGTAACTGCCAAAGGCGTCCCCACCACCTTCATTCTTCAGAATCTCATCAATTATAAAGAATAAAAACCTTTAAAAATCTTTGCATACCCTACTGTGCAAAAATAGTGCACTTGTCAATTTATTATTTTTAATGTCTCTACTATGTTCCAAAATTCTTGTCCTCAGTTTACGTGTGGTCTTTCCCACATAAAATGCAGAACATGATAAACATGTCGCAATGTATACTACCATGTCAGTGTTACAACTACAATGTCCTGGACATTTATAGGATTTCTTGTAACTACTTAGGTATAGATTTGGTCTATCATAATTAAATTTACAGGCCTTACAAAAACCACATTTTTTCATACAAGATGTCTTGTATTCAACAACAGAGGCTCCTTTTTCTAAAAGTTCCTTTAAATTGGCCCCTTTACTAGTAACAAATGTGGGAGTAGACCCCAATGTTCCTTTAATTTCATCAGGAAACACACTGTCCCATGCTGTTTGTATATTCTGCCTTATTTTACGTGCTGTGTGATTGTACTCCAGCACCATCGTAGCACCCCTGGCTACCTTTTTGTGTTCATATATTTTTATTTATTGGACCAACTTCTCTGGTTTTGTCCAACAAAATTGGACAAAATTTATTAGCCTTTTCTTAAACACTTCCTTACTTATTGTTGTCAGGAGGTCAATGGGGTACCCTCTATTTTGGAACAAATCTTGTAATTTTGACAATTCATTTTTTTAAAAATTCATTTTGACTAACCAGTCTTGACAGGCGGACCATCTGTCATTTTTATTACATATTTCTTTTGAAAAAAAGGATGACAGCTCTCAAAATGAAGAAAAGAATTCCTATAAGTTTTCTTTTGATATATGTTAGAGTGTATTTGGCCACCTTCCTTATACAAACAAATGTCTAAAAATTAAATTCTGTCTTCATCATAATGATTAGTAAACTTAAGAAAACTTGTTGTGTTGTTCAAAAAATATATAAATTCCTCCAGCACTTGCTTAGTGCCATTCCATAATATCAATACATCATCCACATAATGTCAATAGGTTATAATATTGGACATGTACTTAGAAATAAAAATGTTCTGCCTCTCCCACTCTGCCAATACTAGGTTAGGATAGATGGCTGCACATTTTGCACCCATCGCAACACCATTTATCTGCCTAAAGTATTCACCTTTAAACAGTACGAAGTTGTTGAATAAAAACATTTCCACGAGTTCTGTAAGTAAACCCCTCTTAACATGGTGTAGTTCACTTCTGTTGACTAAGATATTGTCAAAAAATTTGAGTCCTATTTCATGGGGAATAACTGTGAATAAATTGATGACATCTATGGTTACAAACAATGATGTCTAAGCAATGTCAAGAATCCTATAAAATATAAGGAAACTTCTTCAACATTTTCTTATATGTAATGTCTATGTATGAAGCAAAGAGTTCAGTTTTTGAACCCCTAGCAGCCACAATTTATCTAAATGGTGGACAATTCATATTTTTGTGAATTTTGGGGATTCTGAAAATAGATGGTATAGTCGGGGTGCCCACAGTTAGATATCTACATTCTTCTTCTGAAATTATCCCCTCACACAAAAATTCTTGAAGTTGCCAGTCAATCTTGGCATATGCTTTATAAACATCAAATTTAGACAGTCTTGTATAAGTGCTGGAATCATGCAATAATTCTTGCATTTTACAAGAATAATCAGTGTTTGTCATAATTACTACCCCCCCCACCATTGTCTGATTTTATAACATGGTAAAGGGTGTTTTTTGTTAATTGTTTCAGACAGAATTTTTCACCTGTAGACAAATTTTGAACAAGCTGTTTTTCAGAAGAGATGCATCTCCTAATCTATGTTTCACACAGTCTTTCAAAGACCATAACTGTAGGGTTGCTTGGGGGAATAAATGTACTACTTCTCTTAAAAGTCATAACATTCTGAATAACAGGATTACTATTATTAGCAAAAAATAACTAAGTTTAAAAGTCTAATAAAAAGTTTGAACTGCAACAGTAACTTCCCAACCTCATAACAGAAGTTGGGTACAAAAGAGAACTCTTTTCTCAACAAGGACACGTGGTTGCCAGAAATCTCAATGCCAGAAAAATTGTAAATCAAAAAATCTTAAACACATACATACTGACAATTAAAATGTCCATTCAAGCACTCTGAATCGATGTCCATCAAACTATTTTTATTAATAATACAGTTTTGTTCATAAAGGAGGCCTTCCTGTCCCATTGTCACATCAACAAAGTCTAATTGTGCATAGTGGTGTGACCAAGACTGCAATTGTAGTTGTGATTTTGCCACTGATTGCGGGATGTATTCCTTGAACCTCACCTTCCCCCCCTTTGTTGGTAACCTTGACATCTCACTGGGGTTGTCCTGTTGTTTTTCTGGTTGCGATTCCATATTCTGTCCGAATGTCTCAGGGGAGGGGGATCTAAAAAAAACATCATTTGCCTCAAATGTATCAGTCTCCACATATTCATTGTCCATAACAGTACCACCCACACCCCCATTGTCATTCCTTACTTCGCCTGTAGTTGTCCCGCCCCTATTTTTTGTTGGGTATGTAGTTGTCCCGCTCCTATTTTTTGTTGGGTATGTAGTTGTCCCACCCCTAGTTTTTGTTGGGTATGTAGTTGTCCCGCCCCTAGTTTTTGTTGGGTATGTAGTTGTCCCACCCCTAGTTTTTGTTGGGTATGTAGTTGTCCCGCCCCTAGTTTTTGTTGGGTATGTGGTTGCCCTGCCCCTAGTTTTTGTTGGGTATGTAGTTGTCCCGCCCCTATTTTTTGTTGGGTATGCTCTTTTCTCCCTGTATTTACAAGTGTCTCTCACTATTTTCCTTTGCTTTCTTTCTAACCTATTCTTTACAAACTTGTCAGTGTCAGATAGAACCCTCTCAACTTGAGATTTGTTAAACTCGAACAATAAATCAGAGTAAATACTTGTTTTTAAAGCCACTAACTCATTTTTTAACTTAGTAAGCTTAAATATTGTTATCACGGATAATAATCCACATTAATTCCATAGCTGTATGGTCAAACAAAGCCAAAAGATCCTGAAAGGCATCAGAGTCTTCCGTTATGCTCATAGGTAACTTAAAATTTCTCAGTTCCCTCAGAATTTGTTTAAGCTCGATTGAACGTTCCAGGAAAACATGGTCCATTTGTAAAGCTTTAAAACACTTGGTTAACTTTTCAAATTGCTGTACCTGTGCATTAAAACACCCAAATTCTGCTCTATTCTCTGTCATCTGCCTTACATTGAGCATGGGAGGAGCCAACAGCATCTCAAAGTCAGGAAACTGTACCCTCGACTCTTCAACCAAACGCCCCCTTCCAGAGCCTTTGTTAATGGTTCCGTTGGCCATTGTAACCAAATTGGTATTAGGTGGTGTATGCAAAATCAATAATTCTGCCTACGTTGTTGTTAAAGTTACATCTGCACTGTCGATATAATTGTTTCTCCCATTAGAATGCATCAGGGGATGATTTGCCTCGAAATGTCCACATATTGAGCAAACAACTGCTCCATTGTGTTATGAACTGCTGAAGAAGATTCTTCCAATTAAAATATCAGCCCTCAGCCCAAGGCAAGTAAGGAAATGATTTTGTCTGCCACAAACACAAACCACAAGTAGTAAACTGATAAAAATAAAATCCACGGCTTGCCAGAGAGCACACAGCTTTATTCACATAACAGACTAAGCACTTTCACCCATAATCCTGTTGGACTTCATCAGTCAATCACAGTAAAACATTTGATCCTTATATACAAAGCCTGTTAATTGGTTAATTAATTAATTAGTTAATAGACATTAACATTCAGTTAGTACTACATCAAATATTACATCTCTAAAATGTTTGAACAGTTGAAAATTTACCTAAAAATCATGCATAACTTAACCAAAATGTTTAAACACCACCAATAACATTTTTATTTATTGACTGGGAAAGTCTCATGTTTCAGTGGAGGCCTGGGGAGAAACACTCCAGATGCATCTCTGAATTGTGGGAGGAAACCAGGGCAAACCCACACAAACACAGGGAGGACATGCAGACTCTGCACAGAAAGCACCCCAGCCAAGAATCAAACCAGAGAACCTCTTGCTGTGAAGTGACAACACTACCACTGCACCACTGCACCATGTAAGAAGCAAAACAACCTAGAAGAAACCACTGTGCATCTTAAAACCTATATTAAAAACATTCCACTATGTTTAAATATAATCCTTTGATGCTAACATCATAAAAATAATAAATAAATATCTTAAATGTTTAAATATTGTACAGTACTGTATTTATGTATAGTGTGTATCTATACACCTGTTACCATATGCAGCCATTTCCAAGTCAAATAAAATGTGATTTATATTTTAAATAAATGTGAATAGAGGGGTGAGGACAGCATAATTGCATTATGCCAATTGGACCAAATTATGTGTCCAGTGGACATGTGTGCAAAATAGAGAACTATGTATGGGACAAATTTTTTTAGGACAGGTGCCTATTTTTTTTCTTTTTTTTAAGGTGAGAGTGGAATATTGGGGAAGGGTCAGAGGTATGTGTAGGGAAGGTAAGTTGGGTAGGTGAGGAAGCTTTTACAGACAAACAAGACAAACAAGACAGCAGACAAAAGTGGTGTGTGACACAAGACGGGGTAAACACCTTGGATGGGGAGGGTGTTTTGAAATTTCAGTTCCATATGCCTTCACAAGGCAGCAGAGTGACTCACATCCCCACTCATGGGACTGTTGACACTGTTCCATCACTTGCCTAAGGGTGGCAGTGGTGTAGGCTGGGCTCCAGGACAAACTTGCCCCACGAGGCTGGACAGCATGCGTTCCATCCAGTGTAGGCATCATCCAAACCCAGGGAAGATGATCCTGCACACCACATCCAGCAGTTCATCATGGAAGACAACCTTCCTCTACCACTGGTCCCAGAGGGGGGCCCCATCCCCTTCACATGGAATGGTACTACCCGATGCTGCAGGTAGTGCAAGGACAGCTGAGGGGAGACCACTAGGCTGGGTTCCAAATGTGCTGGGACCCAGTGCCACAGCCAGGAGGAGGCAAGGTAGGTGGATCACGAGGAAACAGCCGACTTTGACACGCTGTAGTAAAGTAGTTGTAAAAATAAGTTAGTATTAATCAAACCAATGTTAGTATTAACAGAATGGAACATAATAATATTTATTAATCCAAATACATATTAGAATATATCACAGTTAGACGTTGCCCATTTGAATCTCAGTTAGAGTGTCTTCTGTGTGGCGACATGCATGAATGGGCGTTCCTTTGTTGATGGTTGTGCGTTAGGCCCGGCAAGCCAGTACGTAAAACTCTACTGCCAATCATTAGCGGACCGGAGTTCCGCTGTGGCGACCCCTAACCGGGAAAAGCTGAAAGACACAAACAAACAGAACATTAGGTAACATAACAGTATGTTAACAACAAACCAGTATGAATTAAACCATAAGGCCAGTAAAAGAGTTAGTGTAACAAAATATGTTAATATTACATCATAACAAATAAATAACAATAATAAATTAAAGAAGATAAGGGGTGGGGAGAGAGAAAAAAAAAACATGCAATTAATTATCTCGCAGGTAATATTACTATACAGAGTACAACTACAAACTTCTACAGGTGTGCAGTGTCAGTTGTGAGTACAGTGACTATAATTCTTCTACAGCTGATGTTGCACATGCATGCCTCTCAAGCTGTTAGCATGGGACAGTATGGGCCAAACAGTAACAAATGCAAGTACAGATCTACACAGAACAGTTTCACATAATGTGGACTTACATAACTACCAAGGTATTATGTAAATGGATTTGAAAATATATAGCATCTCATGTAATCATTTATGTGGCAATCATGGAATAGACAGATTAAGCAGTTGTAATTACATTATGAAAAATGGTGACAGTTGAGAGGCATGTCTGTGTACATTAAGTAAATTAGACAGGCATCATGCCTTAGTTGGCAGGCAGGGGTGTAGAACCCAATAGCTGTGACTGCAGGGGTCATCTGCAAATAATATAAAAAATGACTGCAACAACTTAGAACAGGCATGCAATGACTGCAGCCCTATTGCAAATATTAAGACAGATTTATATAGGAAACCACAATGCTGCTCAACACTTTTTGGTATTGCTGATAAATGCCTGTGAAATCTACACACACTATCTGCTCATAAAGTGGGCTACCTCAGCCATATACCTTTTGTTCCTGGAGTGGAAGAAAATGTGAGCATTGTGTGACTTACATTAGCCTGGAGACAACATTCACCCATACTATTACTTGAAAAAACAATTTAAAGGACTTTCCTTTTGCAGTGTAGAGCTATTACAACTTTACACTTGACTGCAGTGACAGTAGAACACACATGCAATGAATCGAGCTGTATTATTAAGACAGATTTATTTAGGAAACTACAATGCTGCTTAACACTTTATTGGTATTGCTGATAATTCTCTGTGAAATCTACACACACTATCTGCTCATAAAGTGGGCTACCTCAGCCATATACCTTTTGCTTCTGTAGTGGAAGAAAATGTGAGCATTATGTGATGTAATTGGCCTGGAGGCAGCCTTGAAACATACTATTAGTTTAGAATAACATTTTACAGGACATTCATTTTGCATTGTAGAGCTAGTACAGTTTTACACTTGACTGCAGTGACAGTAATTTATTTACGAAACCAAAATGCTGCTTAACATTTTATTGGTATTGCTGATATTCCCTTGTTTATTGCAATACAATTGTTGTTGTTCATTTATTGCACTACAGTTCTAATTGCCCATTTGTTGCACTATATTTCTAATTGCCCAGTTATTGCACTGCAGTTTTTTATTATTCTTTATTGCAGTAATTTTTTTATTCTATATTGCTTATTGCACTACAAGTTGCATACTATATCTGTACTTACCACACTCATGGTTCAACCTGGCCATGTGCCCTGCATGGGACTGAATATTGCAAGTCATCTCAGCTGCAGCTGTTGGGAGAGAAGCACACCATTATGCATACCAGTTTTGCACACATCCAACTTGCATTTTGGTAAAGCAGTGGAAAAAATACTTATATATTTATGGGGAATGCCCAGCCTTAGCCTGTTGGACCCAGGTATCCAATGTTCACTTCTTTCTCTGCTTCAGGTCAGCATAGTGGTGACAACACTGCTCAACAGTGTGGAGGATACCAGTAACACTGGTAAGATCCCTGGCCAACTGATGTCAGACCTCAGGCTTACACTCTGAGCCCTGGTAACCACCCTGCAGCAGCCTAGGTACATAATTCTGTATGAGGAGCCCAACAAAAACTTTGGACTCCTGCACACCCCATCTCTGCACCCAAAAGCGTGCACCCTCTCCAACACCACCTGGCACATCAGCAGATAATTACACTTCAACAAATGATGCATAATTCCCTTCCCAACTATTGGCCTTAAAATAGGCTGTTTTCCCACCCTTACATGTCATTCAGCAACATTCCAAAAAGTGCTGCGTTACTTAGCATCGCGCAAATCAGCTAAGTGAAGTTAAACAGCATGAAAACTCACAGAACTGTGGTTTTAGTGAATCATAGCAATGTGCAAAAATTATTAGCCCTTACCCATGCTTAAGCAGTGCTTATCAGTGCGCCAGTCACCTAAATGTAAAAATATTTATTTTAATTTAAAAGACATTTTACATTGCATTCAACAAATAATATATGTGCTAGGGACTCAAACCCAGGAACTACAGTACTGTAGACTATCACTCTACCATTTAGCTACTTGGAGATTATACAAAGTACAAAACCTTCACATACACTACTAAGCAATTGCAGCATGCTACCCAAATGGGCTTAAATGGATGTACACATATTCAGAAATAATTAATTACATCCAGTTTCTATTTTTTAGATGTCTGGTAGTGTCTACCATATATATGTAAGCACAGCTTTGCATTGATGTGCTCTGTACCATGGCGTGCAAAAAAAAAAAAACAGTTATCATAATTAATTCCACATGGTTTCTATTTTTAGATGTCTGGCAGGAGTCACTTTTCTATGTATATGCACGGCTTGGCATTGCTGCACCTTGAGCCGCACAGACATTTAAAAAAAATAAAAATAAAACATAACATACACTCAGTTTATACATTTAAAACACAAACTATTAATACACAGCACATTTCAACAGTAGCACGAAACATTGCAGGGAGCCTCACCATGAGCATAACATCTGACCAGCTTCTACACTTCTACCTATACAGATTTAATATCCCTATTACTATGCCCTCCCTCGGAAGTGCACCATGATTAATAAGGATGGCATGCTGTCGAGTAGGAACCATGGCCATGTGCAAAGATACATTCCATGTAGGCTCTACATGGAGCCTACATGGATTTTATTAAATCCTGGGGACAGTGTTTGTTCATGATGTTTTAGTTTTCTTAGACTTTTGCTCATTATTGTTCAGTTTTTGTTCTGGTAAAATAAATTATCTTTTATACAATGTTCAGCTATTTTTTTTTTTTTTTTTTTTTGATTGATGGATGCTTAATCCAATAGTTTTATTTGGGTAGCTTTACATCAGAAGATGTGCTCTGAATTTGTACTAAAGTGCTGATATACTGTACTATCAGAAATATTTGCATTTTTTATTTGCCACTGTATCCTTAAATGTTATTACATTCTACTGATATTTTTTTCTGATTGTAGCATTAGTAGTTGGCATGATTGCTAGATTGTGAGATTTCAGCTTTATGTGACAAAGATATTTCTTCACTTTTTTATTGCCATGTACAGTGGGAGTTTTTGAACAGCTATGTGTCTCAGGCAAATTTTTTAACCAAGTTAACAAAAAACATTTTTTCTGAAAAGGGTCACTGCAAAGCAGACATTTTGTGTGAGTCCCAAGGTGTACTGACCACAGAGCTGATTATATTAACAGTACAGCCTTTTCTGACCTTTAAAAGCAGCTTTTTCCTATTGATTAAATGACATCTACTTTTTCACTGAAAGTTTACTGTATGACCTCTCATGTGATTAGAAAGTAGGAATAGTTGAGATGCACTAAAATACTGCCTCTCACAAGGAGCTGCCTTTCAAAAAAACTATGTAAAGTGTGTATGTAGCTCTCTGTCTACAAATATATTTGGAATTTCTATGTCAAGACTGTAACAACTCATTCATTTGAACTCTTTAATTATATCACTGAAATAGTTTTTTAGTCTGTGGAGTGGAACTAATGACGCTTAGGTCTGTATCCAGCACCAATGCATACACACCTTCATGAACATTCTACCTAAACTATGGACAAATGAATGACATGCTTTGCAATATAACTGTACCTTCATTTTTTTTTTACTTTAAGTGATACTGTCTGTTGCTCAATGCATGATTGAAAATTGTCTTTGGGCTGACCAACTCAACTAGTTAACAAAACCAACAAGGACCTAAAAATATAAATGCATGAACAATTATTATATTGTGATATGTCTGTGACAATAGAAAAATGCCCACCACCCAAGTGCTGGTTATGGCAGCCAGGACTCAGTTCTTCAAACATTTTCATTATGTTCTTCCAAAAATCATTTTGATTATATATTCTCCAAAACTATTCTGCCTTGTTGGTAACAAAAAATAAACTTATTTTTATTTTTTGCTGCTGTTTACAGGCAGTGCTACTTCACAAAAATGAAGAGGTGAGCTACAGGTGTTGTACTAAATGCAGTTTGCTATAATCCACTCTCTGACCAATTATCAATAAATAGTATAGCATAACTTCTGTATAAACTGCTCTATCCATTGATCCTTTAAACAGTACTTGACACAGATTCTATTGCCATGTGAATATTTAGCATTTTAAAACTGGGTCCTGAGTTATCATGACACAAATGTAAAAACACTTATCAAGAGAGCAGAGATAACTTGTTTTTACATATCTGTTTTTTAAATCAATACAAAACTAATTATAAAACAATTCAAAAAAGTTTTTTATTCTTGTTCAAGAATCTAATGGGATATCACCTTGGCTAGTACAGTAATTGTACTAACCAGATGATGACTTTAGGGGCTTCATGTTAAAATGAATGGGAAACAGAATCCAGAAATGAAAAATTGTGCTGTATGTTACTTTTGACTTTTTACTTGCAGCCCCAACCCCAACACAGTAAAAGTATAGCAATAGTCAACCAATGTGTTGTTACTATGTCATCTATCAGCATTTGAAATCAACTGTTCTTAGCAATGGAACTCAGTGTTGTCCTGGCAGTCTTAACCATTTGACCACAGATAGCTGGGAGAAGTAGAGTCTCAAGGACTCTCAAATAGCTTTTCTTGTAGGTATGCTTTTTTTATTGGTAAGAAACTAGATATACATGTGGACAGTGATAAAAGTACTTACTGCCTATAGTACAAATTAGCCATTTTTTTTAATTTTGTCGTGGACAGCAGGGCAATTTGGAATGCATGTAGCAGCAAGATGAAATACCTTGTTGTGACCACTATTTATTCTTGTTTTGGTGATCACACATTGAAGGTGGGTGCCAGAAGTGGCTATTTATTTTGAGAGGGCAGTCTGTGGAATAGAACAAACAACAGTAATTTAGGGGTGATTGTTGTCATGACTTGGTTGAAGGACAGGGCATTATCCAGAAAAAAACTGACATGTATTACCCTGCCCATTTGTTCTTTCACTTTTACCACACACCTAACATTAGAGGGATATATGGAAGGTAGTTAAGTTTTGGATTATAGAGAGAGACAGTGTATGTGCAAATGTGCAAGGCAGTTACATGATATAGCTTGTTTAGGGAAAGTCCATGTATCCATCAATACCAAGTTAGATTTCATCAATGAGACAACTGTAACTTTCACTTTCTTTACAATCACACTTCAGAAATATATTCAGAGAGCTAATTTCTTGTCTGGGGGCAAGCTATGAGTGAAATCAGAGGGCAGTTGTATGATACAATTAAATAGTCATTTGTAGAGCTTCTTGGGGGGAACAATGATTCAAGCCAAACATTATATTACAAATGTATTGTTTGAGATTAAATGGAAGTCTAAATTACCATTACTCAGTTACTGTTACATGTATCAACACTGCTGTCTCCATAATAAACTCCTGTATTTCAAAGAGAGAAAAATTAAGAGTAGTGCTGCTGGTAGAGAAAGAAATTTTTAATACTATCTGGTTTAGTTCACTTGGCTTTGACAAATGAAAGTATTATTCCAATTTAAGCCTGCTCAGTAGCTTAGAGGGATAAAGTCCCTACTACAACCCAGCTAACCCAAGTCTGACAGGAAGCTCAGATGTTTGATGACAAGGGCAGTTAGAATGGGCACGCCAATCCTGGGGTGGACAATTAGTGTTTTTCAGCTGGTATGCACCATGGCTTTGCTGACAGGGCACCAATGGAGAACAAAACCTCATCAAGAAGTATGTGTGAGCAAAGCAGAAGTTTATTAGGCAGTGATGGGCTAATCATGAGGCTGTAGGAAAGGCTACTCAAGCTTGTGATGACAGCATTTTTCAGTGCATGTACAGAAACAGATGTGTGCAGTCTGAGAAGGAGTAGGCAGGTCTCACAATGAAGTAAGTGCTCAGATCACTAACAGTGACAGGGATTAGGTTCATAAAAGAAACATACTGTCATTGCCAAGACGCTGGTCAGAGCACAAAGCATCCTCATTGCCACCTGGATGTTGATGCCTTACAGGCTTAATGGTCAGTTAGCAGAAGTGCAAATGATATAATAAAAAATGACAATGATACATAATTTTTACAGATATGTATAGTCAACATGTTAGTACAAACTGATATGTATAAATTCCATATATATCTATTGAGCAGCTACTCAATGGGCTATCCAGTACTAAAGCAGAAACATTTGAAAAATGCAGCAAGATTTCCTTTCTAGATATTTTGAAGTCAGTCTTCTGATTCTCTGTGGTAGCCTGTTCAAAGTCTTTGTTACTCTGGTGAGGTCTGTGAGTTAGAGATGGACAGAAGTTGCCATTTAAAGCTTAAATATTATGCGGTTTAGAAAGAGTGTTACCCATCTAGTCCTTTCTAGGTTAGTATAGCGATATTACTTTGAACTAGAAAGGGCAATGAATCTACATGTTTTATTGACTGCTATTAAAAAGTGTTTGTCCTGTGAGGAATTTTGTGCCACAGAAGCAAGAAAGTAGTAAATTTTAGGCATCAGTATTTGGATAGAGATAACCTTCTTAGGTATGAAAAGAAGAATAAGGGACTGTTTGTAAGCAAGTTTTAGAGTCGTGAGGATGTCCTGTGCTCAGTTTTCTGCACAAATGGACAATACTCTTTACTGGTATATCCAGATTCCTAGGTTTGCTTGTTGGGTTACTGAGTGAAAGGGTAATTTTACCGGGTCTTTTGTGATTAGTGTGTGATTAATTTTAAGCCTTTGTTGTATCACAAATAAAATTTAGCATTGTTTTATTTTGTATCTTTAGAGTGTGATCATTTTAGGTATTAACAGGATCACTTTTGAATAATTATTAATATGACTTATTGGTTGTGCACTGCATGTCTCAGAACAATATGAGCATTACATTTATTTTATGTGACATCCTCACAGTCAAATGTCATGTACTCTTTCAAAAGGGCTTGTCATCTAAATCACAACTGAGATGCAGTGCCATACATTAAGGTAAAATAGCATTCCAGGGTGAGTTTTTGACTATGAGTATGCTATTAAAATTATTTGAATTTTTTATTGTTATTTGCCTTGAGGAAAGTGACTTATAGCTTCTTAAATACAGCTTGAAAATTTAGTGTATCAGGGCACTTTTGTTTTCACAGTCTGGCACAGTACTTCAACTTCACCTGAGTCTATCTGATCTCTTTTCACAAGGCTGAATGAAATCAATCCAAAGAATGTATGAGCACTAAGTCCTCATTAGATGGGAAGTAAAACAAAAACTATTGTGCAAATTCAATAAAGTTTACACAGTAATTTTTACCATATTTGCAATGCAAACACAGCTGCAGTGAATTTTACATTCAGTCAAGTCCATGTAGCAGTGTGCAAACACGCTCATTCACGCATACCAATGGAAAGTTTCGTGGGATGCAAATTTCCACATAAGTGGCAGAATTTTATGCTAATGAAGCAAACCAACATACAGGAGAGATCCAACAATCTTACACACAACCATGTAGGCTTTGTGCAAAAATGTCCTCGTACAGCAGACTACATGGAGGTAAGGGCATGTAGAAGTCCAGAAATATGGACAGAATGCCCAGAAACAAGGTAAAAACAGGCATGACTTGTTGCTCTGAAGCTCATTTCTGTATATATTTGGAATAATTTTGTATATATAATGTTAATTTTGGGGCTTTTCCTCCCAGGCCTCCGCTGGAAAAGGGTACATACATGTCCAGATGGACTAACCCGGTTAACAAATATCGAATAAATAAATAATAAATAAATAAATAAAATGTAATAGCCGAGGATGTACAAAATATTCAGTGATGTGTGTCATATCACTATAAATATTATAATTTTAATATTAGCACAAGTTTGCTCAATGCACTGCTATGTGCAAAATGTTTGAAAATTATTAAGAAAAGTGATATTAAAAAGACTGGTATGATGTATTGCCACAACAGATACAGTAATACCCTGCAATGTGTCCATGCTCCCATGCTGTTGCCCAGCTTACATGGCTGCTATCCTAGTAGTTTCCAGGCTGCCAGCATGGTTATTATGTAAAAGATGTACCAATGTCTGTTCACTCCATGTAAGCACTACATGGTGTTTATACTCTCCATGGATGTTGATGACATCAGGTAGTTGTGTCAGGTAATGTTGTTCTGATTCCATGGGATCTTTTCATGTGGGTGTGCAATGTGCTGCTTTGTGCAAAATTGTAACTTTACTGGAATACAAATTTACATGTGCAGACCACAAATATGAGCTAGACATCCAAAAATAGAAACTGGATGCATTCAATCAAAAGTGGTGAGCCTCGCTGAGCAGTACGCAAACGCGGTAAGCAGGCTGCACTCTAATAATCCCCTCTAGTTAGGGAACTTTGCTTAAATACTGCTGTGGTACCAATTGTTATCTGCTGGAGTAGGGTGCAGATAGTCTTGGGTTCAAGTACAAGGTATGTCAATTTTTAATCCCACTGTGCTGACACTGTAGGTCATAGAAATGAATTGCTATTATCTGTACTTTGGGTATTCTGTATGTATCATAACAATAGGGATGATATTATAAAATGTTTTACATAAGTTGCTGTCATTATGTATAGCTGTGCTCTGCTGCATGTCGGTGCACAGAGCTCAATACTGCACACTGTAGCGGAGTTGATAATCCTGGTAATTACATCCAAAGCAGATGAATGTCTTTGAAAGTAGCCAATGCCAGATGGTGATTCTAATCAAGAAATGTATAAAGTAATCATACAGCCTACATTCTGATTTTCATTTGATATTTCAACATTGGAGTAGAGACTTGGAAATTTTAACTGACAAAATGCTAGGGGCTGCTGCAGCTGTTCTACATCTGTATGTGCTTGAGGCTGAAGTCAAGGCTGCTGGTGCTGATGACAATAGGCCTAGGCTGAGAAGGAGAAGAGTGTGCAGGCCCAAGGTAACCTACCAGGTGCTACATGATCTGGAGATTGTACAGCACTACAGGGTGGACAGGGACACATTACAAGAACTCTGTGAGCTCTGCCAACCTCAAATCAGAGCCAGAGCCAACCAAGGGGAATCCATTCCAGTGGAAACTAAGGTATGTGTAGCCCTCAGAATATGAGCTACAGGTACTTTTTAAAGACCAAATAGGGATATGATGGGATGTCACAGACATCAGCATCCAGGACACTCCACCAGTTCCTGGATGCTATACTGATACATGCCAGTAAACATGCGTATTTTTCCATTACTGCTGAGGAGAGAACCAGCAATATGTGACATTTCTATCATGTAGTGCACTATCCTGAAGTACTAGGTGCCATAGATTACACTCATTTACACATCAATGCACCACCTGGTGAGCAGGGTAGAATCTTCATTAACTGCAAGGGATAACACTCCATCAACTGCCAAGTCATGTGCAATGCCCAGGGGATTATCTTGAATGTGTGTTCTGGCAACCCTGGCAGTTATTGCCACTCCCATATCTGGCACACATCACAGCTGTACTAGATGTTTGCTGGGGGGACATCCCACAGGGTCATTTACTAGGGGATGCTGGCTATACCCTGGAACTGTTGATGATGACACCCATCAGAAATGCACACACACAGAAGAACACCGTAATGAGGCACACTGACAAATTAGGAACATCATAGAGCATGTGTTTGGGCTTCTAAAGTCACAATTCTGGTGCCTAGATATATCCGGTGGAGCCTTGCAGTATACTCCACACACATGTACACACATATTCACAGTTTGTGCTATGCTGCACAATCTGATTCTGTGGAAACAGCTGCAGTGGGATCAGCAAGGAGAATGGGTGCACATTCCCCCACCAATGCCTAAGTCACCACAGCCACAGTCAAAGTAGGACTCAGAGGAAGAACTCCCAGCTGTTGCCCCTGTAGGTAGATGTAGGTGTGCTCATCATGCCCTTGCTTTGGCTAAGAGATAAATGCATAGCACATTCACTGACTACCTAGGGTCTAATACCTTCCTCCTACTCACATACATATATTAAAATTGATGCCAGGCAACTCACACAACCTTTATGTATGCATGTATTGGCTGTACTGCTTGCATCAGACAGTGGTCAGCCCTGAACTACTGCTGTGTCAACTGACACATTTGCAAGGTAAAGCCTGAATCTTGAATTTAGTGTATATCCTTCTATATGTCTTAACTTGTTACAGTATGCAAATATATAGTGGTGCATTTGTAGATAATTTAAGTGAACATGTGAGTACACACACATATTATTACAGTGTTACCATATGTACTTTTCATGCTGCAGGCATGAAACACTGACACAGTCCAACCACAGTCATATACTGTTACATCATGCATGAGAGAAGTTAGGAAGTGAAGTTCCTTGCAGTTTTTGACTTCAGGCTACTTTGTATGTTAACAGTAAATGTGTTCCCCCCACAAAAACAGGATTGTAAGACAGAGAGATGTATAGTTATAAGCATATTTATGACAGGAGTTGTGTCTGCTAACTGGTCTATGTCCAAATAAAAGTCATAGAAGTACTTGTACAATTTACAGTGCATGGTTTGTACACTAGCAGTGTACAGTTTTTATGAAGGTAGTTGTGTGAGGAATGACTTCAGTTTTGAAAGCAGCTTCTGTGACCAAAAGGGCTAAGGCAGCCACCATGCTTGATGAAGCTGTAATGCTGTTTAGGGTTAAAATCCTGATGTAAGTTGAACTTCTGGAGGTGTTTTTGCTGTAGTTTCTGGTTTTCACAGACTGTAACTCTGTGCCCCATAATGTTTTAATCTGTATATTTTTAGTACACATTTGCATGATGCGCCTTGTGCTGACAACAGTTTTACTAATGTTTATATATTTTGCACGAAGAGCAAAAATACAGAAAAGGGAAATATGCAGGTAAGAGTTATATATTGCCCATAACAAATGCAAAATCACAGCCTGGAGTAGTGAGAGGAGTGAGCTGCAGTAAGACGTATACATTACATAATTGCAAGGCTGGATGTTATTTGTGCCCTGCTTACCTACGTGCAAACTGGTAAAAGAGGGAAACACTCATGCATGTACACAATACAATAATCATTGCATCTTCGATATGCCTATCATACCGCTCAACTGTCCAGATTTATGAAGAATGTCCATATATTTGCATAATATTTACAGTCTGTACCCCATAAAATGTTGCTTTATACAAAACTATTGCTAAATCCTTGAGAATTAAGTCAGACAATAATGACATACATTTCATTAGTGGATGTCATACCCTTCAAAAAATGCATGCTAATGCAAAACCTGTTATTCCATCAACACTGTAGCTTCATAAGGGTAATATTTTCAACACTGACCATATCAATAATGGATTTGTGCAGATTTCCTGCTCTAAGAGTTTAAGAGGTATGCTAACTATTATCTCACATGCATAGAACTGTGTTTTTACCATTCTATAGTTCCCAGATGTGGAAACATTGCAAACTGAGGGTATAGTATAACTACCTGCACAGACAGTTAATCAACAATCCATGTGTTTCCTCACAACCAACCTCAACAACAATCAGTACAACCATGGGATCTCCTTAATTTCACAACACATGCATCTAATGCAAAAAAAGGTATAATATATAATGTTGTGTGCTCCCTCATTGATACGGCCATGTAGTTGTGCTCACAGGCTTGCACTGTCAAAGAAAAACATCCAAATATGCTCAATAAGGGACTTGCACTGTTACACAGCTTCTAAACAGTATACTACTGTTAGTGTACTAGCCTTAGATAACACTAAGGAATGATGTGCCTATGCAGGACTTCGCAGCTGGTGTTCCCTTCATCACTTGATGATGTCATAAGTTCACATTCAGTCATGTTAAAATCAGACTTATTTTGTGGGGCGTGCATTAAGTTGTGTTCTGTAGTCTGTAAGCTTAGATAGGTAGGGATTGTGTGTGTGTGTGTGTGTGTGTGTGTGTGTGTGTGTGTGTGTGTGTGTGTGTGTGTGTGTGTGTGTCACCATAAAGAAGAGAATGAATGAGTCTGCAGCACTGCCTTGGAAAATGGAATGGTTTTGCATTGCTTTTGTGCTTGCAAAAACATCCATGTTTAGCAGTCCTCCATCCTCCTGGCCCCCGACAGGGCCTGCTGATGTCATTTACTATAAGATCATCTGCAGTCCTGCTAAAAGCAAACTTGTGCCATGGCAGGTGAGTTAAGTCCTTTGTTCTTTAGCAGTAAAAAAGAGGTTCCAAACACGGCAAATGCGATCTTTGCTTTGTTTTGTTGATTCATTTATTTTAAAAAGTACAAACAGGTAAGCGCTTTCACGGATAACAAACTCCGCTTCATCAGACCATGTTAAACACAATGTAACAGATGACTATTTAAATGTTACAGCAGCCAATCAAGTACAAGTCTAGAAGGAAGGCAAAGGTCAGTACATTTAAATTACATACTGTAGTGCAAAATAGACTTGCTTTGAGCTGGCTATTGAAAGCAGCTCACATCCACAATGTTAAACACTATCAAACTATTGCAGCCTTAAAAACACAACACTGATACATGCATAAAAACAGATTATTATACATATAAATTGCAGCATGTATTAAAGCAGCAACTAATAATAAAATGTCTAAAAAATCCTGCTGATTCCTTGCTATATCAGCATGGACAATAATGAAAAAACAAGGCAGTCAATCTGTTTGAAAGTCTAAAGACAGAAGTAGTTAAACTAGTATGGCTATTACATGGTACTAATAAAAACTGCCTGATACTAAATATATAGTTAACAAAAATGAGAATAAGATGGTGTGTAAACTGTGTGACATGCATATGTTTAAACCCGGGGGGTTGTCAGCTTGTAGCTGAATGATCCATTTCTGTTCTATGGATTCAGTCTTGTTTGATAGATCACCACCTCGAACATTAGCATGCACTAACTCTAAAGCAAAGAACTTGAACATATGACTGGGGCATGTCTCATTAACATGCACAGCTAAAGCACTGGATACTTTCACATTTCTAATGTCTCTCAAATGTTCAAGGATCCTGTCCTTGAAAGCCCTGTTTGTCTTACCAACATAGTAGGAAAAACAAGTGATGCAGAAACAGAAGTACACCAGATTCTTGGTCTGACAATCCGCATAGAAACTAGTGCCAACATTGAAACCAAGTTGGGGGTAAAGGAAAATGACCCCCAGTGTGTATGCATATACAAGCCATACACCTTCTGCAGGTGTATGTACCCTTTCTGTCAGATTGGGCATAGCTACGAGGATTCAGTGGTCTATAACAAAGTTGATTTTTGAGAGATTTGTTGTTCCTAAATGTAAAATCAGACTTATTTCCAATCACTCCTTGTAGTTCAGGTATATTTAGAAGAATATCGCAGTTAGCACTGATAGTATCACATACCATGCTGATGTTGCTAGCATAGGTCAAAGGCATCCTAAGCTTATTGCCAACATTCATAGGGGTTCAACTCTGATCAACAATTTGTTCAGGAGTGTATGCAGAGGTAGGGCTATGATTAATACTAAAATATGGTTTACATCTGCCTTCCCTCTCATTCTAGGCTTCAAGTATTTGTGCTTCAATGACTTCTCTCTTGTATCCTCTGTTTATAAATTCTTCCTTGAGTAGTATGAGTGTCTTTTCTAACTGTGCATCCTCATTATGTAGATGCATGATATGGAAAATTTGCCCCCGTATCACATTTAGTTTGGTATGATTAGAATGCATGCTATTATTATGTAGAACGTTATTTCTTCTAACACGTTTCCTATAAACGCTCGTGGAAATGAAATATAGGTCATCCCTACTGATCTGTACATCTAAGAACTCTACAAGAGTAGAGGAATATTTATAGGAAAATTTAAAAAAAGTGTTCACTCCATTTATATACTGAAAGAACTCCAGCAAGGATTCTTTAGGGCCCTGACTAAAAAATATCATCCACAAAGCGTGTATACCATCTAATCAATGTGCCAAACCTGTCATTGGATAGAATGTACTGATTTTCCCAATTAACCAACATTAGGTTGGTGTAGCTATTTGCACAAGCTGTGCCCATAGCCACGCCAACTTTTTGCAAATAAAAAACGTCATAGAAAACAAAAGCATTGCTCTCCAAGATAATTTCTAGGAGGGTACAGAGAAGATGAACTTTGTCAGTTGATGTATTATGTGTGAGTAGTACATGTCTAACATTCTCTATCCCCCAGTCATTCAGTATGACGGTATAGATGCGATATCTAATGTAACAAAGAAGCACGGTCCTGCAATAACATCAACATAATTACTAATCGGAGACAAAAAATCTTTCGTTATCTCTTAATACAGTCTTGCATTTGATTAAAACCACATGTAAATTCTTTTCTACAAAAATCGACAAAGGTTCAGTAATCCAGCCTCTACTGGATACTATAGGTCTCATTGGTGGTTTTGACAGATTTTATGTATCTTAGGGAGGCCATATAATATGGGAATAGTGGGATTTTCTACTTTAAAATATTAAAACAATGGTTCTGAGATTAAACCAGTCAATAAAAGGTCAAAGAGCAAAAATTCCACTTTTTCAATGATTCCTTTCAGTACCACTGCTGACAAGGAAATATATGTGTCAGTCTCTCCCAATAAGTCCATCATAGCAGATATATACATATCCTTATCCAACACAACTATGCCTCCCCCTTTATCGGCTGGTCTTAACTCAATGCTCTTCATATTTTTTAACTCAAACAGGGCCTGCCTTTCAAGATATGTCATACTGAAAAAAACAATCATTCTGTTTACCAGTAGATTTCTGTCTTAACTGCTTTTCACATCTTAACTGCTTTTCACATATGTCTATAAACAACTCTACGGTAGGATTAGTGGGAGGTACAAACGTGCTTGGTTTTTTAAAAATATTTTCATTCCCTGTATTGTTTTTAAATATAGTTTTGAGGGTAAGAGTTCTACCAAACATCTTAAGATCACATAAAACATCAGTCAAGACAGCTCTTTGGGCTGGAACAAATGTTAGCCCTTTGTTTAAAACAGAGATCTGTGTTCTAGTCAGCTTAGCAGATGAAATATTAATCACAAGACCTGCTTCATTCGCTTCCCGTTTCTTGAAGAAGAATTTATTTGTATTTATACATGGCAATCTCCAAAGAGCGATAATCTCTAACAAATGTCTCTGACCTGTTCAGGTCTGGGATAGCACTTGCAGATGGTATAGTCACTGTTCCATTCAACAGTGGATTGTTTTGTTCCTGCAAGAGTGCATTAAAATGATTAAAAGCAGATCTGTTAGACACAGCACTTGTAGAAAAGGAGGCAGTATCTTCCGGTCCAATGCTGCCTTCTGCCATGCTCAAAAACAAGGAAACAAACAGACTAGAATATGGGATACAACACAGACCTCGTTTCTGATAAAGGAACCGCAAAGGAAAAGAATAGTAGCAGTATTAAATACAAGCGTTTGCAGTGGCAATGCTTTCATCAGGAAGCTTCACTAAATCTACAAATAGCACCAAGAGGGCTCAGGGTTTTAACAATGCCTTCTTATGGCACAACCTACCCTGAACTTTTAAGGCGTTGGCAACTGCTCAAGCTTAGAATCCAGCGCAAGATATATGCAGCTGCTGATAGAGTTTTTCAGGCCTGAACAGGCGGAGCTACATAAGCAGATAGAAGCAATGCAGAATAACATTTTTGATACATATTCTGTGGATATTATTGGTGACAAGTTGGATGTTCTTTTTGAGAATATCTCTGCATATGACAAGAGACTTGCAAATGTCAAAGCCAAGAAGATTCAAAGGGATAAATCTGACTTTGCAAATGGCAATGTTTTCTCTTGGTCCAGAGAGAGACCAGTAATTCGTTCATCTACACAACGTGTCATAGGAAGTGGGCGGATGCCTGAGACTGCTCGCACAATTGTCTCAGGACCTGCGCACTGACAACAGCCATCTCACAGTCCCATTGCTACAAGGAGTGTATCAAGTTTGATGTCTGAACCGAGTACTAATATCATTACCACAATTAATGTAGTGAATAATACAGATACTATTGTAGTTGCCCCTACAAACAATGAAGCTCCTGTTAGACAGAAACAGGCACTTACACCCCAGAACAATTCTCTGAGGAATATGAGAGTCTCAGCTGTATCCAATACAGCGGACGCACCTTTTTTATTGAAGGATCCGCTACCGATACGAGGCAGATCCAGGAATCGGTACACAAATCCCAGGATTCGGCGCCTCCAGAGCGAAGAAGATGTATCGAGAAATGGGAAGAGAATGAAGCAGGTCTTGTGATTAATATTTCATCTGCTAAGCTGACCAGAGCACAGATCTCTGTTTTAAACAAAGGGCTAACATTTGTTCCAGCCCAAAGAGCTGTCTTGTCTGATGTTTTATATGATCTTAAGATGTTTGGTAGAACTCTTTCCCTCAAAACTATATTTAAAAACAATACAGGGAATGAAAATATTTTTAAAAAACCAAGCACGTTTGTACCTCCCACTAATCCTACCGTAGAGTTGTTTATAGACATATGTGAAAAGCAGTTAAGACAGAAATTTACTGGTAAACAGAATGATCATTTTTTCAATATGACATATCTTGAAAGGCAGGCCCTGTTTGAGTTAAAAAATATGAAGAGCATTGAGTTAAGATGAGCCGACAAAGGGGGAGGCATAGTTGTGTTGGATAAGGATATGTATCTATCTGCTATGATGGAGTTATTGGGAGAGACTGACACATATATTTCCTTGTCAGCAGTGGTACTGAAAGGAATCCTTTTAAAAGTGGAATTTTTGATCTTTGACCTTTTATTGACTGGTTTAATCTCAGAACCATTGTTTGACTATTTTAAAGTAGAAAATCCCACTATTCCCATATTATATGGCCTCCCTAAGATACATAAAAGTCTATTAAAACCACCTATGAGACCTATAGTATCCAGTAGAGGCTGGATTACTGAACCTTTGTCGATTTTTGTAGAAAACAATTTACATGTGGTTTTAATCAAATGCAAGACTGTATTAAGAGATACAAAAGATTTTTTTGTCTCAGATTAGCAATTATGTTGATGTTATTGCAGGACCGTGCTTCTTTGTTACATTAGATATCGCATCTATACCGTCATACCGAATGATTGGGGGATAGAGAATGTTAGACATGTACTACTCACACATAATACATCCACTGACAAAGTTCATCTTCTCTGTACCCTCCTAGAAATTATCTTGGAGAACAATGCTTTTGTTTTCTATGACGTTTTTTATTTGCAAAAAGTTGGCATGGCTATGGGCACAGCTTGTGCAAATAGCTATGCCAACCTAATGTTGGGTAATTCGGAAAATTAGTACATTCTATCCAATGACAGGTTTGGCACATTGATTAGATGGTATACGCACTTTGTGAACGATATTTTTTTGTTGTGGCAGGGCCCTGAAGAATCCTTGCTGGAGTTCTTTCAGTATATAAATGGAGTGAACACTTTTTTGAAATTTACCTATAAATATTCCTCTACTCTTGTATAGTTCTTAGATGTACAGATCAGTAGGGATGCCCTATATTCCATGTCCACGAGCTTTTATAGGAAAAGTGTTAGAAGAAATAACGTTCTACACAATAATATCATGCATCCTAATCATACCAAACTAAATGTGCTTCGGGGGCAAATTTTCCGTATCATGCGTCTACATAATAAGGACGCACAGTTAGAAAAGGCACTCATCCTACTCAAGGAAGAATTTATTAACAGAGGGTACGAGAGAGAAGTCATTGAAACACAAATACTTGAAGCCTGGAACGAGAGGGAAGGTAGATGTAAACCATATTTTAGTATTAATCATAGCCCTACCTCTGCACAGACTCTTGAACAAATTGTTGATCAGAGTCGAACCCCTATGAATGTTGGCAATAAGCTTAGGATGCCTTTGACCTATACTAGCAACATCAGCATGGTATGTGATACTATCAGTGCCAACTGGGATATTCTTCTAAATATACCTTAACTACAAGGAGTGATTGGAAATAAGTCTGATTTTACATTTAGGAACAACAAATCTCTCAAAAATCAACTTTGTTATAGACCACTGAATCCTCGTAGCTATGCCCAATCTGACAGAAAGGGTACATACACCTGCAGAAGGTGTATGGCTTGTATATGCGTACACACTGGAGGTCATTTCCTTTACCCCCAACTTGGTTTCAATACTGACACTAGTTTCTATGCGAATTGTCAGACCAGGAATCTGGTATACTTCTGTTTCTGCATCACTTGTTTTTCCTACTATGTTGGTAAGACAAACAGTGCTTTCAAGGACAGTATCCTTGAACATTTGGGAGACATTAGAAATGTGAAAGTATCCAGTGCTTTAGCTGTGCATGTTAATGAGACAGGCCCCAGTCATATGTTCAAGTTCTTTGCTTTAGAGTTAGTGCATGCTAATATTCGAGGTGATGATCTATCAAACAAGACTGAATCCATAGAACAGAAATGGATCATTCAGCTACAAGCTGACAACCCCCCGGGTTTGAATATATGCATGCCACACAGTTTACACACCATCTTATTCTCATTTTTGTTAACTATATATTTAGTATCAGGCAGTTTTTATTAGTACCATGTAATAGCCATACTAGTTTAACTACTTCTGTCTTTAGACTTTCAAACAGATTGACTGCCTTGTTTTTTCATTATTGTCCATGCTGATATAGCAAGGAATCAGCAGGATTTTTTAGACATTTTATTATTAGTTGCTGCTTTAATACATGCTGCTATTTATATGTATAATAATCTGTTTTTATGCATGTATCTGTGTTGTGTTTTTAAGGCTGCAATAGTTTGATAGTGTTTAACATTGTGGATGTGAGCTGCTTTCAATAGCCAGCTCAAAGCAAGTCTATTTTGCACTACAGTATGTAATTTAAATGTACTGACCTTTGCCTTCCTTCTAGACTTGTACTTGATTGGCTGCTGTAACATTTAAATAGTCATCTGTTACATTGTGTTTAACATGGTCTGATGAAGTGGAGTTTGTTATCCGTGAAAGCGCTTACCTGTTTGTACTTTTTAAAATAAATGAATCAACAAAACAAAGCAAACATCGCATTTGCCTTGTTTGGAACCTCTGTGGTTGTTTCTGCTGCTACTATTTTTTTCCTTTGTGGTTCCTTTATCAGAAACGAGGTCTATGTTGTATCCCATATCCTTTGTTCTTTAGTCTTCAAGCTTAGTGAGGTAGGTGTTCTAATCTCACTGCAGCCAACTTGGTTTGTGTGAGCTGTTGGTGGACATTATATAGGGAATTTTACCACTGCTTATGGTACACCATCCTGATGTCTTCAATGGACACTGCTGATATCATCATCTATATCAGATTATTGGATATGTATTACTCACAACAGGCCATGGGCACACAATGGCCTGGCAGATAGGTAGATGTCAGACAACAGTCACATTCCTTTTATGCAAACCAAAACATCATGACATCTCTTTGCAATGTTAATGGACAGGTTAACAGAGAAGAGAACATAGGGGTCCCAATGGACTATGATGTTTGCAAATGATATTGTGATCAGACATGTTTAGGACACCATGGAGAGGTGGAGTTATACTATACAGAAGAGAGTAATGAATGGCATAAGGGCTAACACAGAATATATGTATGTGAATGAGAAGAGGCTAGAGGAACGGTGAGACTGCAGGAAATGCAGTTGGTGAAGGTGTATGATTTTGAATACTTGGGAGCAAAAGTTCACAGTAACAGTGTGTGTGGAAGGGAGGTGAAGAAGACAGTGCATGCAGGGTGGATTGTGTGTATGTGTCAGGAGTGATCTGTGACAGATGGGTACCAATAATACTGAAAAGGAAGGTCTACAAGAGTGTACTGAGAACAGCTATGGCATATGGTTTGGAGACAGTTGCAATGACAAAAATACAGGCGTCATAACAGGAGCTACCAGAGTTTCAGATGTTAGAATTTGCATTGGGTGTGCTGAGGATGGACAGGATTATTAATCCATATACTAGAGTGACAGCTCAGGTTGTATGGCTTGGAGACAGGGCCAAAGAGGTAATATTGCATTTCGCTGGACATGTGCTTAGGAAAGGTGCTGGATATATTTGGAGATGGGTGGTAAGTATGGTGTTGGCAGGTGAGAAGAAAACAGGAAGGCCTAAGATAAGGTTCATGGATGCATTGACTGAGGACATGCAGGTGGTTGGTGTGACAAAACAAGATGCAGAGGAAAGGCGGAACTGGAAGCAGATGATGTGCTGTGGCAACACATAATGGTAGTAGCCAAAAGAATAAGAAGATTAGGATGACTTCTGTTTTTATAGAAATCACACCTGCACACTTGTGGCAAGTGTGTACAGTAGGAGTATCTATTTAAATGTTACTTTTTCTGGACCCCATGTGAGCTTTAACAGTGTTTCCTTGTATTACCTGCTCTCCTGTGGTTTATGTGCAGATGCCTTAACAGTTTGCCATCATATGTACAGAAATGACAATATACTTATTTTCCAATACAATTGCTGCTGTTATGTAGCAGAGCAGATCTTCAACAGCTCTAACTAGCTGTCATACCTTCTTTTACACAATAAACAGCAAACACCTAATGATTAATTACAGAATTATAGATCCACCTTAAGAAGGACCTCCAAATGTACACACCATAGTTTACTCCCCTGAAAATGCCACTCAGATCACATGTACCCCTCCTTTTATCATTCTCTATGCAGATACCAGGTTCAAACCTCCCATCCTGACCTATCAGATTCCCCCTGCTTCCCCTGCAAGACTAGTTGACATGATTTTTTTACACAGTGCATATAATGCCTCATGTGGATAATTTTAGGAGGACAAACTCACTTGCACAAACAGAAGTGGATTTTGCAAAGTAAAATGCCATGGAAGAAAGAATGCATCACCCCACAGTGGTCTATAATATGTCAGAGCTGTACCTGAACAATATGAGTGAAGAATGTAATGGCACATGTGTAATGCCTGCGCTATTAATCCACCCATAAAACAGTATGTGTAGGATTTGGAATATGTAATGAACTCCCTAAAGGAGGACTCAGGTTGAAAAACATCATCCAAGATAACTACATACTCCTAAGAGATGGTATAATCAACATCCAAGCTCAGCTTTCCACAAAGGACATTGCGAGCTGTAGTAAGTTACACCCTGATGCCCTGTCTACACATACACAAATGTATACACACAGCTATGCCTGATATACTTAAAGACAGATCCACCCAGGAAATAAAATCCATATAGGTGTATGTCTGTCATTACTACATTCTACAGTAAGTGACAAAATCTGCTGTTTACAAATACAACACATACAAAACAGTCCTCGAAGCCCACTGCCCTCAGTGTACCCCAACAAATAAGACACCAAGATCCCCCCCACATAGCAACTATGGTAATAATGTATGACACATAACTAGGGATAACTGTAAGCCTGTCTTCATTTACATCTGCAAACTGATATATATATCACTCAGATGTATTTGGACCTAATTCTGGATGATATTGCACACACTGACCCACTGTAAATTCCAAACCTGCTAGTAGACACAGGTGGCTGAAAAGTGTCCCCCCTACCAACATCAAGCTTACTACATGTGTGCATCATCACCTTTAAACTGTGGTACCAACAAAGGGCAAGTTACCAGTGCTCTCTCCAAGACTAGGACCACAGTCTCCATGGGACCAGATGACATTCCAGGCTGTGTTCTTCATGTGCTGCAACAGTGATCTACTCCACTAGGCACCAGATTCAACCATGGTCTAAGTACTGCTGTTGTCCATACAGAATGGAATACAGTGACCTTTTCCCACCCACACAATGGAGGACAGGCAACATACAACTGGAATTATAGTCATATAACTGTATTCAACCTTTGCTTTATGGCAATGGAAACAATCTGCATGCATTTCAAAGGATATAGGTGACCTGCAAAAAGTATATCTGTTACAGTTAGTTGTTCTCATGGTTAGCTTGTGCCTGCAAAACTTGTGGGAAATCAAGACTGTGAGCAGAGACATATACAAGATTGTGCACTCATCCCATCCTCCCTTGGCCAGGCCCTACAACACAATCCAACATTTGGTCTCAATGAGAAACTAAGTAAGGTGAATATCGCACCTTCTGTTAACGGGTGGGTTGTAGATTGGATCACAGACAAACTATACTCAGTCAAAGTGAGAGACCTCACCTCAAGCAGCATACTCATCACCTGTGTGGTTACAGATGTGTCAGTGCTGTCTCCCCTCTTGTTTGCCATATAATTATCAAAAGGTCAAAAAAAATGTACAGGATGTGAGGCAAAACATCTTTATGGCACTAATGACTGCTGACAAAGCCATGTGTGTTATAACAACTGCAGAAACATGCTTCACCATGCTTTCTGTTAATAAATGTTCCTGCTTATTTAAAATTAATCCAGAGTGCAGTATTCCCAAATGCTGCATCAATATACCTTGGAACACATATCGAATGCAAAATGTGTGTACTGTGGGGAGGAAGGCATTCTACGTCTTACATCCCATTAGCAAAGACATTACATCGAGAACAGTTAATGTTATGAATCCCCTATACCCATCTATCATCAGCCCTATTAATGTCTATAATCCTCCTTTTGATAAGCATTATCCCAGACACCTGCAGGAAGTAGACAGACATCAGACATCTCTAAGCAATAAAACATCAGAGGTTCTCCAACATATGTCTTCTGTGGGCAGAAAGAAGTAGCTGTCAGTGTACGCAGTATCATATAAATATATATATATATATATATATATATATATATATATATATATATATATATATATATATATATATATATATATATATATATATATAGCTTTGAGGCAGAATATCTATGCATTACATGTTTGTCTTTGGCCCAAATGGGGTGAATATGCTGCACATCCTTAAGTCATATGGGATGAAAGCCACCAGTTCCAGGGACCTCAATGTACAGTATGACATGCATAGGACATGCTGGGTTGGCACATACATGTTTTAAAGGTTGTCAGTCATCTGCTGTAGGCTTCCAATGTATGTCAAGCATAGTCCATTCATTAACATGTTTGAGCACAGGATGGCTGACTTGATGTGAAAATATTATCTGCCATGGATCACTGCTGATCCTATGCTAGACATGGGTAGTCCTTTCTGTAAGAATACCCAAGGCCTTTGACGCAATCTCCCACTCGTGACTCGGGCATCATCAGAAAGCTAACACAACTTGACATAAATCCCTATCTCATCAGGTGGGAGGCCAACTGGCTCACCGACAGGACCCTCAAGGTCAAAATAGGCACCTCCACCTCTGATAGCAGACCTGTCACTAGTGGAGTTCCACATGGATCTGTCCTGGAACCCTACTGTTTGGCATCTACTTCTCAGAGGTCCAGGCAAAGACAAAAGACCTGTGGCTGACCAAATTTGTGGACGACTGTAAGTTGGGTGCTGTCACTGACTCCCCAAATTATGTTAACATACTGCAAGAGGGTCTCACAGCAACTAATGACTGGTGCCAATGTCATGGCCTCAAGTTAAACAGAAAAAAAGTATCTTCATACCATTCAGCAAAACACGGTCCCTAAAGGACCCTCAAGGTCAAAATAGGCACCTCCACCTCTGATAGCAGACCTGTCACTAGTGGAGTTCCACATGGATCTGTCCTGGAACCCTACTGTTTGGCATCTACTTCTCAGAGGTCCAGGCAAAGACAAAAGACCTGTGGCTGACCAAATTTGTGGACGACTGTAAGTTGGGTGCTGTCATTGACTCCCCAAATTATGTTAACATACTGCAAGAGGGTCTCACAGCAACTAATGACTGGTGCCAATGTCATGGCCTCAAGTTAAACAGAAAAAAAGTATCTTCATACCATTCAGCAAAAACACGGTCCCTAAAGGACCCTCAAGGTCAAAATAGGCACCTCCACCTCTGATAGCAGACCTGTCACTAGTGGAGTTCCACATGGATCTGTCCTGGAACCCTACTGTTTGGCATCTACTTCTCAGAGGTCCAGGCAAAGACAAAAGACCTGTGGCTGACCAAATTTGTGGACGACTGTAAGTTGGGTGCTGTCATTGACTCCCCAAATTATGTTAACATACTGCAAGAGGGTCTCACAGCAACTAATGACTGGTGCCAATGTCATGGCCTCAAGTTAAACAGAAAAAAAGTATCTTCATACCATTCAGCAAAAACATGGTCCCTACAGGACCCTCAAGGTCAAAATAGGCACCTCCACCTCTGATAGCAGACCTGTCACTAGTGGAGTTCCACATGGATCTGTCCTGGAACCCTACTGTTTGGCATCTACTTCTCAGAGGTCCAGGCAAAGACAAAAGACCTGTGGCTGACCAAATTTGTGGACGACTGTAAGTTGGGTGCTGTCATTGACTCCCCAAATTATGTTAACATACTGCAAGAGGGTCTCACAGCAACTAATGACTGGTGCCAATGTCATGGCCTCAAGTTAAACAGAAAAAAAGTATCTTCATACCATTCAGCAAAAACACGGCCCCCTACTGATTACCACATCAAAAGCAATCCCCTAAACACACAGCCTGTGGTGAGGGAGCTGGGTACTCAGGCTGATAATCTCACATTCGACCATCATGTAGCAGCAGTGGTCAGAAAAGCCTTTTAATTGGTTCATCTCATAAGTAAAGGGATTGTATCCAAAAAAAAAAAGGAGGTTATTACCTCTCTGTACTCCTCTCTCATTAGACCAATAATCGAGTATAACGCCCTGTTTGGTATGTACCTCTCCAAACATCTGAACCAACTGGAAAGGCCACAGAAATACTTCACAAAGAGAATCCATGGCCTCCAACACTTGTCCTATGCAGACAGACACAAATCACTATCACTCTACTCAGTATCGTACAGGTTGCTCAGAGGAGATCTGTGTCGACAAGGCAATCTCGGACCCTGCCATACTAGAGATGCTCCATAGCTGTATGTCTAACTCCTCGTGCATTACCCACTCAAAAGGGGGGAATCTAATATGTAACATCAACAAAGCCTGCTGGAGAGACATGTTTGTCTCCCAGAGGCTGCCTCATCTCTGGAACAGTCTTTCCATACACGTCAAACAAAGCACCTCACTGACCCTCTTCAAATGCAACCTTGATTAGTGGATGAGAACCACAAATTTGTTACAGGGGTTCCACCTGTATCCCTCTCTGACAGGGGCAACAGGTGCTGACTAAGGTTTCTTTTTGGGGATAAAATCTTGGCTAGGCTTGTAAGGGCCCCAGGGCCATTGGCCTAGTAACCTCCTATGATCCTATAAAGAATGATTGCCATGCATAATATCTGCCATTGCATATTTTATAGTGATGTATCACCTATGGTTCTAAACACCATCAGGCCAATACCCTTTTCACAGCCTATGAACCTTGGAACCTATGATGATGTGTATGAAAAAAACAAAACATAATACTGTATTACTGCTTTGACCTTTGTTTGCAGTGCTTACATGCAATCTAGACTTCAGAATCTGATAATTTGACTTTGGATGTGCACACATAAGTTAGCACTAAACAATACCTAAAGAGTAGATATATTAACAAGACGCATGTCATTGACTCACTTCATAAGCCTTACAAAAGCATTATCTAGAAAGTAGAGGAATTATAATGATCACAACTGTCTAACGGGCTAACTGCAATATAACTGACAGTTACAATTATCAGGCCAACAGCACAAATTCAGATATAAAAAACTTATTAAATGGAGGTAGTCCCCCTTTGCATCAGACACATAGCTTTAGTATCCCTGAAGTCAAAATATAGACAACAGGAATGTGGCACAGTCATCACTTGAACAGGGTGGTTTGTGGGGGTGTAGGAGGTCTAGACTGACACAAAAGGTTAGTGAGTGTGTGTGTGTGTGTGTGTGTGTGTGTGTGTGTGTGTGTGTGTGTGTGTGTGTGTGTGTGTGTGTTAGTCAGTAAGGGCAGCAGTCAGCAGGGAATATGTAAATGTATCATGCATGTCAGTTGGTGCCCTCAATGTGACATTGGTGTGTGTGTGTGTATGCATGAACACAGCCAATCTCAGTGCTAGCCCTACATGTTTGTATGTTGGACAGCTGTGAGTCATGCATGGTAGAGCTGACAGTTCATCATCTTTGTCCTCAACCATGAGAACTGTCTCTGCTAGGAGTTGCACTGGCACCTTCACATTCAAGGTCAGATGGTGTGCTACTACCTGAAGGTGACTGATGCATGTTGGACATCCTCCCTTCATGGGAATGGTTAAGACCATGACTTGCTATGAATGGGTATGGACAGCACACTCTCTGATAGAGCAGCGGATGTACTGCCACTACGGGAGGTTGATTCAACATGGTCCTGTTGGCTCTCAGCAGATGTAGTTGCTGACCTATGCCCACAAGTCCGATGCTCCCCTCCCAGCAGATGTACCAGCACAGACAATGTGCGATCCATGACAGATGCTCTGCCCTCCCTCATGGACACATCCCGTTCATACATGCCATTGAATAGATCCAGTGCATGAACAGCATGTTGGAGGCAGTTATGGATGTCAGACTATGCTGCATCTAGAATCCTAAACATTCTTCTCATGTGACATTCTGAATGTGACTGTGCCACCATTACTGCCTTAAACATACATTGAGTGAGATGTGAAGAGACACCTGCATCAGGTACTGGAGGGACACCAGGCCTTTGATGAGCACTCCTATCAATCTACCTGTTTTGCACCTCACCCACAGTTTGGCTACAGACAGTGTCAACAGACACTAAAGCAGTGGTACCCACACTTCCATGGTCTATGTCCTCTCCCTCCAATTGTCCAATATCTGTGGTCTCAGTGCACTGGATATGCATAGGCAAACTGGCTGTGCCCGAGGATCACCAGTGTGGGTGATGGATGTCAGCTTCTGTGTCAGATTCAGCCTCTGCAATGCCCAACTGTGCCTCACATTGCCCACCATCATCATCAGACTCTGATGAGAAACTGACATCAGGTGGAGCAGGGGACACAGAACTACTTCAATGTTCACCTGTAATAAAACAAAAAAACAGGATGGCAACAATACTTGCACTACTATGCTGCAATTTACACTGCTGTTACTATTACAGACATTTAAACCTATCAACCACTTACAGTAATAAGTGTGGACAAAGCCACAAATAGTGGTTGTACAAAGGCTAAGGAATATGGACAAATGTGACATAATATGCTCCTACAAACATACAGCTGATGCAATAACAGGTTTTGCTTCAACATGATATATCTGAAGGGCATGCAGTTTGATTGCAAGATCTGTGTCATAATTATTTAATGTTTGCAATCGTTAATGACTTGTCTGTAATTTGCCATTCAAAAAGGAAAGATGATTGTCAAACCTTGACAATCAGCAAAAATCTGTGCAGTAGACAGATATACAAACAGCACTGAAATATTTATGGAAGGCCTGAGAGGACATTATAGCAGAAAAGGCAGAAAAGTGGGAAAATATATATATATATAAATATATATATATATATATATATATATATATATATATGTGTGTGTGTGTATATATATATATATATATATATATATATATATATATATATATATATATATATATATATATATGGGTTCCCTGCAGAAGCTCGAAATACTGAAATGTCGAATTTCAGTATTTCAAGCCCAAGAAGCGAATCCTCATAAGCGAAGTTTAAACCAAATTCAAAACCTCAATACGGAGGTTCTGAATTTCATGCTTCTAAAGTTCAATGGTCATGTATTCAAGTGTGTGTGTGTGTGTGTGTGTGTGTGTGTGTGTGTGTGTGTGTGTGTGTGTGTGTGTGTGTGTGTGTGTGTGTGTGTGTTTGTGTGTGTGTGTGTGTGTGTTAATGGGTTTAGGTAGGGGCTGTGGTGTGTGTGAAAGTGTGTTTTGTTGCTGTGATGTGTGTGTGCGAAGAGAATGTAGCTTGTGTGGTGGTGTTTTGTGTGTGTTTGTATGTAGTGCGACCTCAGAGTGAGAATATTTAAGTAGGGGGGTATGTGTTTGTGTGGTGGATGGTGTGTTTGTGTGTGTGTGTGTGTGTGTGTGTGTGTGTGTGTGTGTGTGTGTGTGTGTGTAGTAAAACCATGAAATTCAAAACTTCTGGTATTCGAGGTTTTGAATTTCGCGGTTTTTACTTTTCGTTGTTTTGTAGATTCGACTTCTTGGGCTTGAGATACTGAAATTCGAGATTTCAGTATTTTGAGATATATATATATATATATATATATATATATATATATATATATATATATATATATATATATATATACAGAGAGAGAGAGAGAGAGAGAGATATTACAGATAAAAATGCAGTCCACTTACTAACTGCTGCAGCCCTTGTATGTCGAATCCCTGATGGTCCTGGGAAGATTAAAGAAAGACATAATGGCAGCAGCACCACACATTTAACTGTACATCAGGTGTTAATACATTTACTCATCTATATGCATGCTCAAATAAATGTTATCAGGAATGTGGCTAACATCCTTTAAGGGAACATAAAACTGCAGCTATCTGAAATACCCCAAACAAACACACATGCAGCTTGACACAAATATATACTTTTATGACAAAATGCAGCAGTATTTTAATGATGATGTAACAAAGCATACCTGGCAGCCCCACATATGATGGGGGAGTGGCACCCACATCCAGAACATTTTGGCTCAAGGATTACTGGAAGCTGCCCTGTGTGGAGATGCATGCCAGGAATTCCTCTTTGGCAGTTACAGGACTTGAACACTGCAGCTATCTTAATTTCCCACTCATCAAAAAAGCAGCCTGCCACACACTAAAATTATATACAGTAATGAACAATGACTGCCATCATATTCTACTGATGATCTAACACAGCCTACCTGGACACTCATCTTGTGGAGCAGGAGTGGCATCCACATCAAGGACATACTGGCTGTTGAACAGCTTGGAGGTTTCCTAAGTTTCAATATTTGCCAGGAATTCTTCTGTGGCTCTGAGGGATTCCTCTGCTACAGGCTGGCCACCGATGACCTCACGATCATGTGCCACTTCAGCTGCATGCCTCCTGGCTGCATGTATCATATCAGTAGCTTTGTGATGCACCTGTTCATATGTGCAACACTGTCAGCCCACCTGTTGATATTTAGGACAAGATTATCCCAGAGTTCAGCATGTTCGGCAATTATTGCCCACCCTCTTGACAGCAGGACCTTATTGTGTTGTCTGAGCACATCTATAATCATCTCATTTTCGGTCTCAGAAAATGGTTGTCTCCATCTTGGGGCATATCATTTCCTGAAAGACAAAATAATGACAACACATATAAGGATCACATAAGTAAAACTTTGTGTACAGATAATTCATTGAAGGAAGGCTTCCAATACTCACAAATGGATTAAACTGTAATGACTCAACATTGTGCAGTAAATAACAAGGGTAGTTAAAAACTAACAAAGTCACAAGCACAAAATATTATTTATTGTGCCCTAACAAATAATTCACGATGTCCCCCAGCCAACAAAACAGTCCACTCTAGTTTGTTCCCAAGCAGGACTTCACCCCCCCCCCTTAAAAAAAATAGGATCAGGAACAATGTTAAGCAAACAATAGGGAAATGTTAACAGTACTAACCAAGGATCTTTCCATGGAACATGTGTACATAGTCAGCACACAGCATTATACTTCATGCCTGCCCTACATCCTCTGTACCTCTCACATTGCTGATAAAGAAAGCCTTGTAATGAGTGTGTTTGTAAGAAATGCAGAGAGACTTACTTCACATTTATTGTTATCTAGATTCCAGCTTGTGCATTATTTAAGTTACAAGATGAATGCATACCTGATGGAGTGAAATACTCCTCTGACGAAATATAAGTGAGTCCAACAAAATATGCATACGGGTTACAATCATATACTAACTCTCATCCATATCAGTTTACCCAGCTCCTCATTCGCCTTTTTATTATAGAGTACATCAATAACTGATTGCTTGTGTCCTACTCTGTGCATCAGATATGCTAATTACAGCATACACAGCTGAACTGGATGCTAATCAATCAGTCCTGTGGAGCTAGTCCACAAGATATAAAAGCATCCATGATGTCTCCATTTCCTTTTTTTTTGTGGATTGAGAATATACTTGAGCATAGATACAATGCAGGTACGAATAGATTGTTATTATCTGCTGCTTTTTTAATACTTCTGTCTGTAATACAAGGTGAAGATACTGCTGCTGCTGGCAGTAGTTTAAGGGACACATAGACACTGGAGAAGCTGAGTGACCTCTGTCAGCATTGACACACAGAGACGAGTGCAGGAAACCACCCCAGCAATAAGTAAGGTATGTGTTTAAATGCTATTCCTAGTCAACTTGCAAATTTAAACAGTAGTTCTAAATATATTTTAAGAAGAATTATACATTTGTATCATGTCTCACATTCTCCTAAATTAATGTGTCCCTTACATTTGAGTCATGTATGCATGACAACAAGAAATCGAGAACAGGTTTGGGTCTACTGCCAAGTCATGTTGAATAGCATGTATATCATCTGCCACATTTGTGCTGGCAAAGTTGCCAGTTAGCATGAATCCCATATGTGCCTCTCTCCCAAACGATCAAGATGTGAGTGGTAAGTGATATCTCACAGGCTGACATAGGGGTGAGTGCCTTGGATCCGCACCACAAAACAGCAGTCAATGCTTGCTCACAATTGCCAACATGGCTTTACTTATTCAGTGACTGAATAACATATTCACACTAAATATCCTTAAACATTGCAAAGGCAATACTATAGAGTTGTTTTAACACATGCTCGGTACCACAGTACTGGTTTGATGATTGCTGACTGACCAAGGAACACAGCATGCTAGGGCTGTGTTGTATATTTGAAAACAAGAATGCTGTGTAAGGAGTAAGTGAATCATATTCCAAGTTGAACATTTAACTACGTGTACATCTAATGTACTATTTCAAAACAAATGTACATTCATTGTTGAAGTTAGCTGTGTGATGAATGACTGTTACTGCTTCTTACAGTGGTATATGTGAGCACAACAGCTTTAAGGCAGCCATGCATTCCTCTGAATCTACAGTGTATGTCTGGATTGCACACCTATATAGGCATATTCCCTGCGTACTAACAAACTGGACTGTATATATCATAAACTGAATTTTTTTTCTGCATGATATCCCTTCATTTTCTTATATTGAACCTCTATGAACCTTACTATGAATAAAAGTGTAGCTGGAGGCTATGCAACTTCTTCGATGGTGCAAGGAGTTAAGTGTCACTTTTAAGTTCAGGTGGTCCTGGGTTCAAATGCATGTAATGCAGCCTTGTTTTTTTTTTTTTTTTGTAATGTGTCCTTGTAATAGCTTGCAGTGCATTGAATCCTTGACATGTCTATCTTCATTCTTTTTGGGAACAACTGTCAGTGTAGGATTGTCATAGCTAAGGTTCAGGGCTATAATACTGTACAATCCTATCATTTTTAATAGTGTCCCACTTTACATTTATTGACTACAAATGTATGACTAGGACAGAGCCTATTTTCAGTGGAGGCCCAGGGAGAAATGCTCCAGATGTGTGTTTTTGGAGTGTGGAAGTAAACCAATGTGAACACAGAGAGAACATGCAAACTCTACACAGAAGGCACCCCACATGATAATCAAACCAAAGAACCTTTTTCTGTGAGGCGACAATGTTAACCACTGCACCAATGTGCTGCCCATGATAAATGTTAGTAGTTGACCTAGTATTTCCTATATAATAATTATTATCATGATGGATGAGGCAGTTTTTGTAATGACATCTGTTTTATTTCACATATTGTGTGCAATTAGCTTTATGCAAACATGTTGTTTACGTTTGCACGATGGTAAGCAGCGAGCACCATTTTTAAATGTTGCGGATCACAACATTCCACAGTCTGAGTATCTGTTACAACTGTAATTGGCAAGAAAACACATTCCCCTGGATTCTCGAAAGCTTGCAAGATCGGTGCAGGAGCTCAAGCAGGCAATATGTCTGCCATGCAATCCAGGAACAGCCTGCAGGGGAGTGCACGAGCACTCCTGCACTAATCTTGCATGGACGAAGTCCTTGTATGCAAATCACCCCATTTGCAGGAGAAATCTATGCAAATGAGGTGATTTAGCAATCCAGGAAGCTTGCAACCGTTCGTGCAGGACTAGTGCTATCTGCAGAAATGTACTTGGTTAGTAACTGAGTACATTTCTGCAAAATCCAAAACGGAGCTGTGACAGCTCCAAATAAAGGTTGCATATCATGTAGGTAGCATGCCAATGGCCAGGTATAAGGCCATTGGCATTGCAAATATTAAAGAAAAATACAAAAATCAACTTTTATTTATTTTAGACGATCTCGGCTGTTTATGCATAGGGCAGTGGCTCGCAAAAGGGATCAGGGGGGAAATAACAAAATGAACCTAAATTAAGCATTCTAACTAAAATCAGTATACTGCCATGTAAGTCAATGGCAGGCAGAAGACAACATGGCCAGTGAGTAGTGGTTGCTAAGGGTGGAGGCTCAGTGTGAGGCATGTAACTATGCATTTGCAGGCAATCCTATGCAAATGAGGGGAAGGATAGTGAATCCCAGTTTTCCCCAGCATGTGAGCCAGGTCCCAACAGTGTAAGAATAGGAATAGCTTGGTGCAAGCCTAGGAGTTAAGTGGCATCATGGGGGTGTGTGCCAGGCATACTGTAAGTAGATTGGAGCCCTGTGGCTTGGGTTTGCTCCTAGCTTAGCACAGCTAAGCTAGGGGGTGTGTCCAAACCCGTCTAGCACTCTTAACAAAGCCGAAGTGGGTGTGCGTGTCGCGCACCAGGTTTTACAGGAAGAAAAAAGAAGTTAAACCAGGAAACAGCAGCACTGTGCACATTTGAGCACTGTGTTTGCATGGCATGCACCCGGGCTTAAACAGGAAGGCAATGGGAAGGGAAAACAGCAGTAGGAAGGTAATCAAGGAGAACTAGCTTAGCTGGCAGGTGAAATGTATCAGAATCAGCCAGTTACACAGGCAGCAGAACAGCCTAGCCCAGAATACTACCATAAGCTATGCAAACACCTTCCCCTCTGGTTTTTCCCACACTCTACACCACCGGTGTATACAATCGGGGAAATTTTAACAAACAAGCCTACAAAATAAGAATGGCTGCAGTAGGCAACATAGAACAACATGTGCAAGAGGCTGAGGGTGGTGAGGATGTGAATGCTGCTGATCAACCCACAGTGAGGAGACGGAGAAGAGTGTACAGACCCAGGGTAACCTACCAGGGGTTACATGACCTGGAACAAGTGGAGCGCTATAGGGTGGACAGAGATCTCTTACATCAAATTGATGAGCTGTGCCGGCCACACCTGACACACCAAACTGACCGGGGGTAACCCATCCCAGTGGATACCAAGGTATGTGTAGGCCTAGGAATACTAGCCACAGGAACCTCCCAAAGCTCAACTGGGGATATCATGGGGATCTCACAGGAATCGGCATTTAGAGTATTCCACCTGTTCCTGGATGCCATGTCAGCACATGCCAGTGATCACGTATATTTCCTCAACACATGTGAGGTGTTGGCCAGCAATATGTGTCTCTTCCACCAAATAGTAGAATACCCTGAGGTAGAGGGTGCTATAGACTGCATGCACATATGTATCAAAGCACCACCTGGTGATCAGGGTAGGGCCTACATCAACCGCAGGGGTATCCCCTCCATCAACTGCTAAGTCATATGTGATGCCCAGGGCATTATAATGAATGTGTGTGATGGCTGCCCTGGAAGCTATGACGATTCCCACATACGGCATCTGACGCAGCTGTACCAGAATTTTGCCAATGGGGACATCCCCTATGGTCACCTAGTGGGGGATGCTGGTTACACACTGGAGCCGTGGCTGATGACACCCATCAGAAATGCACTCACACCTGAGCAAGAATGCCATAATGAGGCACATGCACAGACCAGACTTATAATAGAGCATGTGTTTGGGATGCTCAGGTCATGGTTCCAGTGTCTGGTCACATCCAGTGGAGCCTTGCAGCACTCATCAGCTACATGTACCCAAATTGTTATGGTATGGGCCATGCTACACAATATTATCCTGCGGAGACAGATGCAGCAGGAACAGCATGGGGCAGGGTCACACAGCCCCCCCACCAATGCCAAGGCCTGCACAGGCACAGAGTGACTCAGAGGAGGAACAACCTGAGCCTGCCCCAGTAGGCAGATGGAGGCATGCCCAGTATGCCAAGGCTGCGGCAAAGAGACAATGCATAACACATACACCGACACAGTAGGGACCCAGGGAATGACACCTCTCTCTGACTCGCACATACAGTAAAAGGGATGCCAAACATGACACTACCTGTGCTCAACCATGTATAGGGAGTGTACTATGTGCATACAACATAGGCAGCCCTCCAGCACCATCTGCAAGTCTGGCACACCCTCAAAGTAAGTCAATCAACCTACCAGTTGCCAAATGGAGTAGAATGCGTCATTACCTGTATCTATGGTATGGATGTGAGCATACAAGTGAATAGGGTGGCTGAATGTTATGGCAGCAGACAGTAGACACCCATAGTGCCACCATGACATCTGTAACACATACTGGAGTCACCATAGTAGCCAGTGCTACACAGGGTGACAAAACCCACTGCAGGAAATGTGCTGAGTGACATGTGTGTCCTTATGACCCACAAATGCCATTCAGGGCACTTCACATACCCAACAACAGTCTCAGCCAGCAGGACAGGTGTAGACAAACCCAAACAGAGCCTGCGCTATGGCCCCTGGATGATGGCTATGGTTAACTTCCCTCCCAGGCCTACACAGACAGACTACAGCAGGTCAGGCAGTGAGATGTTAGTTCTGAAGGGTAGGAAGTCAGACACTAATATGTAGGGCATCCAAAGCTACGATCTGTAGTACACTGGTATGCCTCTAGTCAGCATGATAGGAAAGAATACAGAATGAAATGGAGTACCTGACATACCAGTACAGTCATAGCAAATGTGTATAAGTGTCAGTTGTGCCCCCCCATCCTACGTAGTAATGTAATAACAGTCAGGTGTGCCCCCCAATCCTGTGTAGAAATGTAGAAATAGACAGGTGTGCCTCCCCCCATCCTATGTAGTAATGTAATAACAGTCAGGTGTGCCTACCCCATCCTGTGTATAAATGCTGAAATAGTCAGGTGTGCCCCCCCAACCCTGTGCAGAAATGTAGAAATAGATAGTTGTGCCCCCCATGAAGTAATGTAAGAACAGTCAGGTATGCCCCCCCCATCCTATGTAGAAATTTAAAAATAGTCAGGTGAGCCCCTCACCCTATGTAGTAATGTAATAACACTCAAGTGTGCCCCCAACCCTGTGTAGAAATGTAGAAATAGTCTGGTGTGCCCCCATCCAACGTAGAAAGGTAGAAACAGTCATGTGTGCCTCCCCAGTCTTGTGTAGAAATGTAGAAATAGATAGGTGTGCCCCCCATGAAGTAATGTAAGAACAGTCGGGTATGCCCCCCCCCATTCTGTGTAGAAATGTAAAAATAGTCAGGTGAGCCCCCCACCCCATGTAGTAATGTAATAACACTCAGGTGTGCCCCCAACCCTGTGTAGAAATGTAGAAATAATCAGGTGTGCCCCCCCATCCAATGTAGAAATGTAGTAACAGTCAGGTGTGCCTCCCCAATCTTGTGTAAAAATGTAGAAATAGTCAGGTCAGCCCCCCATCCTATGCAGAAATGTAGGAATAGTCAATGCCAAATGCTTGATGGATACCCTGCTGAAACAGCATGCCACATGTACAACACAAAGGTCAGCACTGCAGTATTAACTATCTGGACTCGATCCACACATTAAATACAGATGGGCATACTGGGCATGCTCACACACTTAAAACACATGAAGGCCATGTCTGCAAACACCAGTGGACCAGACATATCTGGCAGTTGCAGTTGTTAGTGTAGACACTCATCAGTATGCACCACTAATGCCTTGCACACACAGTGGATAGGAATACAGACGTACTTGTAAGGACAACACACTATAATAAGCCAGAGTTAGATGTACATAGATGTGTGGAAGAGCATGACTGTGACAAGGAGCCATCCAGACCTGTCCCACCCAGCACACAGCCAAAGGGCCCCAACCACATGAGGGTCAGATGTCACTCACTGCAGATACTAGCCACCAGTATCTGGCAGCATTACAGACTATGTGGTTCAGTGCCAGCTGTGCAACATGACTGTACAAGGAAGTAGTCATCTAGCAGTTGTATACACATACCTGTGAAATATGACCCTGTCTGTGCCCGCATGCGGAGTGTCAACCTCTAGATAAATGGGTTATGGCCCATGCACACACTGCACTCCCCATAGCCCTACTATGACAAGCCTGCTGAGGTCATCCACTGTGAAATACATCTTTGGGAGAATTGTAGCTCTGTAATCTCTGTGGTGTGTCCCATAACTTCGTACTGCTGTGATATGATAAAATAGTTAGGTAGGAGTTCAAATCCCAGACATGACAACTGTGTATTTGTATGTCTGTCTGTGTAGAGAGCAATACTTTTTAGGGTAGTCACATTCCTTACAATTCAAATGCTCAACTTTGGCAAGGCTGCTGATGTCATCCACCTAGAAATACACCTCTGGGAAGGTTGTAGTCTAGTAATCTCCATAGTGTGTCCTGTAACTGCGTACTGCTATACAGTGATAAATTTGTTAGGTAGCTGTTCTAATCCCACACTTAGCAAGTGTGTGGCTGTGTGTCTGTCTGTGTAGAAAGCAATGCTTTTTAGGGTAGTCACACTCCCTACAATTCAAATGCTCAACTTTGGCAAGGCTGCTGATGTCATCCACCTAGAAATACACCTCTGGGAAAGTTGCAGCTGAGTAATCTTTGTAGCACATCCTGTAACTGCATACTACCACAGTGTGATAAATTAGTTAGGTAGCTGTTCTAATTACACAGTTGGTGTGTCTGTGTAAAGAGCAATGCTTTTTAGGGTAGTAGCACTCCCTACAATTCAAATGCTCATCTTTGGCAAAGCTGCTGATGTCATCCACCTAGAACTACACCTCTGGGAAAGTTGTAACCCAGTAATCTCCCTAGTGTGTCCTGTAACTTCGTACTGTTGTAGTGTAATAAATTATTTAGGTAGTTGTTTTAATCCCACACTTGGCAAGTTTGTGTGTTTGTGTCTGTCTGACTCTCTGTAGAGAGCAATGCTTTTTAGGGTAGTCACACTCCCTACAATTCAAATGCTCAACTTTGGCAAGGCAGCTGATGTCATCCACCTAGAAATATACCTCTGGGAATGTTGTAGCCTAGTAATCTCTGTAGCATGTCCTGTAACTGCATACTGTTGCAGTGTGATAAATTAGGTAGCTATTCTAATCCCACACTTGGCATGTGTATCTGTCTGTGTAAAGAGCAATGCTTTTTAGGGTAGTCACACTCCCTACAATTCAAATGCTCAACTTTGGCAAGGCAGCTGATGTCATCCACCTAGAAATACACCTCTGGGAAGGTTGTAGCTTAGTAATCTCCATAGTATGTCCTGTAACTGCGCACTGCTGCACAGTGATAAATTCATTAGGTAGCTGTTCTAATCCCACACTTAGCAAGTATGTGTGTGGTTCTGTCTGTGTAGAAAGCAATGCTTTTTAGGGATGTCGCACTCCCTACAATTCAAATGCTCAACTTTGGCTAGGCTGTTGATGTCATCCACCTAGAAATACACCTCTGGGAAAGTTGTAACCCAGTAATCTCCCTAGCATATCCTGTAACTGCATACTGCTGTAGTGTAATAAATTAGTTAGGTAGTTGTTTTATTCCCACACTTGGCAAGTTTGTGTGTGTGACTGTGATTCTCTCGCTGTAGAGAGCAATGCTATTTAGGGTAGTCACACCCCCTACAATTCAAATGCTCAATTTTGAGAAGTCAGAATGTCCACATATATTGGCCAATATCTCTGCTGCAGTCCACAGGGGCATTATGTGCTAGCAGTGGTGCTTTACTTTGGTGTCCTTAGGATGTCTGACAGTAACCAATGGCACATATGTGAAAGTGAGATGTGATCTCTCACACACACCATGTCTGTAAAGACAAACCCAATTACAGTAGCAATAGTCTACTAATATACCCACTATACATACCTGACATCCCCTTGCACTATGAAGTTGGGACTATAGGGGCTGGGATAGGGCTGCACTCCATGTCCAGGACATATGGTGAAAATATATGTACATATAATTATCCAGCTATCTATATATTTGATTACACATATACATATCAACATATATAGATGGGTATGTGTATGTACATAGATATACATATACACACCCAGATATATACATATACAGAGCAATATATGTCTACACATATACAGATAGTGATATATATGCAAATATACGTATGGATAGCTAAAGATATATTGACAGTAGTAGGTATATCAGCACATATAGTTATAGCTATATATATATATATATATATATATATATATATATATACACACAACATAACTAGGCATATCTGTACACATAGGATGTGCATACATATATAGCTATATACACATATCTATATGTACATATACGTATACCTATAGATACACATATTATATATACATATATGTATATATATATATATATATATATATACATATATATATATATATATATATATATGTACATACAAAGAGATGTACACATGGCCATATATATGTAGCACTATACAGATGTGTATACAGACATATGTATGAGTATACATGTGTATGTACATGTAGACATATATAAACACCTATACTATGTATACAACCATACTCCTGTCATGAGTAAATGTTACGGTTGTTTATACCCTCCACATGTATCCCACCGTATGTATCTGCTATGTGTACATTATGATAAAACAACATATGTGATGCAACAGTCATATTAATAAGGAATACACAATTTAGGAAGTAAAGGCAATTGTTTAATACTACTCAATATGTGTATTGACAGCTATATTGGTTAAACAACATCTGTCTCCACAGTGGTAATGGCATAGTGGTTAAGTGTTGTGACTTCAGTGTAAATGGTCCTGGCTTCAAGACCTGCAAAGGCTGTTAATATTGCTGCTGGGCAGAAGAAGGACTGTTGTATACAGAGTGGCTAAGGCAGTTTTGAGCAGCTTTAAGTGTGTTTGCGTGGGTTTGTGGGAAGCTAAGCGGTGCAAAGCTATGGGTAAACGTATGGGCACTTACACAGTGTAGGCATTGCTTACCAGTGCGCAAATCAGCTAAGCTGTTATATTGCAGCAATGTTGATTCTTGCTAAGCATAGCTTAGCCCTGGTAACCAGGACACACAACCCAGTCTGAAAACCTGTAATAAGTGTATGTAATGCCATGTACAATACATGCACCTATGTGCTGTCATTACAGTAGCAAGGGGTGTGAGTGTCAGATATGGGACACAGACATATATGAGGCCTGTACAGCACTGTTATCCATGTGAATGTGTGATATACAGGTGTAGTATCCCAGGGTACATGCTGTCACACTGGCATGTAGTGTATCATGGCAGTACTACTGTTGACAGTGCTAACCCAGGCAAGAGCAGAATGCTTAATGTAGTACTGACAACAGGCACACCTGCGAGCATGGCTGGACACTGATGACTCCCTGTTGTATCCCTGGTGTGTGAGCTGTGTCACAGTATATTCCCCTTACTGGTCTGTCAACACACTCATGCTACTGCATAGCTACCTGCCAAGCTGATGACTGTCAGTCCTTGTACAGATGTGCAGATGACTGGTATCCAGCTGGGATATGTACGGGAAACCTACACTTGATTGATGCCCTACTATGCATGTATCATGTGCATGAGATGCATATCCCTGTAGTACCAATGTTGAGGTATACTATGGGTTGTATCACAGTTGTGGCCAATGTGTGATGGTGGGTATGGCAGAGTGTCATCATGGGTTTCAGGGAGTATAATATCCAGTGAGGGATGTGGGTACTGTGTACACTGTTATTACACCAAGGTACACCAGGTATATGTGCCATGTACCACATTATGGTTACCACTGTCACTATCAATAATACAGGTAACTATTACCACAATCCAAGCCAGTTATGCATGTGATGTGTGCAGCCTACCTGTAATGCATTGGAGACATGGTCACGGTAGTTAGCAGTGATAGGCCCTGGTATTTCAGATCTGTGTCTGGCTGTTATGTGTCTGTAAATGTGTGTATAACAGTATGCCATACTACGTATCATCCAAATACACCCATTACATCCCCCATTAGCATACTGTACATGCCAGGGGATGTTCTGCATGTACCATGTAACCTGGGATACACCTCACCCTAAACGATGTGTGGGGTGTGCAATGTAAGCCACACATGTCAATATCATGACATTGCTAGGTAGGGTCTAGCCCCAGTGTTGGCAAATGACAGTGTGCATGTATGTGGATGGGTCTACATCAGATTGCAGGGTATACATGCCTCAGCGGGCCACCTGTCCATGTGGCACAGGCAATAACTGGTATAGTAACCTATAAATGTGTTTGACTGTACCCTAGATATGTCACTGCCACGGTGTCAGCACAGTGACATGCCCCGTTGTGCAATACGACTGCAGACCATCCTCATGCTGACACAAGTACACCTACAACACACATGGATAACATTTTAGAGACCACGACCAACCAGTTTTACCAACAGCTATAAGGCAGCATTGCTGAATGGCTACACTACCTGACAAATATGCCTCACACTCTACTCAATACCACATGTTACACTGCAGGACTGTGGTACGCTGTTATACAGTCACTGTGTGCATCAGAACCATATCAGCCTGTCCCTGCATCGATGGTATGGATGATAGGGATGGGGCACAGGTATTATCATATGCACATGGTGTGGTATCGGTTTGCCAGATGCCGAGAGTGGGCCATACATTTGACACCATGTATGTGGGTGAGGGGTGTACTCTGGGGAACTGGCTGAGGTGATGTGATGTGCATAGGTATGGGGTTGCATTAGGTGTGTTTGCATAGTGTGTGGGTATGCATGCACAAAGTTCTGCCATATGACTGCCCTACACAGGTGTTTATGGACAGCTGCAGACCATACCTGGCAGGGTGTGCAGTTCACTGCCTCCAGCCATGGACACATGGACTGTGCTTGCCAGGGATTCCATGGGCACATCCAGGTACAGGCGTTGATGTGCTACTCTCACCTGCTGATGACATTTGTCCACTGGTACCAGGTCTTTCCTGGGACTGGCCAGGACCATGTGCCCATGACTTGCCATGGTGTGGTGTGGACAGCACACACCCCACACTTCCAGGGCTGCTACTGCCACTACGGGAGCCCCTTGGTGTCCTAGCATGTTCACGTTGACTGCCAGCTGTTAGTGTTGCTGGCCACATCCACATGGGCATCGCCGCATCCCCACCACAAGTTGAAGAACAGACACACCACAGCCGATGAGGGTCATCATCTCATCATGCCATCTATCCACTTGCTGGTAGAAGCATTGCTGGCACTTGACAGTTCATGGAGGTTGTAGCTTACAGATGCGAGAGCAACCCTATGCAGCCTAAGGCCCTGTCTGGTGTAATGCTCAATACGTGCCTCCACCACCATTACAGCCTGAAATATGCTTTTGCTGGTTGCAGCTATGTCACCTCTGCCAGGGTCATGATGTCCAGCAGCCCTACCACAAGCACCCTGGGACATCTGCCTATGTGGCAGCCTGTTGGACATCCAGCTATGCCTGCTGCGACTGGACACAGTAGGCATGGTTACCCCATTTTCCTGTGCACTGCCACTGAATGTCAGCTGTCCCTCTGCTATGGCCACTGGTGATGGGGTGTGTATAGGCACTGAAACTGTGTGCAGGGGTGGGGTGGCTAAAAGGGAGATATTAAATGTTGGCACAGTGTTGGCCCCTGACATCCCCACCTGTGCCTCAACATTATTATCATCATTATCATCATCATCGGTGCATCTTTGAAAACCTACATCAGATTGCATGCAGGAGGGACCCTGACCCACGTTGCCACCTGTGGGGGAAAACAATAAATGCGCTTTAAAACCTGTACAGCATTGCCTAACAGTACACACACACACACACACACACACACACACACACACACACACACACACACACACACACACACACACACACACACACCTCCGTAATACCTACCTGCCCATGGCTTTACAGACAGTCCCACGTATATGTCCATGTGTTACCCCATCCTGCATCACACTTGTTAACATACACACATTGATACCACTCATTAACATCACAGTTCTCTAAATTCACACACAAGCAGCCACAACACAAGGCCTGCTGCTACTTTACCTGCCTGACCTGTGTGTTGTGGATTTCCATGGCCTCACTGCTGTCATTTGGTATGCATGTATGCCTGGAATGATGTGCATGGCCCCTATATGTGTGGGCTACTATGTTGTATCTATAATAGCTCCCACTGGTGTGCCATGTGTATGTAATGCTCAATACATGCCAGATATGCTGGTCCATCAGCCCATCATGTGACACCTGTAATATTTGAATACACTTCCTGGTGTTGACTATTACTTCCCCAATGCATCTGTAGAGCTGCATACACAGGTTGTAGGTGACCTCTCTGCTGACTGCGATATTAAGTGTGTACCTGAAGTCTACCTTGCCTCTGGATGCCTGTTCCATGCTACAGACCATATTATACTATTTGTTGTCCTGTGATTACACACATGACAGGTATTCCTGGTGTGTAACGTGGTAGTCCATGTCCATGTACTGCATGGTACCAAAGGGGGGTACAGCCATATGAACACCCCACAATCACACATGTGCATACATGGCCACATACACAAACACACGCATACACACACACACACACACACACACACACACACACACACACACACACACACACACACACACACACACACACACACACACACACACACATCATACATGCATCTACCTCCCAACAATTCATCAGAGTGACCCTGCAGGCAAACTAACTAACCACCAGGATGCACACACAGACACATACAGGTGAGGTTGCAGAATGATCGTACACACAGTCCTCCTATTACCCATCTGCCAACATGCAGAACATATGGTTCAGAACAGCATGCAGTTCAGCTATAGTCAATCCATGCAACAGTATATATGTGTGTGATGCATGTGCTGTGACTATGTGATGCCCCTTCCCCTGGATACCACTGCACCCATGTACACAGTATTGCTGTGCACTTGTTCTGCACCCTGCCATGTACTGTGCACCACAACTCACAGGTGTACAACCCATTTTGAAATGTATAGTACTGTGTCAGTTATGTCAACTTTAACTCTCACAGCCCCTATGTTTTTCAGGAACATATACCTGGGATGATATGTGGACTGTTGTCATTGGTGAATGTCTGATGCCTGATTTACAGCTATCAACATCAACAGACTATGTATGACCACTGCACAAATGCTTACACTGACAACCATCAGAGCATACCATGGCTATGGGGCGTGTACACAACGTTATTGATTTTATACACACATCCTTGACCTGCCATGGGACCACAGCACCACATATCTAAGGAGTACACAATCCCGGTACATGACAGATGTCCTGTATTTTCACAAGCAGTGTCTACAGATTGTGTTAGGTGTGTGGCTGCTGACCACAATGCATACACACCATGTGGGCATATGTGTGCACACCCTTATCATGATGGTTTATCACACCTCTTGTTGTGCGTACTACAGCAGTCACTGCTCATGGCAGCGGTTTACCAGTATGGGCCTTCTACAGTTGCCAGTGTATGTTCAGTCTACCCTACACATTTCCCCCTCCCCTATTCTGCATGATTACAAGGTGTACTCATGAGCACATCCCATGGTGTTCACACAATGCTGTCACTAGTGCAGTGTGGGTAGGGTTATGGCTGCCACAGGTCCTGAACCTGACTATATGCAGATAGAGCAATTCCTACCATCCTTAGGATCCCTGCTGCAGTGCACTGGTGTGTCATGCTGAGAACCCCCCTCAACTGTTATGCAGATGCATGACAGGTAAGCCCTACACATTTGTGTCACTTTGCGGTGTCCCATACACTGAACACCACATGTTGTAGCCTAGACTCAGCTGATAATGTGGACTACTGTAATGCCTTATGTCATAGTGTATCTCTGCAGTATTTGGCATTGTCCTACAGGTATATACACTGGTGTTGCAATGTATATGGGTGTTGTTCAGAACATGTCACTACTGTATGCCATGTCTACCAACAGTATGTTACTCCCTGTGGACACATTCCACAATGACAGGATGTTAGTTATCATGCAGGTTTGTGACATACTCTTTCAATACCCCATCATGGCCGCCCCTGTGAGACTGTGCATTTCACAGAAACAATACATACACATGTACAGCATGCATTCAGGGTAGGTGTGTTAGATGTGTGCATGGAATATACCATCACCATTACATGCCCAGTGTGTTGGCATGCATCTACATAAAACATACTCACCAGCTACAGGCTGCTGCCTTGTGGTTATCCTGGAGGGACCTACATAAGAAGGTGAGAGATGCAATGTCAGTGGCCACACCTGTGGCACTGCTACAGGCTGGGTGCAGTACTACCATACATCAATGTTAAATTCCCACAATACTACTACATCTGGACATCTGTTTATCACTACAATGTAACAACACAATATATCTATGACATGTCAAATATGCATGATTTACCTGTACCACTGTGGATATTTACACAACAGTGGTCTACTGATGTGTCCTGTATCCATGCCTGCACACTCCTTGGCTGGTGTGTGGGTGATACCCACCTCCATGAAGGGATCCAGTGGTTGTTGGTGTTCCAGATGGGCAGGTGCCACGAGGCTGGCCAGGAGCTCCTCCACATGTGTCAGGGGGGATGGATGGCATGGCCCCTCCCTGTGATGAGGTGATCCCGCCCAGACTGCAGCAGCAAGCCGATGGCCATTGCAAAGCAGGTCGCTGCAATGATGCCAGACCTGCTCATAACTGCTGTTATGCAGGTCAACATAATTGATACTGTGGACTACATCGTTCCACAGGGTGGTCCACTCCTGCTGCTCATGGGCTGTACTGCCAAAGAGCACCTGGTAGTGCTTTACCAGGTAGATGATGATGTCCTCATTTTCATCCACTGAATACACAGGTAACCTGCCATGTGACATCTTGCCCGAAAGACATAAAGATGGGAACTGGCCTGAGCATCTCATATGGCAAGGTTACCACAGTTTGTAATACACATCTCTGTCACCCTCTACCATATCAGCTTCAACAGACTGTACACACAACTCATTAGGTATGGCTACAGCTTAACTACTGTTTGGACAGATTTTGTATTGTACCACACCTTCTGCTATGTGATTGTAGCCATGTCCCCTGTGTGGACACTATCATTGCTGGCCTGTTACAGACTATTTCTCTGCATGCCATTGTCAGTGCAACTTTGGTTACATATATGCCAGTGGTATGGCTGCTCTGAGATTGCTGCACATCTGACAGTCTGTGTTACTGGGGATATCTATGCATGCTGTTGGTCATGTACCAGGATTGTGTAGACTATTACTACCAATAAATGTTTTATAACAGTGACACAATAACAATATTCGATTGGCCAGCTGATCCACCTCTCCACACCCATCTGCCCATGATACCTGGCCACATCACATGTGTGTGCCAACCTGGGGCCTCCTCATGTATTGTTACAGTAATACCATCAGATGGAACCACCCAGGGGATGTTACCCCCCCCCCCTCAGGGCACACACCAACATGTTCCTGTCCCCTGAGCTCAGGTCTAGGGTCTGTTCCATACTGGGCTCCACATACACATGAGGGATGTGCTACATCTGTCATAGGCACCCAGTACACATTTACACAGCCAAAATGCTCCTCCTGCTCAGCCTTCAGACCAGGCACCTTCAGGATGTGGACTGCTGTTGTGAGTGGCAGTTGGTGGAAGGCTTGTTCCCATTGTGCTCATATTGGGGACCATGGGCTGTCCACATCACAGACCACACACACCATCCACAGTGTTTACCCACCAAATGTGTCACATACCACCCCTGTAGACTGTCCTCTATATCTACCAATCCTGACCACCTCCACATGTGTACCTGCCATACTTCCCCATATTCCCATTGCATACTTCACAGACAGGGACAATGTGGTGCCAAGAAGGGACTAACATGTGACATACCCATCCATGGTGCACATGCTGCCAGCTGTAGATATCTGTGTGTATTGCTATGTGTGCTGTTGCCTCACACACAGCACACATCACTGTGGTAGTGATATAGGGACATGTCTTTACATATATATATGTTTGTGTGTGTGTTTGTAAATAAGCAGACATGTGCATATAGGTATATATCTATATGTGTGTAGATATATGTGATGTCATATATATGTACGCATATATATGTCTACACATGGGTATATGTATATTTCTGGACATATATGCTGATATACATATATATCCTTATATATTATATATGTGACATATGTACACATATGCATACCTATATGTGGGGTACATTCAGACATCAGCTCCACAATCTCACAACACCTTCCTGCACAGCTGCAGTTGTTCTGCCTTGCTACAACACAGACAGTTACCGCATATGGACACGGGCTGACATTAGTGGTTATATGTGGGACCTGATTGCAGGTAACCCTATTACACACCTATGGCATTCTGGTATGCTACATTACAGATTCACTTGTGTAGCCTGCCAGTGGTGGGCCATGGCTCTCACATGTCCATCATAATGGCATTACTTCCTCCACCAGCTATTGGCCACATAATATACATACTTCCCATTACACAACACACAGTATGAGGCTTACATCTTGTCTGTCATTGCTGACCTGCACCATTAACATCTATGGCCCACTACCCACAGGGATAGACACTATTGTCCATAGCAGTGGTTCAGTTGAACATCATCACAACAGCAATTGATGGCACATATAACTCATTCCACATCATCTATCCCATTATGATGGACCAGGTACTACATTCTAATACATGTGCATATACTTCACATACCTGTTGTGGGAATGATGTCTTTATGACTGGCAGCTGGCTAAATACATGCGTCTTCAGCTGTTAGTGTAATGACCTTTATTTATTTTTTTCTCTCTCTCTCTCTCTCTCTCTCTCTCTCTTTCTCTCATTGTGAGTAGAGTTGTGTAATGCTTTGTATAGTACTGGTGTTGCAGGGTGTGTGTGTGTGTGTACATACTAGTTTACCTTGGAATGCAGTCTGTATGCATAGCTCTCAACTGTGGGCCTATCCTCTTGGTGGCCAGTGGTGTGCCTATCATGTTCTGTCTGTCCACCACACAGGACCTGTGTCAGATATTTCACTGGCAGTGTGTGTGTTGAGTGCTATCAGTAAATGGCTGCATCCATTTATGTTTCTAACATCAATTCTCTAACTAAGGGTATGTTTCAGACAATGATGTAACATCAGTGACTTGCTTAGTGTATGGCAACAGTTTTCCACATATGGGCCTGTGTTCCAGCCTTTGTCCTCCACCAACATACCAAGCTTTGCACATATGACATGCTGTCAGGGGTTGTTCTGTAGTGGGCTGTGAGTATATCACACTGCCATTGCTGCCATCCATCCACTGCTGTTGCATCCACCACACATACGGTGGGGCTGGGGCCATATACGTGTGGGCTTCACCTACACAATACATGTGGGCCCTTATGCACTCCAGAGGATGCACCATAAATGACCTAGGCTATTACAAAATGTGGAGGTATCAGGGGTGAGCTGCCTTAAGGTATCTGGATGTACAGTACCGTATACTTGACCTATATTTACATTACTTACATGTTGTGTCTTTCGGCTTTTCAAGGTTAGGAGTCGCCACAGCGGAACTCCGGTCCGTTAATGACTGGTAGTTGATTTTTACATGCCAGGTTACCAGCCCTGACGCACAACCTTCAACAAAGGTACGCCTATTCATGCATGTCTCCATGCAGAAGACGCTCTAGGTGAGAATCAAACCAGACAGCGTCTTACTGTGAGGCGACAATGCTACCGCAGCACCACCACCGCGGGTATATTTACATTACTTACATAAATTGGCTTAATGCAGGCCTACTGCCTACTGCCATACCAGACTGTTCTGTTTGTCAGTGTGCTTGTGGTGGTGTCAGGTATGCCTTGTTATGTAACAGTTACATCCCATTTGGTCAACTGAAGCCTTTACCACCTAGTGATTTTGTACAGAGTGTAGATAGAGGCTGCTGAACTATACACCTGCATTAATTACTTTTGATTGTTTGGTATCCTGTGGCCCTGTCTGTCTTTACTATTGTACAATCTGAAGGGCTTGGCCTGGACAGCAACAGTTGTGAACCTTTCCAGACTACTGTATTAGTATAACTGTTTCACAGTTGCATTACTCTGTTTATATGGATGTCAGTGTCTGAACAGCTATATGACATGGCATATAGAACTGTAATAGTACACAAATAAAGATTTTCCATTTCTGCAAACCTGTGTGTGGTGTTTTTTCCTATGACCTCTCTGTGAGTATATGTGGCAGACGTTTGTCATTTGTATGGGTGGCCCATACAGTGTCCAGTTGTTAAGCTGGTAACTGTAGGCACAGAGGCTATTCCATATTGTGTGCGCCTTCTACATATGTATCTTACTGTACATATCTCTGCGTGTGTATGTGTAGTCACATGTATATCTGTATATATATATATATATATATATATATATATATATATATATATATATATATATATATATATATATTTGTATCTGCATATATGTGACTGTGTATATGTATCCTGGAGATGTTGATGGCTTCCACATTTTACATTTCCTATGGGAGCCAGACTGTACTGCATGATATGCAACTCTTTGCTAATAGGACATCTAAATATCCGAAGTGTTAATGACAAAGTAACCCAACTTTATGCCCTTCTAGATGCCCATAGCTTTGACATCCTCTGTCTAACAGAAACATGGTTAAAGCCAAAGACCAAAGACAATGAAATCATTCCCCAAGGATACAATATACCAAGACTAGACCAAATAAAAAGTAAGGGTGGTGGAGTCGCAGTCTTATTCAAAGAAGGACTTCCAATCTCCACCTTACCATTTCACCCACCACAAGATAGTAAAGCTGAAGTACTTGTCACTAAATTTCAAATAAACCATAACAAATCTTTATATATTATCTGCATCTACCTTCCACCTGGTAATAATATTAGCACCATAGAAAACATCCTAAGCTGGGTGTCCTCTACATACCCCCAAGAAACTATTATACTTGGTGATTTTAATACTGATTGGAAAACTGTCAAAGCTGATAATCCCTCCTCCCATATCAACCTTCATGGTTTCAGTCAAACCATCATAACCTCTACCAGAATCAACAAACCAAATAAAAAAGAGAGCATCCTAGACTGGATTCTTATAAATAGACAAAAACAAACTTACAACACAGGAACTCTACCAGATGATGTTAGTGATCATACTTTAACCTATATCCTTAGGCATAAAAATGATATCTCTAATCCCCCATCTATAGAAACATACACTTAATAAAACTTCAACCCAACATTATTCCAAAATGAACTAAGTGCTTGTAACTGGAACCCTCTAAAAACTCTACCACTTCAAGAAGTTGTTGACTATCTAAACTCCAATTTCTTATCTATCCTTGATAGGCATGCACCCAAAAGGACCATTAGAATGAAAGCCAAACCAGCCCCCTGGCTTACTAATGAAACTAAACAAAAGATCTTACTTAGAAATAAAATCTGGGCAAAGTGGAGAGCTAACAAAAATATTTCTGATCAACAACTTTTTAAGCAACTGAGAAATACTACAAAAAAGGCAATACTCACAGACAAAAAGAACTACTACTGTAAAATACAGCAACATCACCAAAATAACCCCCAGAAGTTTTGGTCTATTGTATATAAACTCCTTTCCCCAGGGCACTCCCATACACCTATCCCGCTTCAGGCAGACCCAAACACCCCCCACCAAACAGCCAATGGCTTCAACTCTTTCTTTACAGAAACCATACAAACACTAGCTAGCCAACTTATTCCAGACAGCTCATACCTTGCCATGTCCATACCTAGTACTCTACCAGTATTCTCTATTCAACCAATATCTACCACTTTCATCTACAAACTCGTCCAAAAACTTAGGCCTTGTACCCCTTCTGCTGACCAGTTACCTTCTGAATACCTCCAAAAAGCAGCCAAAGTAATTTCCTATCCTATATCCATCCTCTTAAACAGAACCATTAAGGAAGGTTACATTCCAAACATCTGGAAAATCTCCAATATCATTCCCCTTCACAAAGGTGGCAACTCAAATGACTACTCAAACTATCGACCAATAGCACTCTTATCACCCTTAGCAAAAATAATGGAAAAATGCATTCATCATCAACTTTTAAACCATTTAACACAAAATAAAATAATAGCTAAATGTCAGCATGGTTTTAGGCCATCTCATAGTACCACAACCGCTCTGTTATCCTTTACAGATGTTATAAACAGAAATCGTAATAACAACAGCCTCTCATCTGCACTCTTTATTGACATCTCCAAAGCTTTCGACATGGTTAACCATGCACTTCTGATCAACATTCTTGAATCCTTCTCTCTTGACTCTTTAGCTATTAAATGGTTCAGGTCCTACCTAACCAATAGACAACAAGCAGTTCTCTGGGCAAATAATATATCATCCCTTCTACATGTTACACTGGGAGTCCCTCAGGACTCCATTCTAGGCCCACTTCTTTTTTCTCTTTTTATTAACGACCTGCATGTAGCAATCCCACAGGCCACCTACATTCAATATGCAGATGAATCAACATTAATTTGCTCAGCAACCTCACCATCTGCACTACATTCCCTGACTCAGAATGTATTTAACACAGTAGAAACATGGTTCACAAAATGTTGTCTCCTTCTTAATGCAAAAAAAACCAAGCTCCTTCTCTTTACACCCTCTAATAAGTCTACCCCAATTGATTTCTCTGTCATTTCTAATAATAGCACAATCATACACCCTGACTCTACAACTAAACTGTTAGGAATTACTATTGATAACAACCTTACATTTGATAGTTACATAAATAATACCATTAAAAATGTCAACAGGAAAATTGGCTCCTTATATCGAATCAAAACTTTCTTAACTCCAACAGCTAAAACCAAAATTGCTCATTCGCATTTAATTTCTACTCTTCTTTATGCCTCTCCCATATACACCAACCTAAAAAAGAATAACCTTGTCAAACTACAGCATGCCTATAACAGCATCGCCAGATTTGCCACTGGTAACCCCTTTCAAACTCACCACTGTCTAAATCTAAAGCAGCTGGGCTGGCTTGAACTTCAAAAACCATCTGAAAATCTCCCAACTAACCATGACTCACAAGATATTTTATCAACCTAATAACACTGCTATACTATCCAATCTCATAATTCCTTATAAAAACCTAAACTCACTGCGCTCCTCTAACAAGCTTCTAGCTAGTATAACCAAAACTAATAACTTGGCTGGAGATTCCCTGTTTTCTAACACAGTGGGAAAAAACTGGAACCTCCTTCCAAATGAACTAACAACACTTTCTTCTTTGCCTCTCTTTAAACGAAGACTTAAAACATACTTTAAAACTCACTGGTTATGTCCATGTTGTAAACCTAACTAACCTTTCCCTCTACTAAGATTACTTCTACACCCTACCAATTTTTCACACATATTTCTTTAATTTCTATGATGAAGAACTAAACTGCTGACCACAATGAAGCAATTTCGTAGATTCATCTTGCTTATTGTTAGTACAACCTAGTAAATAATAACACTGTCACTTTCTTGTGTAATAGAATTCATCTCACCATTCTTAATGATTTCTATACTAGTGCAAATATCTTTTTTGATCACTTTTTTTTTTTTTTCATCATTTTTATTGATTTTTGTATACTTATTTGAACTACTTTCATTTACGATGTTTCAAACTATGTTTACCAACCTTGTTGCTGTATTTTAAGTAATGATCTAACTATTAATGTTGGAGCTTTTCTCCCCAGGCCTCACTGAAAATGGAAATATATCCAGCTAGACTAGCCCGGTCAACAAATGTAAATTAAATAAATAAATAGATAAAATGCATGTTGCCAATACCAGCTTGACATCATAGAGATGGGATGTAGTACTGTTAACATCTTGTGCCCATGTCATGTCAGGTCCTGGTTATGGTTCATAGGTTCATAGGTTCATAGGTTCATAGGTTCATAGGTTCATACTAGGCTATCTGCCCAAGGGCATTTATAAGCCTAGCCCATAGTTATGTGACTTTCGCCACCCCTTTAGTTTGAAGAAAACTATGCCTATTATTTTGCTGTGCCTCTGTCAAGCAGTGACACTGAAGTAATCCCTGGGGTATATCTGCGATCTCCCATCCATTGGTCAAGATACCTCTTGAACAAGGCCAGCGAGGTGCTCTGCCTCACATGTACCAGGATTTTGTTCCACAGCATAGGGAGTCTCTGAGTGATGAATCTGTCCCTCCAGCATGTTCTATTAATAACTGTGTCAAGGTTTAAGTCTCCCGCCCTTGTGGTTCTGAGGGATCTAGATTTTTTGAGGTGAAGCATATTCATCAAATCTGGGTTTGACATGGCCTTATATGTCAGGCGCAGGTCACCTCTGAGCAAGCGGTATGCGAATGAATAGAGCTGGAGTTCTTTCAGTCGGGCAGCATAACACATATTTTTGAGACCCCTTATCCTTTTGATGAGGAACTTTTGGGGCCTTTCCAGCTGCTGCAGGTGTCAGGTCAGATACATTCCGAATGGGGCATTGTACTCAATCATAGGTCTAATGAGTGATGAGTTCAGGGGGATGATGACCTCCCTTGATCTAGATGTGAATCCCTTCATGATCAGGTGGGCAATGTAGAAGGTTTTCCTCACTACTTTGGCAACATGAGTGTCAAACGAAAGGTTACTGTCAACCTGGGTCCCCAGATCCCTGATGACTTCTTCTGTGCTCAGTGGATTGCCACCTATATGGTAGCTAGGGGTAACCTTGTTTTTCCCGAAGGGTATGACTATGCATTTCTTGGCGTTTAACTTTAGGCCATGGCTCTGGCACCAGTTATCCGTTTCTGTGAGGCCCTTCTGAAGGATCTCTGTGTCAGATGTGTTTTCGACTATGGCGCCCAGTTTGCAGTCATCTGCAAACTTTGTTAGCCATAACCCTCCTGTGTTTGCTTGTACTTCAGAAAAGTAGATGCCAAACAAGAGTGGTCCCAGGACTGAGCCCTGTGGGACACCACTTGTGACAGGCTTTGAGTCTGACATGGCGCCAGCAACTCTGACCCTGTGGGTTCTGTCACTTGGCCAGTTTGCAACCCATCTTGTGATGTATGGGTTAACATTCAAGCTGATGAGTTTTTTGATGATACCTGAGTGGGGTATTGTGTCGAAGGCCTTTGCCAGGTCGAGGTAGGCTGTATGGACTGCCTTACCCTCATCAATGGCCTTGGTGACTATTTCGAAAAAGTCAACCAAGTTTAAAAGGCATGATCTGCCTTTGACAAAGCCAAACTGGGTTGGATCCAGCGTCTGCAAGTTCCCTATGTCTTTATTTATGAGTTCCATTATGATCCTCTCCATGGCTTTGCAGATAAGGCGTGTCAAGCTAATGGGATGGTAATTTCCAGGGTCGGTGGAGGCACCGCCCTTGTGAAGTGGGACCATAGTTGCCGTGCGCCACTCCTTGGGTACGTATCCTGAGGTGAGGCTAAGATTAAACAGCTGTCCTAACTGCGGGTTTAATTCCTCATTGAGTTCGTGCACACAGCCGGGGACACCATCCGGTCCCATGGATGCTGTGTTTTTTGCCTTGGAGAGAGCAGTTCTCACCTGGGCGTTGGAGATGTTTGGGGGGCTACAATCTTCTGGTATAGATATCTCTCCTTTTGAGGGGGGGGAGAAGTTTGCACTGAACCTGCCAGCCAGTATGTTGGCAATGTGTGTAGGTTCAGTAATCTTTACATCATTTTGAACTAATTCTGAGCATATCTGGGAGTTTCCTCCTAGGTTTCTAACATAGCTAAAGAAGGCCTTATGATTGTCTTTTGAGTCCTTGGTGATTTTTCTCTCAAAATTTGCCTTGGATGATTTTATGAGAGCTCTTAGTTTTTTACTTATAATGATCAAAGGTGTCTTACCTTTCAAGGATTTTGCTCTATCTTGTAGTAGCTTCCTCCTTTTGTTGTAGAGCTTGTTTATGGCTGGGGTACACCAGACTGGACGCTTGCCTTTGGTACAAAGAGTCTTAGTTTTGTTTGGGATTGCCTGATCCATGCAGTCCTGTAGGTGCTGGTAGAAGGCATTTGTAAGTGATTCAGCGGTTTGAGTAATGTTTACCACTGGCTCAGGGGCTTTAAAGGAGACCACACTAGTTTTTAGAAGTGTGAAGTCGGCTTTTGAGAAGTTTGGTCTTTTTTATTTCAGGTGGGGGCGGGATGAGGACCTCCAGCGAGATTAGTTTATGATCTGATCTCACCAGTGAGGGGTATACTTCCAGTGTTGAACATTGTGATCCCATGTTCGTGATGATGAGATCAAGTATGTTTTCTCCTCTTGTGGGGATGGTGACTAGTTGTTCCATGGCATTTGAGTTTATGAACTCCAGGAACCTTTGGGCTAGAGTGTTTGGGCTTGAGTAGTGTTCCCAGTCTATATTAGGGTAGTTGAAGTCACCTAGTATGATGGTGTTTGGAGATACATTTATCCCCTCCAGTGTTTTCAGAAAGGCCATGTGAGGTTCCTGAGTTTGAGAGGGTGGCCTGTAACATGCTACAAATTGCAGAGCAGTCTTGCCTATGGTTAATTGCACCTGGATGGTCTCCGATGCATCGTGCATTGCCACCAACCTTGAGGTGTGTGTGTCCTTTATGAATATGGACACCCCTCCTTTCTTGGTGTTGTCCGGATTTTGGGGCGGACATGATATGAGGTGAAACCTGATAGTGCTGGGGTGCTCTCAGGAGCCTTGAACCAGGTTTCTGTCACAGCACAGACATCGATGTTCTCCATACTGAGAAGGGCCTCGAGTGCGTGCATCTTGAGATTGAGACTTCTGGCATTGAGCTGCATTACCCTTAGTTTTTTCCTTTTTGTGTTCTAGGGTGGTAGGTTTAGAATTTGAGCCTTGCCTAAAAAGGCACTATGGGGTGGCTAGAGCCTTTGCCAATATCCGAAGCCCAGGGGTGACAGGTGCAAACCGTCCTTGGGCAGCGTGGCTTGTCCAGCATGTCATCCCAGGCAGACAGACACTGGATCCCCTTTGAATGACACCAGAATTTAAGCCAATTATTAAAGCTGATCATCTTGTCACTGTATTGTGGCATCATTCTAGGTGAAGGTAGGATACTGCTCAAGGTCAGAGTCATACCTGCCTGGGCTACATAATCAGAGAGCTCCTCAATGTCTCTTTTCATGTAGTCCAAGGAGGTACGTCTCAGGTCGTTGACACCAGCGTGGACAATGATTGAGTTGTACTTGTACCTGCTGTTGAGAGACCTGAGTGCTTGCGTTATGTGGCGGATTCTAGCACCCGACAGACAGCTTACTGTGACCTTCTCCTTACTCAGTCTGGTGAGCGGGACATCAGTGTGCCTGACTATGGAGTCACCAATGACGAGTGTGTCTGGCATTGTGTTTGGCCTTAAGGGCTGTGACTGTTTGACACTCTGACTGTGTGGTCTATGTGTTGCATGTGTTGGGTCCTGAGGTGGTAGTTGTTTGGGTGTCTGCTTTGGTGGCCTCTGCTGTTTTGGTAGATTTTTGATCAGAGCCGCCGAGTATGTCTTTGTGTGATTATGTGTATGATTTGAAGTTGTGATGGTACTATGTGTGACTGGGTATGTAGTGTGTGGTTACCTTCTCCTCCTGTCTGGTCTTGCCAGTCCTATGTTGAGAGAGCTCAGCCTCCAGTTTGGCAATATAGTTGCATCTCTCGCATGTATTTGTGTTTTGTGGGAGAAGGAGAGGATTGTCTGTGTACATGAGGCAATTGTAACATTGCCTCAATATTCCCAGGTTCACCAGTTGAGCAGGAGAGGACACTAGCAACTGATCCCTCGACATGCTAGAAGTAATAGATAAAAAAACTTACAAAAGACTCCGGGGGATGTGGGTTCTAGGCTGGTGGGGTACTATCTATAATAATAGTGCTTTATCAAGGTGCAAGTACTGTAGGAGCAAGTGCTAGGCTTTACAGATAGAGAATAGTCTACTTGGGAATCAAGTAGAGATTAACTTTTTAGTTATAGGATACGCTGGTTAGATCAGCAGTACAGTTCGAGGAAGGTAGTTTAAAGGGAAAAATTGAAGAGTGGAATTTAGGTAGCCCGAATAGTTTAACCTTGTTTATCGCACTTTAGTGTGTAGCCTACAGAAACAATTTGCAACAATTACAGATTTAAAAGTAACAATTTGAGATTTCAAGTGCAATAACAATATATATTCAAAAAAACAATTACAATATATCAGCAAAGCAGGCGAAATAGAGTCGCTAGACAATTAGAAGTGGAAAGCCACAAAATATACTTAAATCAGGTAAAGTCGCTTTTTTAGCTCTCTGAAGCTTGGATTACTCTGCTGGCCACCACGAGGATCTGTGCTGAGTAGGTACAAGCTGGAAAACGCGTGTTTAGCATGTTTTATATCAGGGGGCTGAAAGAAGCTAGGAACTGGCCCAAAACGACCAATAGACTACAAGTTACTGGCTGAAACCTCACAAAACTGGACCAACAGGCAGCTCAATGCTTCCCACTCCCACTGGTAAGCAAGGGAACTTCCTCTTTTCCAAATTAGGCAAAGAATCAGTAACAGGAACTACAAACAAAGTCCAGGGATCAGCAACTCTGAAACTGGACTACTCTAGCTCAGTAAGGTGGGAAAACAAGAGATATTTTATTTTATTTTTTTTTCAGAAAGCAAGGAGAAACAGAACAGTAGACACTATAAATGCTATAAATCGGCTATCGCACTTTAGTGTGTAGCCTACAGAAACAATTTGCAACAATTACAGATTTAAAAGTAACAATTTGAGATTTCAAGTGCAATAACAATATATATGCAGAAAAACAATTTCAATATATCAGCAAAGCAGGCGAAATACAGTCGCTAGGTAATTAGAAGTGGGAAAGCCACAAAAATATACTTAAATCAGGTAAAGTCACTTTTTTAGCTCTCTGAAGCTTGGATTACTCTGCTGGCCACCACGAGGATCTGTGCTGAGTAGGTACAAGCTGGAAAACGCACGTTTAGCGTGTTTTATATCAGGGGGCTGAAAAAAGCTAGGAACTGTCCCAAAACGACCAATGGACTACAAGTTACTGGCTGAAACCTCACAAAACTGGACCAACAGGCAGCTCAATGCTTCCCACTCCTACTGGTAAGCAAGGAACTTCCTCTCTTCCAAATTAGGCAAAGAATCAGTAACAGGAACTACAACAAAAGTCCAGGGATCAGCAACTCTGAAACTGGACTACTCTAGCTCAGTAAGGCGGGAAAACAAGAGATATTTTTTTTTTTTTTTTTTCAGAAAACAAGGAGAAACAGAACAGTAGACACTATAAATGCTATAAATCGGCTATCGCACTTTAGTGTGTAGCCTACAGAAACAATTTGCAACAATTACAGATTTAAAAGTAACAATTTGAGATTTCAAGTGCAATAACAATATATATGCAGAAAAACAATTTCAATATATCAGCAAAGCAGGCGAAATACAGTCGCTAGGTAATTAGAAGTGGGAAAGCCACAAAAAATATACTTAAATCAGGTAAAGTCGCTTTTTTAGCTCTGCAACACTTGATAGTGGCATCTGCAACACTTGATAGTGTATTGCAGGGCGGACATGTTTGGCTGTCGGGGGGTATGCCTATTTGTACAAGACTTATATTGTTTGGGGCCTCTCAACCCCATTAACGGTGCATGTGGACATATTTGTTTTTGTTAATCTACCATTGCTATCTACAGATGTATGGCCATATATACCTATATATCTATATCTATACATATATATAAATATGGGTCTATATGACTTGGTCGACAGTTCATATGATCGACTGTTTATTTGGTCGACAGTTCATTTGATCGACAAGCATTTTAGGTAGGGGGCTTCACCCCCCACACCCCCCAATGTGGGGGGCTGTGCCCCCCACCCCCCTAACTATATATATCAACTCCAGGGTCACACAACATTGGGGAAGGGGGCAAATGCTTGTCCATCAAATGAACTGTCGACCAAATAAACAGTCGATCATATGAACTGTCGACCAAGTCATATAGACCCATAAATATATATATATATATATATATATATATATATATATATATATATATATATATATATATATAAAATACTTGCATATATATAACTATGTCCGTATATACCGACATAGATGTATATCTGCTTACATATATGTAACTTGCGGTTTCTATGTAAACATATAGGTGTAGGCATATATATGTGTCGATGTAGGCATTTGCATGTATATATATTAATATATATATATATATATATATACATATATATATATATATATATATATATATATATATATATATATATATATATCTATGGTTTACTATTGAAATGTCGAATGGCACTACTGTACTATAGTCGAACACGGAGTTCGAAAATAGTAATGTCGACGTCAAAAAAACAATCTAGGAATGGTTTTAACATGGGTCGAGGTAGGTGTTCAGTATTATTCAGAACTACAAACATCTCCCTACCTCGACCCATGTTAAAACACAGTTCTAGATTGTTTTTGTCGTCATTCCTATTTTCGAACTTCCATGTTCGACTTATAGTACAGTCGATGTAGTTCGATTATTTCAATAGTAAACTATATATATATATATATATATATATATATATATATATATATATATTTCTAAAGATATATATATATATATATATATTTTTAAAGATATATATATATATATATATATATATATATATATATATATATATATATATATATATATATATATATATATATATATATTTCTAAATATATATATATATATATATATATATATATATATATATATATATATATATATATATATATATATATATATATATATATATATATATATATATATATATATATATATATATAGACATATACAGATATGTTGTATCTGTTTACATATTAATATATTTACACACACACATACATCTAAATGTTGGTATAGTCTCTGTACTGTTGCATGACTGGGCTGGATGATATGTTTCTGAAAACATCTGATCTTTTTTTATATCTGGCATGGCTTAGTGGTAAATCACTTTCTGTATGTTATGCAGAGTCCTGGGTTTGAGCCTTGCAGAGGCTGTTTTGTTTGTTGCTGGGCAGAACACAGGCCATTGGATACAGAGTGATTAAGGCCCTTTAAAGCAGTTGCAAGTGGGTTTGCTCGTGTTTGCACGGTGGTAAGCACTGCTAACTTCCGGTTACAGTTTTTTTATACTGGGTTAGCTTCTAAATTGCTTAACCAGTGTAGGCATTGCTTACCCCCTTGCAAACAGGCTTAGACCTGCTTATTGCTGCTTAAAAGTGCTTACTCCCACTTATCCCTGTGCTAATTTCTTTGAAAGAAAAGACTAAAGGGTTTTATAGGAAAGTGGCGAAAAAGAGGCACAAAGAGGGAAAGACAGTAGGGAAAATAGCTAGGGATGTGCAGGAAGGTTATAGGGAATGTCCATAGCTGCACATTTCATCTATCGCATCAGTTGTGCATATACACTGAATTTGGAGGTAGATTAGGACACTCAACCCCTTGGGAGAGGGGTGAGGACAACAATAATAACTTGTGATGCCTATTAGACTGGATTACATGTGTCCAGTGGACATGTGTGCAAAATGGACAGCTATGTATGGGGCGTGATTTTTTTGTGGGAACAGATTGTCCTTTTTTTTTTCTTTTTCCAAGTGAGAGTGGGATGTTAGGGAAAGGTAGTAGATATATTTGGGGAGGTAGGTTGGGTAGGTTAACAAACAAGACACACAAGATGCATACATGGGCAGTATATGACACATGTGGGGGGTAAACACCTTGATGGGGAGGGGTGTTGGGATATCAGAAGCCCACAATCCCCCTAGTAGTAACAGTGGGACTGAGGTCCCCACCCATGGGTTGTCACTACTGCACCTTCACAGCCCCGAAAGTGGCTGTGCTGGGGGCTGAGCTGCAGAGCCAGGCTGACTCTCTAATCATGACACGTGGCCTGCAAGCTGGTGTAGAAGATAACCAAACTGCTCATTGATCACTCTACGCACCACGACCCTGACCTGGCAATAGGGGACAGGTGCCTGTCCACGCCCACTCCCCGGGGGGTGAGCCCCATCCTCTGAGGTGGTTCCACCTGAAGGTGGTGCAGAACCAATGGACAGGGAGGTCTGGGGTTGGGCGCCAGACATACTGGTGCCTGGTGCCTCAGCCAGCTGAGGTGGGACAGGTGAGTCCTCTGGGACTGCCCTTCCCAAGCGTGCTATATTGTTTAGATTTCAACATCATATATGGGTTAGTAATAGTCAACACATTCCAGGGTTAGGTATAACAGCATTCATAGATATTTCCATTAACCCAGACACCAGATACGGAACAGTTGCATAGCAAACAAACACATGCATATATGGGACCACAGTGGTAATACAAACAGCATGCAGATACATTGATAGCACCATGCCAACAATGTTGGAATAATTCAATATGGCACATGCATGGGAACCATTAAAATATTTATCAAACAATTGGACATTATCAGAGTCAGTACATACCAGTTGGGGTGGGTATGCTGGTTATTGCTGGAGATTAGGTTGGGGGGGGGGTGTCAATTAACAAGTAGTATATTCCTGTACTCCACATTACTTTCCTAGTCAGTGCTGTTATCTGTACCTTACAAGTCTTACTACACTACCCTATAGACTTATATTGGACAGTGATATAGGTGTCAACATCATTACATGTGAACCAGTTTTACCTGCAATATACACCTCTTACCTGGTATACCTGTGGAGGGAGTGTTTGTTAACACTAACTGTTTGTTCACATACACCCGGATTCCGGGTTGATGGTTAGCACTATGCTATCCAACTCTTTCTGCACAGACTCTGGCCATGTGTTGACCACATGCTGGTGTGCTTGGACAAATCTAGAATATTGCCCTCTTTCACCTTTAGTGACCTGACACACACATATACATGCTTTTCCACACAGTTATGTTATGTAGCACAATGTGAGTGACAGTGACCAGTGATACTTTATTATTCAGAGAAACTGCAACACTCAATCCCCTACAATACCGGGGTGGACAGTACCTGTACAAGTTATATTGGTATGTATTTCTCATCACAGTGTTCGTATCCAATGTACCTGTGGGAGCTATGTTTGTTAGCACTACCTGACTGTTGCCATACAAAGTTCCAGATTACACATTAGTATTATGCACATACATCTCACTCTGTTACTGTATACACTCTGGTCACAGCTTGAGAACATGGGAGTGTAGATAGGACATATTTGAAATATTACTCTTCTAGCAGTTTCAGGGATTGCTACAGTGACAGGTGTGTTCTCATGATGGTTGACAATCACTTGTATTCCCTGTATGCTGGCTACACATCTGGGATCATCCCACAGACTTAGTAGCGGGACAGGCAGGAGATACGGGCACATATACTGGACATTCTGGCCTCGTGTGTACAGTTGTGGGGTATGAACATGTATGCAGTCTAATTCCACTCCCAGGATTCAGATCATGGCTGTTTCTGCTACAACTTAAACATTTGCCATCACAATTGTGTCTGCTAAATTGATATTGCTGTATATCTCCAATATGCTTTCTGTCTTATTAATCCCGTGCTTATGCATTCTGACCTTGTATAACAACACTCTTATACAGATTTCCTAGACAGTTCTATGTTCTAGGACAGTGTGGTTGACAGTGATGTTGTAATATCTCATTATTCAGAGCAACTGCATATCATTCTTGTATTTCTGGGCACAGTGTTGGTATCTGACAGACCTGTGGGAAGAATGTTTATTAGCACTACCTGAATGTTTCCATACACAGTACCAGGTTCCACATTACTGTTATGCACATTCATCTCACTCTGTTACTGTACACACTCTGACCACAGCTTAACAGCTTAACAAGTTGGGGTGTAAATGGGACATGCGTGGCTTCTTAGTCACATAAGGTATTGGGGAGTTGCTAGTGTGCCAGGTTTGTTATCATAGATATGTGTCAAACAGTTATATTTCCTGTTAGCTGCCTATATGTCTGGGATCATCCCACTAATTTCCCAGGGGAACAGGTTGATAGGCAATAGATATGGGCCACTTTAATAGACATTCTGGACATATGTGTACAATTGTGGGGTATGATTCTGTATGCAGACTACTACCACTGGCAGAACTGAACGTGGCTGTGGGTGCTAAAAAACAGTTCACATCTCAGTTGCATGTGCTATTCGGTTTTTGTCTGCATTTTCCCTGTTTTACTGTCTATGTGTCTCTCAGTTGTACTAAATGGCCTCTGGGAATTACACCTGTCATATACAGGCATTGCTACACATTCAGTTTATGGTGCATGGTGTGGGCAACAGTGCTTAATACTACAGTACTATTACATGATTGCAAATTTACATTTCCATATGATACCAGAATATGCACATGCAGTCCAGCAGTTAGACTTATTTTGTCAGGATATTATACTTTTATTGCCATACAAACAATATGAGACTATTCCTGCCATATTCTCTAGTGTATGCAGTACTTGCCTTGAACAATACAGGTTTTATTCTAGCAATTAATTTACTACTACTTTTATTTTTATTTCCTATGACAGTAAAATCATGAGTGTTACTGACCTGCCTCGTGTCGCAAGCACGCCAGGCGGCAGATGTGGGTCTCCTGGTTCACAGCCCACTCAGTTGCAGCTGTGGGGGACATAAGATGAATATTTAGCCATACCTCTCCATGAAATACCTGAGCTGGTACTTATTACACACATACTGGGGTGATACTTACACACATCTGGAAAATCCCCTGATGCTCTAGCCTCTTGGAGCCACTCCTCCAAGAGGTCCCCATTCTGCTGCTTCAGGTCGGCATAGTGGTGCCTGACCTGCTCACCAGTTTAGGGTATGCCAGTGGCATTGGTGAGGTCACGGGTGAGACGGTCCCAGGCCTCCACCTTATATTGGGAGCCCTGGTATGGGCCCCGCAGCAGTCTCTGTGCATGGTCTTTAACTAGGAGTCCTGCCATGACCTTGGACTCCTGGATGCACCAGCGCTGCGCCCGGAAGCACACTCCTTCTTCCCTTACTGCCATAGTGCCTGTAAGGGGAAGCTACAACCAGTTATGAGATGCATTCCTGCCGCTTGGGTTTAAGTAGGGCTGATTTCCCGCACTTTTCCATGATTGGCCGGTTTGGAAAAGAGTAAGCTATGAGCATACCTACTTACCTAAGGCTGGCATTGTTTAAAGGGGTATACCACTGGGCACAAAGAGTTAGCTGGTCTACACATTGCTCACACCTTATATGCTGGCCTGTGCAATGCTTAGCATTGCTTACATTAGACCTTCATTATAATGCCTTTTTGGCATTGTGTTATTATTCATTACACCTTATATGTATGCCTGGTATCCCTGATTAATATGTACGTACACTCTGTGGGGTCCTTGTATTTTATTGGGGACTTCAACACTCTATTACAATTACACCTCACTTCTGGGCTTACTGCTGTACTCCAGTTCACATATTTATGTTATGTAGGGGGTTATGGCACATATGACTATATACTGATGCCTTTCACAGGTTCACTTTGGTTATTCTATGGTGGGCACATGTTTACTACTACCTCATTCTTCTGTACTTCTGTGATGGCTTGGTGGATAATTACTGGGCCTATGGTGTATAGTGTCCTGGGTTCAAGATCTGCATGGCTGTTTATCTTGTTGATGGGCAGAACAAGGGCCATTGGATACAGAGTAATTAAGGCACTTTTGAGCAGTTGTAAGCGGGTTTGTGTGATGGTACGCACTGCTAACCTGCAGTTACATCTACTTAAGGAGAGTTAGCTTTGGAATTGCTTAGCCAGTGTAGGCATTGCTTACCACCTCGCAAACGGGCTTACACCCGCTAACTAGTGCTTAATTATGCTTACTACTGCTTATTTGTACATAGACCTGTAAATGAATACTCTCCAATGCCACCAATGACCAAACCAAAAAATGCACAGTTCTGATATTTCCAAATGACAACAAGTGGACAATCACTTTTAGTGCTTTCATTCACTTTTAATGTGTGAACTTCCTCAGAAACAACAATCCCTACTCTAAGACTTCCTTTTATATCTAAATAATAATTGCTAAACAGGAAATGACATAACAGCCATTTCAATTTCATACAAATCGCTTAAAATTACAAGTTGTTAAAAATCATGAATGAAAATAAATAATACTCAATAATAACATATTGTATACATATTTAAATAATTTCAATATTTGTGTGGTGAATCAATGTTAATACTTTAAAAAACATTTTATATTAATAGCCTCGTTGAGACCCGGTGCACTGTCAGCACCCAAATATAACTGCCAGTATGCCTCTTTGCACTCTAATAAATTGTTTAGATCTCCATTTAGAAATACTTTTTCTACTTTGTCTAAAACAAAAAATTAAAACTTTTTAAAATCCTTACATGTCACTGCATGTCTAGCTAATGAGTTATTTTTATCTTTTTTCTAATGGCTAAAACATGTTCATAAATTCTTCGCTTCAAATTTCTCATTGTCTTCCCTATATAGTAACTATCACAGGATGAACATGTTGCAATATAGACTACCTGCTCACTATTACAGTTATAGTAGTCCTTTGCCCAAAAAGTTGTGTTGTAATAACTAAGTGTAACAAAAGAAGAATTTGTTATGAACCTACATTGCTTGCAAATGTGAACATGTTTTAGCCATTAGAAAAAAAATTAAAAATAACTCATTAGCTAGACGTGTAGTGACATGTAAGGATTTTAAAACGTTTTAATTTTTTGTTTTAGACAAAGTAGAAAAAGTATTTCTAAATGGAGATCCAAACAATTTATTAGAGTGCAAAGAGGCATACTGGCAGTTATATTTGGGTGCTGACAGTGCACCAGGTCTCAACGAGGCTATTAATATAAAATGCTTTTTAAAGTATCAACATTGATTCACCACTCAAATATTACAATTATTTAAATATGTATACAATATGTTATTATTGTGTATTATTTATTTTCATTCATGATTTTTAACAACTTGTAATTTTTAAGTGATTTGTATGAAATTTAAATGGCTGTTATGCCATTTCCTGTTTAGCAATTATTATTTAGATATAGAAGGAAGTTTTAGGGTAGGGATTGTTGTTTCTGAGGAAGTTCACACATTAAAAGTGAATGAAAGCACTAAAAGTGATTGTCCACTTGTGGTCATTTGGAAATATCAGAACTGTGCATTTTTTTTTTGGTTCTTGTACATAGACCTGCTTACTAGTGCCTTATTCATTATGATACTGACACCTCACATGTGCAGTTACTGCAGTACTCCAGTTCATAAATATTATTTAGTGGGTTATGCAACAAAAATATTGGTCATAACGTGCTTTGCCATGTGAAATAGAATGTGCTGCAGTGGGACTTGAACCGGGAATGCTTGTTCATTAGGCAAATGTTCTGCCCACTACACTATCGCTGTATTGCTTCATTTGTATATATCTTCCTTGTTATCCTCTTCAGCTTTTTAAGCTGTTTTAACTGTAGCTAAGCAATGGGCATACCCACACACCTACAGTTAGCTTCAATCAGATTTTTAAAAAATGAAATTAGGGTTTCTTTATTTCATTACTACATTCTGTTGCTGTTATACGCATAAGGGGGACTTTTGGTGGGGATTTGCGGACACCTGTGAGCGGTCTCGCTCATTGCATACCCCTTTCTACTGTTCTAAATTGTAGGGGCATGTTTATTCTGAGAGCTCTGCTCTCAGACATGCCCCCTGCACTCTTACACACTCCATGTAAGTCTAGGAGCTTGGGCAGTGTGCCTTATTAATATGCATAGCACACTGCCGTCCTGCTTCTAAATGGTCGCTTCCATACAGGGCTAAGCTAGTCCTGTACAGAAGTTTAGTAAATCCAGGGGATTGTGTATTGGTCTTCATCAGCATTACAGATGACTGGCATTCAGGGTGACGTTTTGAGATTTCATTCTCAAAGGTGGGGTGTGCAGGAGTCCAAAGTGTTTGTTGGACTCCTAGTGAATGATTATGGTCCCCAGCTGTTGCAGGAGCACTATCATGGATCAGATTACAAATCAGATGCATGGAATAGTTTGGCCTGGGATTTGTCCAGTGTTACCAGTATCCCCTGCACTGGTGAAGAGTGTAGAAATAACTACTGATACCTCAGAATGAGGAAGAGGGATGCCGTCAAATGTTGTCTGGATGAATGTAGGATGGCTGGCACTCCACAGATGTGTGAGTATCACTTATAGGCACTGCTTGAACAATGAAACAGCTGCATCTGTTTCTGACTGCTGACCTTAATGTGTTTATATGTCTCCCACAGCTAATGTGGAGAGAATACAAAATGTGTGAGCCTATGAGGGAAGACTGAGAAAGATTAGAGATACAAGTAGTATGTATGTTTCAAAATGGTAATGTTATTTTAGCATTAGGATTAAATTCAGATTATTGTGCTAAACGTTTGTATCACTGTGAGTATGCATTTTTCCATGGTACTGTAATATTGGGCATGCATTAGTATGTTTAAGAAACAGTCCCGTATTACAGAGTAGATAGGGGATGTCATTTAGAAAACTACACTTCCAGAGTATAGAGGATACATTTCAGTTGACATAAATATTGCAATGTAAATCATTACCTATGCACCAGAGACATCACGAGCATGCTGCAGATTGTTATCATTATAACAGTGAACATGTAGGTATAACAGTGCAAGAGAAAGAGTGCTGGCATTATGCTGTATTCCAAATGGAAAGTAAACTATTACACTGGTCACTGCTTCTGGTTCGGATAACACAGTCTACTAATGTAAGGGCAGCTCTTTGCAATAATGTTTTAAGTTGTCTACACTAACATTTGAGTACTGTTATATATTCATAATGATAGCAGTGGAAGGGCAAACCTCTATACCTGTGCCCCAGACAGCCTGCTGTCAAATGTAAACATTGTACATGCAACATGCATATGTTCAACATATGCAAGCAAGAATGTTTGTTGGATGCAATTGCAATCTGATCTGTAGTATAGTGTGTATGTGTTAGTAACATGGTAGTAGTCAATGTAATAAAGGTATTTATTAACATTTGCTATTGTTGTATGTAAAATGTAAAATAATATAGTACATTATTTATAGAAAGCTTTGTATATTATCTGTGCAGTTACTAATGTTCTTTTCTGTTTTTCTCTCACCCCAAACCTTCTCTTCTTTTTTCTCATTTTGTTTCATTATATCATTATTATATTATGTTTCTAATAATATTTTCTATTATAATACTTAATTTGTATTTTTTATGTAAATGTTATTTTGTACATTATTTTGTGTTATGTTTATTTATTTTTTTACATTTTATTGTCATTTAATATTACTATAGCATGGCAGAGTAGGACAGTTCCCCCTAGAACGCCTACACTCCCTCTACCAGCTACAGCACCAAGGCCTAGCACTTCTGGGCTGCAGCCTGGCGGTATTCCCCTGTAGGCCCTGCCCTGCCTGCACCCTTAGGTAGTTCTGCCCCAAATTATAGGCCTGTAGTTCTCTCTGGGAGCAGAGGCAGGGGGGTGATTTTGATACCTGAGCTGAACTGCCAGGTTTGGTGCATACAATTGTGCACCACACAATTAGAGCACATCTACACCAAGTGGAGACACTACTCTCCATTGTCATAATGAATAACACAAGGAGACCCAGACGTCAGACACAGTAGCCATTGGCACAGTAAGGTGACAGTGATGTCAGTCAATTGGGTGGGGACTTGATTCTTACTGTCACCAAACATGACGTCCATAGGCTCATGATTCCTCCATCCCACCCCAATCAAGGTGTTCACCCCACCACTTGTTTCCTTCACTGACACTGTCTTTGTCTTGTATGTCTTGTCTGTCTGCAAATGCTTCCTCACCTTCTAAACCTGCCCATCCCAGACCTTGGTTGGGGTGGGGGTGGAGGAATCAAGGGCCCATGGACATCAGCACAGTAACAGTGTGACTCAAGTTCTCACCCACTGGATTTTCAGCACTGTTCCATCACTGTTCCAGTGGCTGCAGTGGTCAATCCCTTGGCCTGCAGCCTGACTGCCATACAAGGATGGACAGCTTGTTCTCCATCCAGCATAGGCATGTGTCCACAGTTTGATGCACAATCCTATGCACAACATCTGGCAACTCCACATCAGTGATGTAAGCACCCTCCCTGCCTCTGCTTCCAAAGGCAACAACACACCTGGCCCCTGGGGAGGATCTACCTGAGCATCTAGGTAGGGCATGAGCAGCAGGGGGGTGCCACCAGATGGCAGACCAGAAGTGCTGGGCCTTGGTGCTACAGCCCGTGGAGCAAGTGTAGGCAGATCACCAGGAACTGGCCTACCCTGCTGTGCTGTAGTTTTAACATAAAGAAAAAACAAAAACCAAAATGAAAAAAAAATACATTAAACAAAACTAATCAAAGATTTTTACCAAAAGAAAAAATTATAACAAACATTATAAAAAGGTTAAATAATATTAATGCAAACAGAAGAATACATAATGAAATTTAACATAAACGAAAATAAAAATATACATAAACCATAAAAAATAATAAAATTATATAGTAAGGTGAAATATGATTAAAATGATATCATAATAAGAAGAAATAATGCATAATAAAAATAAGTAATACATAAATAACAAAAAGAAGATGTGGTGTGGCGTGAAGGAAAAAAAGGAGAATCTCCAAACAACTTCACACATTATACAACAAGCTTTCAAAAATAACTTTCTTGTCTTCTGATATAGTCTACTATAAACAATTACAACTGCTAATAAATCCCTGTATTACTTGGACTACATGTACAGTGCTTGCACGAGACAGCAGGCCACTGCAGGTACAGGTCTGGAGGTATGCACTCCAAATGCTATAATGATCATTACATAGCAGTGCTATATTTCTATTGATGAAAAGCTAACAAAATATTGTAATTGGATGATTTTTATATTGGGGGGGGTGTGTGGTATTACAAGCGGTGTCTTCTGTAAAACTATACTTTTCCATTTTAATATAACATAATGCACACTCTCTTTCATTTTACACTTTATACACTTATGGGCACTGTTATGTGGGAATGTGCAACTGCTGCTTTGCATCTCAGACCACACCTCTCCACCTTTTACAGCAGGATATCTGGACATGTCATACAATATTGGGTGTACAAGGACCCATAATTAGGAACATATTTCAAATGTTGCTATTACACACATTGATAGTTGCATAGGAGTTGATTTAACATAACTTTCCAACACTCATTTATTCATTGACTTCTAAATAATATACTTGCCAGATAACCATGAGTCCTACAATGACCAAAGCAAAGCAGTGATTCTTAAATCTGGATTTTCATCAGATAGAAGTAGTATTGTAAGGTACTGTACAGATACATATTTCCAAAAACGTACAGTATGATATAGCAACTAATCCATCTATAACTGTTAAAGCTGCAATAAGAGTGCTTTATATAATTATTCTTACTTACTACCTGCTTGTCTCTTTCTCTCCAGTCACCTAGGTGGGACCTCACATTCGAGACCATCTGTTCTGCAGCTGTAGAAAAAGGGAAAAAAAAGCAGTTATGAATACCAGTGTTTACCATAACTAGCTTGAGTATTTGCAGGTAATACATGTAAATCATACTTATACATCACCTGGGTGTTCCCCGCCTGGCAATCCCTGATCCACTGATCAAGGGTATCCCTCTTTCTCTTACAGAGGTCATCATAGTGGTGATGACACTGTTCACTGGTGTGGTGGATACCAGTTGCACTGGTAAGTGCCCTTGCCAAACTCTCCCAGGCTTCCGCTTTGTATAGGGTGCCAGTATAGTCCTCCTGAAACAGGCGTGGACCATGATCCCTAACCAGGAGCCTAATAAAAACCTTGGACTCCTGGACACCCCAGAACTGTGCTCTAAAACTCACACCTTCACCTGTACCAGACATTGCTGCACAAGTCAAATCTCAATGTAACTTGCACTTACTGAGAGTGTGCACTCTCTAGAATTTGATACATTTGTAAATGGTACATGCTGTTTACCTATATTGTATAAATATATGTATAAAAAAAACAATATTTGCATGATGCTAAGCACGAGCCACCTTTTTAAAATATGTTGGCAAAGAGCATCACCAAGACGATATACATGTAATACAATATGCAAAAAAATATGCACATAAATATAAGAGAATATGCATTCTCTAGATTAGAACCCAGGACTATCTGCATTTCTGCTGAAGACTTAACCCATGTCACCATGAGGGTAGTGACATCATTAATGTAGTTTTAGCACTTATTATCCCCTCCAAGGTATGACAGTAGTGCGGCTCCATTTAGTGGGTTTGTGCAACACTTTTGTATAGTGATATGTACTGAAAGCATCCTGTTTCTATTTTTAAATGTCTGGGACATGTCTGGTACATGGGTTGCCCCTCTGCGCAAACCCAATAAGGATCAGCAAGCACTGTGGTGAGTCACGCAAACACGCGGGAAGAGTAAAAATAAATAAGGACACAAGATGGGCTAGGATTTCTGGATTCCAGATGGATGGATTGACTCCATACTCTTCTGGTGCTGTGTGATGAGAGCGGACCATCGATGCCAACATGAATACATTATCCGTGCTGTTCTGCAAAGTTTCACAGCCAATACAACTGGGACACACCACATAACCTCACTTAGGTGCAATGTGCATCATGGATATGCAGTATGCGCTACTAACAACATTTCACAGCCATGTACACAGGTACACTCCATGTAGGCTCTATCTTGGAGTGAATAGGCTCTGTGTAGAGCCCATATAGAGTTTATTGAATCCTGGTGTATGTAGTTAAAAAATCTATCTTTTCATGTGTAACATATGACTGCAGAGCCATGTTTTCAAGTAGCTAGATTTACAACTCGCAAGTTAAAATTTCACATGAAAGTCAAAACTTCAAGCCTATGGACATTGTAATATGAGTAACTTAGTCTATATAGTGTGAACGGTGTGATGGGTATTACGTAGGTATGACTAACAGGAAGTTCAAAGAACATATAGCAGGTCATATTAGTGACATTAAACCTAAGTTAATAACAAATGCATTAAGTAAGCACGTTTTGGACAGAGGTGACCAACATATATTTAAATTTATGATTTTAAAAGTGGTTTATAAACCTTTGAGGGGAGGTGATGTGAAGTTATTAACAGAAAGTGAAGAAATTAAGTGGATTTTGCGAATGAAGTCCCATATACCATCTGGATTAAATGACAGTTTCACTTTATGACCTTATTTAAAAGAATTACATCAAAAAGTTTGAAATTGTGTCATGTGATTTTATTACCTATTTAAGCAATGACTGCAACTGTTGAGAAGTATTCGACTGAAGAAGCCTTGATGGGGAAAGTTTTGACTTTCATGTGAAGTTTTAACTTGCAAGTTTTAAATAAAAGATTTTGACTATTCCAGTGCTTCTTTCTCTTTTTGGATTCATTGTGGCATTAAGTACTGGCTAACAACCAATCTGCTGTTTTTTTTTCTGGTCAAGTAGCTAGACTCATCAACTTAAATAAAGTTAGTGTAGACTTGCACTGAAATTCTAAAGAAATGAATAACAGCCTTTGGTTTGATTTGTAACTGAGATCCCTGCTGTTGTAGCTTTAATACTTCTTTGTGAAATCTCAAAGTGAGGCTTAGATATAGCTTTTCATACATAGTCAAAAGATTATTTGGTTAATATACCTTTACTGCCACAAATCAATGTTTAGTATTAAACTCTTTCTCTTTTGGGGTGTTTTGTATCACTTTTGCTCAATACACAAATTACAGCAATGGCTTGGAATACTAAACTATTGACCTTTTATTATATTACATTACATGTAACAATCTTGTACATTTTATCAGTATGTATATATGTATATGGAAAACAAAATTAAAAAAATAAATATATATATATATATATATATATATATATATATACATATATATATACATATATTACCTTCATAATTCTGGCAGCCACATCCCCAAAACAGCTTCCGCGAACTGCAAATTGTGATTTCTGAAAACCCCGAATGCCGATGGTCCGAGTAACAAAATCTCACCCCTTTTGACCCATGGTAGCACTTGTTTCAGGTGTGGAGCGATCGGAAATGTCAATGTTTGCTGTTTTTTTTTAAATTTAGAGAAGTCGGTGGGACAGAATTCGCGGAGACAGTTCACATATCTGCACATTTGTGGATGTGCTTTCAACAATGTATATATATATATATATATATATATATATATATATATATGTGTGTGTGTGTGTGTGTGTGTGTGTGTGTGTGTATATATATATATATATATATATATATATATATATAGATAGGGAATACCCTTTTGTTGATGTGAGATATGGCTTGGTATATCTAGGTAATACCATTGTGCTGATGTGAGATATGGCTTGGTATATCTAGGGAGTACCCTTGTATTGATGTGAGATATGGCTTGGTATATCTAGGGAGTACCCTTGTGTTGATGTTTATTGCCCTAGTCTGATAGCTTCCCTTATACTCCAATTGATCTGTGGGTCTTGGGTTGAACTGCTATGCAATGTACTGAGAATAATAATGGCTTAGAATGCCTCTTCACCGATTTGCATTTATATATCAAAAGTGGTGATTATTTTTCATGAATAAAGAAACTTTTATCACTGGACTTAAGACATTCCTCAAGTTTAGACCGAAATACAGTACAGTAGAGTATATTAAATGGAGATTATCAAGGACTCTGCATCCTATATCCTATAATGTGTGGGTTATATGCCTAGCTCCAGCCTAATTGTTTAGCCAGGTTGAAATTTTTTTTTTAAATTAGCAGCCTGTTGAACTTCCAAGGCAAGCATATTCTACAGAGTATCCCCTCTAATATAAACAAAGTGTTCCTTAAGCAATGAATTTAATTTATTAACATTGCATAATAACTACGTGTGGGTGAGATATCTAATACCAACTCTAAGGGTTAATGAGTCATTAATAAAACATTTACACAATAATATCATATCACCTCTGAAGAACCTGTCAAAAAATCAAATAGTGTTAACCTAGACAATCAGTCAGCATAAGAAAGACATTGAACTGAATTAATTTATTTTTTTTTTTTTTGGTGAAAAAAGTCTGCACCTGTTCCTGTTCCTTACCTGCCTCTTATTCAGTTTCTTGATACATATCTGTATATTTCCCTTAATATCTTAGTTCCCCCAAATCCATTATCCTCCTTTTAATTCTCACCCCTTAATCTCTGAGCTACAGTCACTGACATTATGTACATTTTGAAATCTGGTACACCTCATCCTCATAACATTCTAGGGATGTGAAATTGCTCCTTTGCTATTCAGCCACATTTCCCAATCTATATAAAACTGTCACTTATCTGCTGAATATCCTCTATCAATTTCTCTTTTAGTGTTATTGTATGTATACCTTTCCATATACATTGAGTACAGTAAAATCACACACACCTCAAAATAAATAGATACATAAATAAATAATCCCCCCACACCCAGAAGCGAACATTTTCCCATCCAATTATCCAGCATTATACCTATTCTTCTACTTAGTTCCTCCAAGTTTCTACTCCAGACATATTTTACTTCTTGGAAAACCTTCAAGTCAGAACACGTCTCTCCTCCCTGTGTTTCTTTCATTTCCACTGCTCCACCCATACCTCTCAACCTCCAGATGAGAGAATCAGGGACAAAGGACCTTAAAATCAGGGACATTCAGGGACACCTAATTTACATAAGATGCATATTTAAATTAGTGCATTAGTGGACATGCCCATCCATTCATTCAATTACACAAAGAAAAATTCAACCAACTATACCATTTAACACAAAGTAAGTTAATTAGCAGGAGAACACTGCAAAATCAACTTTTTTACATAGATACTTTATGCAGCAAAAACACCTTACAGCCACTAAAGACCTATACTTTCACACTTGCTATACATATACACAGATACAACTTCAGGCTTACTTGTATGGTTCCGTTAGCAAATAAATACGTCATGAACTCATAAAACCAAAATGTAAAAAAATACAAAATCAACAAATTCTGCTATACTGTGTTTCCTACCACTTCACACCATTTTTGACTATGTATAGTTAGCAAATTCAATAAATGTCATAACCTTAGCTTGAAACAGCAGCAGAAAGATTTGCATAACAGAAATTTAATTTCCAAGTTCTTTAGAACCTAAACTTAACCCCTTACCCCACACATAAACCTGCATTTCTATTCCGGCATAACTGTTTTTTTTTTAGAGCAGCTTACTTACCTGTTATTGTTGAACTAAAAATAAAATAAAATCCTCACAACCACAGTCCACAGACCTCCCGGGAACAATTATTCCACACACCCACGTGCATGAACACAAACGATGACCAAGTCCACCACGGCAGCCTGGAGCTGTAAAATTCCTCCTTATCCCTCGCCTCGATCACAGATGAATGCGAAGATTTCTTCTCTTCAGTTCTCAAATAAATCCATCCACCATGACCACAGCATGAACAAATGACAATGCTTCCAGTTCACTTGCCTCTGATCCGACTCCAAGTAGTAGCTCAGCCTCAGACAGTCCCCAGAGATTGGTAGTCTTTCACACCATCCCGATGGAGTTGATATGCAGACTGAGCGGACCTAATTGACCCCTCCATCCATACCAGGTCCGCTTCAGCCACTTAAGTCATCTTCCGCTTCCTCTCCGCATGTAGTAATTAAATTGAAGCATGCCGACTGCTGGCTGCATGCAAAACAGGTGCAGTAAAGGAATGCTCTTATTGGCTGAGATGTCTACAGCCAGAACAGAACATGCTTTACTGTAGATCTCGGGTGTTTTTGCACCCAAACCGGGCACTCAGGAAAGTAAGCTTATTTAAGCTTAAAAACGGGTGCATCCGGTTAATTCAGGATGATTGAGAGCTATGGCTCCACCCTCCTTATTCCCTACTCATTTATACCTGAACACTCTGAAAATTTGCAAAATCTGTTGGGAGTTGTTTTTCTGCATCCTCTAATGTTAGCATACAGTCATCTGCAAACAAGAATATATTACTTTTATTACCTCCCCCTTCATATCTTCCCATACTTCTTTCATTTGTGGCACACATATTTGATTACCATTAGGAATAACCCTGGCTACAGGGAGCACCCCTGTTAGTTACCACAACTCATTTCTAGTTTGTCCAGCAATTCTCCACTTACAAATAATTTCATCCAGAGGACCCACTACAAGGCAGGTAATCTCTGAGTCAGTGTTCCATTTCACACTACCTGCTCTATTACTTTATGCATTAATTTCCAGAACACACAGTCAAAAACATTTTATATATCCATCAGAACTTTTCCTGCCTTCTCTTTGCTATCACTTTCAACCCAGCCAATAAAGTTTAATAGCATGCGCCAATAATCTGTGGAGGACCTCCCAATCACAATACCTACCTGTTCCTCTCCTATTATTGCTGGTAACACCTTTTCTAATTTTGCTGTTAAAATTCTTATGAAGAGCGTCTCATCAACATGACAGAAATATATGGCTCTAAAATTCCACATCTTCTGGCTGCCTTTCTGCTTATATAAACTCATAACATTTTGCCTCTAACATTGTTCCTCTTATCCCCTCTCCCTCAAAGATGTTATTAAATATTCTACCAAGGTATCACTCACTTGCAATCCCACTCTTTTATAGACATCTGTTGGGATGCTGTCTTGTCTACCAAACTTTCCACTTCAAAGATGTTTTATGGCGTCATTACCTCCCATTTTCCTATCCATTTGTTTAGTTCTTTCTTTTCACCCTCATTGAATACTTTCCTCTTCCAGACACTAAATCTTCCTTCCATCATAGTCTTACTAGTGTACAAGTCTGTATTACACTCTCTGAAAGTGCTACCATTCCAGCACTATTTTGTGCCATCTGACTTTCTTTTGACTGTATATCCTTCTTCAAACATTCCTCCCTTGTCTTTAATCATCCATCTTATTTAATCATTATTCCCCACAAACCTGGCCCTTTATTTCCATCTTCACTTTAGTTTTTGTCTCTTTCAAGGGTTCCAGTTCATTTTTTAGCTAGATACCTAACTTCTCAAACCTTTCTATGGCCAGTTCCCGTTGATTGCTTTCATTTTGCAGTTTCTCTAATCATTTATTTGTTCCCTTCACCCTTTCTTCTTTTTTTTCCTCCTCATCTCCCCTGTCTTTCTCATCTGTCATTCTTTGCCAAGCTCCTTTTATTCCATACCATCCCTTTATTCCCACTTTCCTCTAATTCTGTTTGTTTAGCCGTTTGACCTCTTTCACTATCTGCTGCATCTATTCTAGATGTTCTGGTTTCTGCCACTGGCCAAAAGTTCCACCTCCATCCATCCATCCATCCATCCATCCATCCATCCATCCATCCATCCATCCATGTATGTAAGACATCTCCCTCCCAGTCCATACAGACTATAGCATGACCAGATATACTTTTCTCTCTAGAAAACACCCCATTCTATCTCTTCCATTATAACATTGTCTATCAATGATCCATCTAGACTAACTGCCTGTTTATTTTAATTATTTGAAAAGGTAAGACCAGTTATACCTGGTTTTATTTCATTCCATACATCTGCAATTTCCAGATTTTCAATGCCCAGTTCTAGCAGTCTTCTGTTTCTAATATGAAACTCTGTTTTCTCATGCAGTCTTTTATTTTATGGGTTGAGAACCCCTTTGAAATAAGTATAACTACTGCTTTATACAGTTCCAGATTTATATCATATGAAATCTGATGTGAGATAATGGGACGACAAATTCAAGTACTTCCCCACAGCTGATGGTGAATCCAAATGCATAATAGAAAGTATTCCTTGGAATGCAGGGAGTCATATCATTGCACATTCATGCTGATGTATTCAAAGTTAAGGAAGGCCTCATGTTCAGAGATTTTGTTGTTAGGTTTCAGGCATTCAGCAGTGCTACTTTGATATAACCTGGATTGGAATTAGCTATGTTGGGTTGTTTATCTGGTGAACTCTGCCTAAAACAGCACTATAAGAGTAGCAGAAGTTTTAGCCAGTATGTAAAAAGCAAGAAGCAAAAGATTATCCCTTGTACAGCAAGTGGATCTATTAGCCATGTCCATGGAATGCAGACACACACTGGATCTCCTTCAGAATTAAACCAATTTACTAGCCAGTTATTCAAATCCAGTTATTTTGCCTTTGAATTTAAGCATAATTCCTGGTGATGGTACAATATTGCTCAATGCCAGGGCCTTGCCCTCTTCAAAGAGATAAGCAAAGAGCTCAGCAATGTCTCTTTGCATCTCCCAAAAGTCAGCTGTTTAAGGTCATACATCCCACATGGACAGCGCCAAGGTCATGACTGAATGCTTTATAGTGCAAGGACCAAAGGATCAAAGGACCAAAGCTGAAGCTAAATGTCACCTTATCCTTAGCCAACCTGGTAAGTGTTGCATCTGTATGTGTTATAAAGGAGCTACCAAAGACTAAGACATTCCTGGGACGTGCTGCACGCTGATGGGACAATAAGGCTCAGGCTTATAGTATAGTTGAGTCCCAGTAACGGTGCGTGTGGGTGTGGCTGTGTGTGCACTGATAGTATTTGTGTATCTGGGAAAAGCTAGCAGAAAGTCTAAAACACATAGGACAGGTGTCTCAACCCCAAATAAGCATGAATGTTGCATGAGGACTCATACATTAAGCAAAGGACTATAATCTTTAAAACAAAATGAAATATAGTTAATGCAACTAGGAATGTTGTGTGGCATCTTTCTTCATTTAGTATTAAGCTAGTTTAAGGGTGTTTGAGATCTTAAGGCTATGAATTTATGATCCCAGATCTAGGAGGTTAGGCAAGGATTTCTTTACTACTTGAAGTTATGTAATAGTTTAGTGCTGTGGCAATGTAGTGTCGTTGTTGTGTTGTTTATTGACAGTAGTTGGGATGGAGAGATTAGTCTTTATCTAGCAAAACAATGATGGCTGAGGACACAAAATGTATAATGAACTTAGTTGCTATAGTAAAGGGGATCAATTTTGAGTGAGATTTTTTTCTGCAGATAATTCAGAAAACACAAATGGCATTATCACTAAAGGTTTCACCTCAGCCCTAACTTTTGGGCACAGTCTGTATGTAGTTTGCATGTTTTCCCCATGTCTGTTCTGGGTTCCATGAAAACTAGCTCTGCGTGATTTGGTCACATTGACTAATATTGCCGGCCAAAAATGGACATGGTTATTTGCCAGTACTATATTTGTTTTTGACCCAGCCTGCTCTGACCTATGCTAAGCAACCCATTCTAAAGATGGGAGGGGTCTATGGGTCCCTATTGGCTAGTATGTGCCCTTGGTCAATAAGCTACTTGTCAGCCTTGGTTACCTGGAATAGTTCTGTTGAGCAAAGCTGAAGTTAAAGCTAATCAGTCTAGAAAAAATAAGCTAAAGATTGCTACACTGAATATAGGTTCACTAACAGGGTGAAGCTTGGAAGAAGATGACATTGTGGTAAGAAGGAGACAAGTTATCCTGTGTATCCAGCAGACAATGTGGAAGGGTAGTGCTGCAAAGTCACGTCGCTTGGCATCCAGAGTCTATTTCTCAGGTGAAGAACAGGCTAGAAATGTGTGAACAGTAGGTGTAAGAATTATAGGAGAGACAAGAATGTTCTGAAAGTGGTGAGGGATGTTATCAGAGTTAGTGCCGGACTCATGTCAATCAGATTCCAGTGTGAAATAAGGTGATGTTCATAATCTCAACCTATGACCCACTGTAGAGTTATGATAGTGAAAAAAGTACAGGACAAAATGGTTTTGTGATGATAATGGGGGACATGAATGCTCACATTAGGACAGGCAAAATGGAGTATTAGGACTGCCTAGATCCATGTGGGTGTGGTAGCAGGAATAAAGAAAGAGACGTCATTCTAGACTTCTGCTTGGCAAATGGCTGATGGTGGTCAACACGTGACTCATGAAGACAGGCAGTCACAGCACCACATACAAGAATGCCCAACATTCAACTAAGGAACATTTCCTACTAGTGATGAAAAAGCACTGGGGTATATTATGAGACCAGAAACTCAGCCCTAGTAAAATTATTAGCCCCAAACCATAAACCACTGGTGGCTACAATCAGTTTCAAGCAGTGGTCAGAGAAAGATCAGGGAACAACAAAGGCTAGCTTAAAAACCTGGAAATTAACTGGGTCAGAATCACAAGTTCAAGGATATACTAAGCTTCTAGCACAGGATCAAAGAAAAAGGGCAGCATTTTGAAAGAACTTGTTGTAATACTATAGAACAGATATGTGGCCAGACCACGTATGGAAATAAGGTACATAATGAAAGCTGGTAGTGGAATGCGGAAGTCCAGGAAGCTATCAAAAGCAAGGAGTGCAAGAAGAAGTGGGAGACAGAAAAGATGAATCAGACTATGAAAGAATATCAGTCAGTTAATAAAGAACCTTAGAAAACAAGGGCAAAGAGTAAGTCATCAGAGAAGCTCTACTAACTTCTCTAAAGTGACCCAGCAGATGGCACAAATACATTTGTCAGTTAACGGGGAAAAATCAGAACATTAAAGCAGATAGTCATCAGACACCAGTCATAAGGAATGCCAGCAACAATCTACTCACTGTTACAAAGGACATCAAATGCAGATGCAAGAAGTACTTCCAGCAGTTTCTGGAAGAAGAAAACCCCACAGAACTACTCTATAAACAGCCAGTCATGGATGAGGAGAAAGAACCCACTTTCAAAAAAGTAAAACCAACACTAAGAAAAAAGAATTCAGGGAAAGCAGCAAGATAAGATGAAGTTATGACGGATATGATCAGGATGTTAGGCGAGTGGCGGGAGAAATGACTCCTGAGGGTACTCATTGCAGTATGGAGAGAAAGGTGTATCTAAAAATGATTGAAGAGTAAGTATTCTAGAGCCAGTGTACAAGAAAAAAAGGTACATTCACAACAGTGGACAATTCAGAATTATCGGACTCCTGCCACACTGTATGAAAGTGCTGGAGAATATGATTTATTAATGAATATGTAGAGTAGTAGAAAATAAGGTGGGAGATGAGCAGTTTGGATTCAGACCAAGTAGCAGCACAACAGAACCAAAGTTTCCAGTGAGGCAGACAGTGGACAAGGAGCTGGACACAAGGAAAGTGTCCAGCTGGACATTCACAGACTTGGAGAAAGGATATGATAAGGTTCCTAGAAAGCTGATTTGGGAAGTCCTGTGATGGTTTTAAGTATCATAAACACTGGTAGAATTAGTGCAGTGTCCAGATTCACAGAAGAATTACTAAAAGAAGTGAATGTGCACCAGTGGTCACTTACGAAAGCACTGCTGTTCATACTGGTGATGGATTACATTAGCAAACAGGTCGGTGGAGACAGATCAACAAACCTGCTGTATGCAGATAATGTGGCATTACAGGCCGACTCTGAGCAAGAGCTTCAGAAAAAGGATAGGAGAATTGAATGCAAAAGTGAAGGCACATGGGATGAAACTGAGTACAGATAAGACTGTTGTAATAGCAATGACTGGGGGAAATGAGAAGATGCTGGGAATTTAGATATAAGGGACAATTGTGCAAGAGGTTAACAGCTTCAAGTATCTGGGAGGGCTGATTGAGGAGAAGGGAAATCTGAATGAGGAGTTCAAATGTAGAATCAGAGGGGCTGCAGCCAAATGGCACAGAGTGTTGGGGTAGTGTCTGACTGAAGATTGATAAAGCAGCTGAAAAGTACCAAACAGTGTTGCAACCAGTACTAAGGTAGGTACAGAAACCTAGGCAATGAAGTGAAAAGTATAAAACAGTGTTGCAACCAGTACTAAGGTAGGTACAGAAACCTAGGCAATGAAGTGAAAAGTACAAAACAGTGTTGCAACCAGTACTAAGGTAGGTACAGAAACCTAGGCAATGAAGTGAAAAGTACAAAACAGTGTTGCAACCAGTACTAAGGTAGGTACAGAAACCTAGGCAATGAAGTGAAAAGTACAAAACAGTGTTGCAATCAGAACTAAGGTATGGTACAGAAACCTAGGCAATGAAGTGAAAAGTACAAAACAGTGTTGCAACCAGTACTAAGGTAGGGTACAGAAACCTAGGCAATGAAGTGAAAAGTACAAAACAGTATTGCAACCAGTACTAAGGTAGGTACAGAAACCTAGGCAATGACGTGAAAAGTACAAAACAGTGTTGCAGCCAGTACTAAGGTAGGTACAGAAACCTAGGCAATGAAGTGAAAAGTACAAAACAGTGTTGCAACCAGTACTAAGGTAGGTACAGAAACCTAGGCAATGAAGTGAAAAGTACAAAACAGTGTTGCAACCAGTACTAAGGTAGGTACAGAAACCTAGGCAATGAAGTGAAAAGTACAAAACAGTGTTGCAGCCAGTACTAAGGTAGGTACAGAAACCTAGGCAATGAAGTGAAAAGTACAAAACAGTGTTGCAACCAGTACTAAGGTAGGGTACAGAAACCTAGGCAATGAAGTGAAAAGTACAAAACAGTGTTGCAACCAGTACTAAGGTAGGTACAGAAACCTAGGCAATGAAGTGAAAAGTACGAAACAGTGTTGCAACCAGTACTAAGGTAGGTACAGAAACCTAGGCAATGAAGTGAAAAGTACAAAACAGTGCTGCAACCAGTACTAAGGTAGATACAGAAACCTAGGCAATGAAATGAAAAGTACAAAACAGTGTTGCAACCAGTACTAAGGTAGGTACAGAGACCTAGGCAATGAAGTGAAAAGTACGAAACAGTGTTGCAACCAGTACTAAGGTAGGTACAGAAACCTAGGCAATGAAGTGAAAAGTACAAAACAGTGTTGCAACCAGTACTAAGGTATGGTACAGAAACCTAGGCAATGAAGTGAAAAGTACCAAACAGTGTTGCAACCAGTACTAAGGTAGGTACAGAAACCTAGGCAATGAAGTGAAAAGTACAAAACAGTGTTGCAACCAGTACTAAGGTAGGTACAAAAACCTAGGCAATGAAGTGAAAAGTACAAAACAGTGTTGCAACCAGTACTAAGGTAGGTACAGAAACTTAGGCAATGAAGTGAAAAGTACAAAACAGTGTTGCAACCAGTACTAAGGTAGGTACAGAAACCTAGGCAATGAAGTGAAAAGTACAAAACAGTGTTGCAACCAGTACTAAGGTAGGTACAGAAACCTAGGCAATGAAGTGAAAAGTGCAAAACAGTGTTGCAACCAGTACTAAGGTAGGTACAGAAACCTAGGCAATGAAGTGAAAAGTACAAAACAGTGTTGCAACCAGTACTAAGGTAGGTACAGAAACCTAGGCAATGAAGTGAAAAGTACAAAACAGTGTTGCAACCAGTACTAAGGTAGGTACAGAAACCTAGGCAATGAAGTGAAAAGTACAAAACAGTGTTGCAACCAGTACTAAGGTAGGTACAGAAACTTAAGCAATGAAGTGAAAAGTACAAAACAGTGTTGCAACCAGTACTAAGGTAGGTACAGAAACCTAGGCAATGAAGTGAAAAGTACAAAACAGTGTTGCAACCAGTACTAAGGTAGGTACAGAAACCTAGGCAATGAAGTGAAAAGTACAGAACAGTGTTGCAACCAGTACTAAGGTAGGTACATAAACCTAGGCAATGTTGTGAAAAGTACAAAATAGTGTTGCATCCAGTACTTAGTTAGGTACAGAAACCTAGGCAATGAAATGAAAAGTACAAAACAGTGTTGCAACCAGTACTAAGGTAGGTACAGAAACCTAGGCAATGAAGAGAGAGCAGTTGAAGAAGCTGGCGATGGAGATGGAGATGACGTGTTTGAAATGGGTAGTGGGATGCACACAGACACCAAAGTAGCTCCATTTGCAGAGAAAGTCAAAGAGAACAGATCACAGTAGTCTGGGCACACGTGCAGAAAAACAGATGACAATTTGGTGAAGAAGATTTGGGACAGACAGAAAGAAGGCAATAGGAAATGAGTGTGTCCAGCAGAGAGATGCATGGATTCTGTGAGAAAAAACATGCAACAGTCAGGCACATACCACTTAGATTCCCACAGAATGTCCAGATTTTTGTATCATATCTTTGCTCTGCTCTTCATAACATTTGTGGTATTCTGGCAAATCAGAGAAGATTGAATTCACTACATAGTGACAGACATTTAGTTTCAGACTTCATGTCTTTCAGAAAATGCACGGTAATACAAAGCATTTTATTCTAGCAGCTTTCTAAATTTATAACAACGATATTTAAAATGTGTCCCTGTTTTTTGGGCCTTTGTCATCCCTCCCTATTATTTCTGGCTTTGTCCAGATTTCTTGTGCAAATAGGTTGAGGGGTATGGTCAGGCATAAGTATTAAAGTAGGTAGCACAGTGGGATTGACATGAGTGTGATGTCAACACTTGACACAACACCCATGGGAAAAAGGGGGTCTAATGATGATTGTTTAACAGTAGACATAGGATAAAAAACAGAAACAATTTAGCAATTCTTCCTAAATCCTACAATCTAATCTTTTCATATCCCCAACTAGTGTCATGATATGCTGTAACATTATCAGTTATAAACTTTGCCATAAACACCTTCCAAGTTATAAGTTAAATATTAAAGATTCAACTTTCTCCATAAGAGGAAAAGCAGTATCAATCCTTAGAAAACAGAGGACTTTTTTATCTCATTGTGGTCTCTCCAAACAATATAAAATAACTGACAAATGTCTGTGTCATTGCTTCATGTCTAACATTGAACTGATCCACGAGTATATGAATCTGCTTGCTCCAGTCAGTGATAATGACTTTCTGGCAATTAAAGATAACAGACAGTATGTTTGCTATTATGCTTCTGATCCAGTAAAACATAATGACCAGAATTTACCATCGTTCATATCTGGAGAAGGGAATCATGTAGCAAAATAAATACATTACATAACACATAACTAATCCTAACTCATACATTCCCCCTTGTACTTACTAAGCTAATTATAACAAATGTATTATTTTGTTTCCTATTTGCTAGCTTCCTAAGATATAATGGCTTCTCAGTTTTTCTATTGAAAAGTTTCCTTTTCTAGTCTGTATCATCTGTAATGTTCGTCACCAGTATGTACTACCTGAAATGTTATGCTCTAAACTGTATAATTTGTAAATATTGTAATCTAATCTAAAACCTATTGTAACCTTGTTTCTGGAGCTTTTCTCCCCAGGACTCCATTGAAAACGGGTTCATCTTGGCCCAATGGACTATCCTTGTAAACCAACTGCAAATAAATAAATAAAAATAAATAAATAAATGTGTGGGCTACATCCAGATATTCCAAGACCATGGGAGAATAGCTGACATAAAAATAAGCTTTTATTTTATCAGAAAAGTAAAGTCTAGTGACTAGTCCTTTGTGCTGGTAGTGGATATGGCTTCTCCTGCAAAATCTCTTGTTTTCATAAGAAAAGTCCCACTTTAGACATTTGAAATGATAAAAGCCTCAATATCACTACCAGACTCCTTATTAACAATTAACTCAGTATCGTCTTTACCTCTATTATAGTTTGTTTTTTAGCTTCTGATTCTGGGTAGGGCATTAGGTTGATTTTTTTCCCTGGAACTGTCTCTATACAATATTTAACAAAAGTCATTCTTCCCAATAGTTTTGAAAAAATATTTTGTTTCTCAGAAGAAACTTCTGAACCTCCTGCCTTTGAAGCTTTGAGAGGATTTTCTCTACCACCATTTATGGAATTGAATCCATCCAATATTTTTTCATAGTCTCCAACTTCAGTTATCATGTTCACCATGTTTCGTAAAACACTGCAAACTTTTTAATAAGTTAGACAGGAACCAAATAAAAAAAGACATTTAACACCCAAGCGGAAGTGAAGCATTTTCATCCATACAAAAGTCAAAACATAATGACACAACCCCTAAAAACCAGCCTTCTTATAGTCATAATTAAATAAATCACATTTGAATATTTAATTATATAGTGATAAACAAATCATATAGAAGTTCTGCCCACAATACAATAAATTGAAGTAATGTAAATGTTTAAAACAATGAAATCTGGGTAACCTCTATATTAACCCAAATAAATCCTTAAAGCATAAAAAATATCAAAACAATGAAATGTAAAAAAACAGAAAGGATATTGGTTTAAATACATAAGTATAGTATGTAGAAAAATCTCAGAAAATAGCAGTTTAAAAATTACAATCTAAAATACTTAAAAAGGGGGCTACAACTTGGTTGCCCTCAATTTTAAAACATGTACTAATGAAGCATACTCATTAATACCTGGGTTAGTGGTTTATATGACTTTTTGATTAGTTCACCCAGAATTTTGTTCAAAAATATCCTTCATTATTGTCTTTGTAATTTAACCTATGAATCATTCGCATAGTGTTAGTGAATGCTGGCATGCCACCCAAAACATTGTGGCCTGTCACCTTTGAGATGAGTGTCATAGTGTTCTTGCTATATCAGTGATGGCGAACCTATGACACTCATCTCAAAGGTGACAGGCCACAATGTTTTGGGTGGCATGCCAGCATTCACTAACACCTGACTTACCAAAGAAGCTGCTTTTGCATTTATTGCTCATGTGAAGTACATGAAATTATTTTGTGCTAGGGGCCAGGTCAACAACACTGCTGTAGGGGTAAGGAAGTTATTAACCTCAAAGGATTATTTCGGTATACTGTCTCAACAGAGTCTGAAAAGGGCAGTGCTAACATTGTTTGTTCTTTGTGATTACACTTTTGCAAAGGGCAAGTAGTCTGTATTTCTAAGTGTATGCTGTTTTACATTCCTCTCAACTGTCCCTTTTAATCCCTCCTAAAACTGGTAACTTTTTACACTTAATAATGACAATAATTAGATTTATAGACTTATTTTACTTCACAAAATATATATTAATTCACATTTATTTTTTCTGTCAATGCTTCAGATTAGTGGTAATAGTAGTTTAAAACTGTCCATGTCTCGTATTTTTAGATTTGTACCTGATTCTGTTGAGATTTATCCTTGATGTATTGAGAGCTATGCTGTTTTATTTATTTTTATATATTTATTTTATTTTATTTTTTTAACTTAGCTTTGTTTTTGGGGGGTGACACACCAGCAGAGTCAAGTTAGGCATTTTATGAATTTCTGACATGCCTAACCCAAAAGGTTTGTCATCACTGTGCTATATGATGAGGGATTTTTTTTTCAGTTATGGCAACCAGAAGCAGAACTTGATCACAGTCTGCCAGAACTTCATATTGCAGGTATTTGTATGACTGACACTTGGCTTGTTTAAACTCATTTTATGTGCTCCTGCATAATGAGCATCATTGCTTTTAGCCTTTCCCATAGGTTTGTAAAATATAGGACAACACTTTTTAAAGGAGTCTTCTTCCCATGTTTATTTCACTATATCCAATATTATTATCCTCACACTGGGCATTTTTATAATTAGTCAGCCTACTCAGAGGTCAGACAAACAGACTGAAATCTTTTTTGTCTCTGCATCCTAAGTGGTAGCAGGTTTTGCTTGTTCCCCAAATATGACAGGAACAGATACCACAATATCCCACTCCTCCCAGAAGAAAGATAGTTTACTCCAATGTGATATGAAGCTTTCCTTAGTTGCTTCTTGCCTTGAAGCTTCAAACTTCTTATGTCTCTCCCAGCGATTATTTTCCATTTATAACGTATTTTGTGATTAAAGGTATAGAGAGCTTCCTTTAGTAGCCTCATGCCTTAAAACCTCATAATCTCTCTGTGGTGCTCTATTATTCTTCATTCTCATCTCATTTTGTGATTTCAAACCAATCTTGGGTTCTTGGGTCCTTTGCCCCACTCTAACTGTTCATTGCCCATACCCTTACTGGACACATCTGTATTAAATGGGAACAGACTTTTCTGTTCAGAAATATTTATCCATACTTTTGTCAAGTCAGGACTCTCTATAGTTACCTGGGGCTCCATTACCCTTTATCTTGATATCTTGACCTCTATTTAGGCTGCATCGGGTAACTCTATCATGTGCACTAATGTACAATGCTTATTTGAACTTTACGTTACTACTGCTTCCAGAGATGTTTAAAAAAATGTAAGTCTTTACCAATGATCTTACCACATTTAATAGTACTGTGACAACTGGCTGCAAGGCTTTCCCAAACTGTGTCTGTACCCCCACCATATATTTTCTGCATGAATGTAAGCTAGTTTGATAGACTTTGGAGAAGAGTTTTTTGCTTGAAAATGTGTTGCACTTTCACCAAAGTGATCATACTACCGGAGTTAAGCAAAATTGCAGCTCTTGCCCCTGTGTTCTAATTATAAATTGTATCAGGTCTGTGGTAGCACAGCAACAGAGGGCAGATTTGATAAGGCAATTCATAACTAGGTCAAATTCATAACCTCTTCTCTCCCATCTCCTTAGTTATGTGCACAGCAGTCCCTGCTTTAGTTCTCCCTCCAGAATGCTTAGCAATATGCCTTGTCTTCCAACACCTAATGCAAAGAATGCAATAACCTGTCCCTTTATCTTTACTTTCTGTTTTCCTGGTTCCTTTATTGGGTACTTATTTATGTATATATTCATAAAACAAAACCATCTCATATAAAGTTCATAGGTTCATAGGTAAGTACTAGGCTATTGGCCCAAGGGCCTAAGTAAACCTAGCCAACAAGGTTCCCTGGCTTACCCCACCCAAGAAAGTTATTTTCCTGTGCCCCTGTCGAGCAGAGACACAGAAGTGATCCCCGGGGTATATTTCCTATTTCCCATCCACTCATCAAGATTTTTCTTGAAGAGTGCTAATGAGGAACTTTGCTTGACATAGATGGGTAGCTTGTTGTGGCTTTAGTGAGTGCAGCTTTTACCTGCGTAATTGTGATTACAGGGACTCTGTGTTCTTCCTGTATAGATATGGGCCCTTTAGGGGGTGAGGGGAGGGGGTAAAGTTAGAACTGAACCTATCTGCCAGGATGTTGGCAATATTAGCTGGTTCTGTAATTTTCGTGCTGTTGTGCTGTAATTCAGAGCAGATCTGGGTGTTGCCATTGATATTCCTGACATAGCTATAGAATGCTTTGTGGTTGTCCTTAGAATCAGTGGTGATTTTGTTTTAGTAGCTAGCTTTGGAGGATCTTATAAGGGATCTTAGCTTCTTACTGAGGCTGACTAGGGAGCTTCTCCACTCATGGGATTTTACTCTCTTTTGCAACAGTTTCTTCCTTCTGTTGTAGAGTTTGTTTATGGCAGGGGACCACCAGATTGGCTTCCTTTTTTTGGAGGATAGCTTCTTGGTTCTCTTCGGGATAGCACGATCATTGCACTCGTGTAAGTTCGTATATAGAGTGCATCTGTGTAGGATTCAGCAGTCATAACTGTATTGTCCATCTGCATGGGTTTCATGAAGTTCACCACTTCTTTCTTAAGAAGCATGAAGTTGGCTTTGGAGAAATTGTTTACAGTGGTTTCCTTAATGACGGGTAGGGGTGGGATGTGGATATCTAGGGTGATTAGCTTATGGCTGGATCTGACCATCGAGGAGTTGGCTTCAGGTGTGGAACTCATGTTGGTAATGGCTAGGTATAGGATATTGTTGCCCCTGGTGGGGGTGTGGATAAGTTGATCCAGGGCATTGGAATTTATGAATTCCAGAAAGTGTTGAGTGAAGGAGTTGGTACATGAGTAGTTTTCCCAGTTAATGGTGGGGTAGTTGAAATCACCCATTATTAGGTTGTTTGGTTGAACCCTAATATTTTCCAGTATATCAAGAAAAGAGGAGTGGGAATCCTGGGGCATGGTGGGGGATCTGTAGCAAGGTACAATGTGGATTTCAGTTTTGCCCAGAATTAGTTGCACTAGGATAACCTCGGATACATTATGCTGAGCAACTAGCCTGGAGGTGTGGATATCCTTAATGAATATGGACACACCTCCACCTTTGGTGTTCTGATCCAGATTAGATGGCCGAAAAGTGTGGTATGAGTTATAGCCTGGTAATTCAGGGGTGCACTCTGGAACCTTGAACCAGATCTCAGTCACTGCACAGATATCGATGTTTTCCATTTTAAGGAGTGCCTTGAGGGAGTGCATTTTGAGATTTAGACTTCTATCATTCAGTAGCCTTACCCTCAGTTTTTGCTTGCCTGTTCCTGTTACGGTGCTGAATTTGTCATTTGAACCTTGCCTAAAAAAGGCACTATAGGGGTGGTAAGAGCCTTAGCCAGTATCTGAAATCCCAGTAGTGACAGGTGCAGGCCATCTCTGGCAAAGTATCGTGGTCTGTCCACCATGTCATCCCAGGCAGACAGATACTGGATCCCCTTAGAATGACACCAGAAGCTTAGCCAATTGTTGAAGTCAATAATTTTGTCCTTGTACTCCGGTATCATTCTGGGTGATGGCAGGATGCTACTCAGGGCTAGGGTCATACCTGCCTGGGGTACAAGATCAGAGAGCTCTTCCATGTCTCTTTTCATGTAGTTCAGGGAGGTATGTCTCAGGTCGTTCACACCAACATGGACAATGACAAAGTCATATTTGTACTTGTTGTGGAGTGACCTGAATGCATGGGTTATGTGGCGGATCCTGGTACCTGACAGGCAGCTGACAGTAACCTTCTCCTTGTTTAGCCTGGTGAGTGAGACATCGGTGTGCTTGACTATAGAGTTACCTATGACTAGTGTGTTGGGTACATTGTTTTGCCTTATGGGCTTTGGCTGAGTGGCACACTGAGTCTGTCACAAAGTTTTTGACATCTTATATGTGCCTGACACACCCACATTTTAATGACTGCTCACAAACCCTTCTAAATCAATCTCTTACTAGAGTTTCCATCGTTGTTTCTTTATTCTTCACCTCCTTGGGGCCTAGATAAAATTCAAAAATATGTCTTTACGCAAATAATTGTGCCCTAATTGTCTTAACTATAACAAATGCTCATTAATGAAATTTGAGAGCCTGAATTTCTGAGGTGATTTCTGCCCTCAGTATTATGTTTTCTTTATCATATCATAGTCATCACATTTCAAACTAAGAATGCCCAATTATGCAAAGTGGGTTCTCATGGAGGTGTGCCTCTAGAATCTTCCCCAATCTGGTGTGATTCCCTTCTCTCCTCCCACTTTTCATCCCTGCTGCAGTCCTCCCCAGGATGCATGTGCTAGTGCTTCTTATTCCTGCTGAAGATCACATTTCCATTATATTGCATGTGATTTGTTACATAGATGCAATTTCAGAATCTCACCTAACTGTGTTATAGTATTTGACTGTTATGTGTATTTTATAATTGTATTTTTATATAGTTTATCTTGAGAGTCTTCAATTAAAATATAGAGTTTATAATTCATTCAGCAGTAAGCTCTCCTGCTCACCCCCTGCTCATCTTAGTTACGCCTGCTAACCCTAACCCTAATCCTAACTATACACCTTTTTCCTTTTTCAGTCTTTTGTAGCTTTGGTGTTTAGGGCATTCAGTAATGTATATTTGATCTTCTTTATGTCACTGTCTTGTGTTTTACATAAAGTTTGATCATACCTAATGCAATCATATCTGTCTAGCTGTCTATATGTGTGTATAGAGATCGAGGTACATTGGGGATCAGGGAATTTACCATTTTCCCATTTTAGTGCAATTTCAGAGTTGGTATATACAATATGCAAGTGGTGGGGTTGGGTGCAGGGGACTTACCCCCTGCAAAAAATTAGATTTTTGTTGTTTTGGGTTGCATGACTTTCTGGAAAGTTGATCATCGGACGGCACAGTGGTGCAGCAGTTGCATTGTTGCCTCACAGCAAGAGGTTCTCTGGTTTGATTCTTGGCTGAGATGCCTTCTGTGTGGAGTCTGCATGTCCTCCCTACGATCATGTGGGTTTCCTCCTCGTGCTCAGGTTTCCTCCCATGTTACAAAGACATGCGTCTGGAACATTTCTCCCTGGGCCTTCTCTGAAAATTGGCTTTGTTCCAAGTCAAACTTTCCCGGTAAAAAATGTTAAATAAAATATGATGTTCAACTTTCTTAAAAGTCGATCTTCTGACATAGATCTGTGTGTGTGTGTGTGTGTGAGATCACATAAATGCAGGGAAGATGGAAAAATCAGGAAAATATACTCACCTTCTTGCTTTTCTCCTAGTCTAGTCAGAATGATAGGACACTGGCAATATTTTAGGTTCAATGTTCTGAGTGTTGATCACCTCACCAGTGACAGAAAGGCTCCCGTATTCTTTCTGTGTCTTCATTTAATTGTACATTCTTTATTAAAAATGATATTTTTAATTTTATCAGTCAATGTGCAACATCTGTATTATTGTCTTGCTTAGGATGCACACAGATGTTTAAGATTTCACTATTTCTCTCTCACCTCCAAATGCATTCTTTTCACACTTAACACTCGTTCTCCTAAGGATGTAAGCTACTAGTTGTTATGCATTTGCATAGTATTCTGTTTCTCTTTGGTATATACTATTTTAATATTTTCATCATATCATCCATTATTGTAGATGTTTTCCTTTATTTGAGGGGTAGTTATTTTTTCTTTTAATTCATTTCTGATAGGCTGGCTTTGCGGTATATATTCCAACATTTACTATATATGTTTTCACAGGAAGTTCTAAAATCTAGATGGTTTGGACTGCAAATGTGGCAATTCATAGCTGTAACTTTTAATCTAAGTTTATTTAGTTATGTTTTATATAGTTTCTATGTGTTACATAGAGCTGTTTCCTCTCATTAATACCCTGAGGATGTCAACAAAACTAGGGTGTGCGGATATATAGCATGTACAGGAATAGTTGTTACCATTACAAAACAAGTAGCTGCTATCCTTTTATGCAGATAACTGGCAACACATCATCTAAAGTAGTCTTTGCAGTTCTAGATGACTCATTTAATTTATGCCAATGCAAAGTATTAGGGTGTTTTAAAGTAAGCAATGCAACACTATGCTATTTTCTTCAGAAGTCATATAAAAAAGACTGCTAAAATTTAATACGGGCATTCCTGATAAAAGGAGGAAGTTGTGAACATGACAAGAGTATTTAATTACCCTCAGACATTATATGTAGTTCAAGTAAACACACTTTTCAAAAACAAAACAAAGCAGAGTAAGATATATAAAGGCTCAATATAAATGTATAAATTCGAAGGCATGTGTAATAGACAAACTCCCGGATTCACGAATCCTCCATGTAAGACTAAATAAGTCTTACTCGGAGACTGCAGTTGAATGGTATGATGTCAGTGTGCCATGAATTTTCATGAGGGCATGCTGACTCTACTCCAAGTCTAACAAGGACCATACAGGAAAGCAGGGGGCATGTCCGTCTGCTGAGCAGTCTAAAGGTCCACACCCCTGCAAGTGTCTGAAATGTCAACACACAAGAGTGAGTCCGCTCAAATGTCCATTTACCCAACACTACACTCCCTGACATTGTAAACCCCCAGCACAGTTATAAAAAGTAAATCATCAATTCTTTTTTTTTCTAATTCCCGATATAGCTGCCCGTATTTGTGCGTGTGTGCGCGGGTCTGCCCATTGCTTAGCTGCAGTTAGCAATCCCGACATGGAAGAGCATAATAAGGAATGTTTATGCAAATTACACCAAATAGCAATAGCGTAGTGATAGAGCCTTCGCACAAAGAGCAGGCATTCACAGTTTGAGTCCCACCACTCCCCTTCCTATTTTATGTTTTAAATTAGTATATGAAATAATTCCTGACATATATGATTAAACCTTTACTAAAAAGCATTGAAATTATCTATGTATCAGTGAACAAAATGTATATTTATAAAGGATAATGACATATAATTGCCCGCAGTTAAGCAATGCTTTACCCAGCACAATATAGTTGCCCGCAGTTAAGCAGTGCTTTAGCCAGCGCAATAGAGTTGCCCATAGCTAAATAGCGTTTTACCCAGCGCAATCGGTTTGCATGGAGGTGCGCGCCATGCCAACCAGCGCACCGTAGGGCAACGTGGAACAATGTAGAGCAAAGTTGCCTAAATGCAGCCACACCCCCTAGCCTGTCTGGACAGTAGTAAAATAAAATGCAATGATAAGGTTCGAACCCAGGACTCTGTGCACCATAATCAAAGTACTGAACCACTAAGCCATGACAGCTTAGAATAAATAGCCACTGTTAACATACATATACGTATAAATGGTAGATTAACCATTACTAAGCAGATCTGCAGTCAGCCGAGAATTTTCGGAAATGGCCAATCACAAAAAAGTGTGGGAAATGCGGCATATTTAAGCCCCATAGGCGGGAATACTCGCCATAACTGATTGTAGATCCCATCTGCAGTTAGAATGGCTGGTGCTGGAAAGGGTACACGCTTTAGAGCACAACACTGGGGCATCGAGGAGTCGAAATACATAGTTTGGCTCCTTGTCCACCGTCATGAGTCAAGACTCCTGCAGGGCCAGTTCCAAGGGATGGAGTACAAGGCAGAGGTTTGGAACCGGTTAGCTCATGACCTCACCAGTGTCACAGGCGTTCCTCGGACTGGTGAGCAGGTCCGTCACCAATATGCAGACCTGAAGAGATGGAAGCAGGACCTACTGAACCAATGGATACAGGAGGCCTGGGGGATGCAATATGCCCCAATACTGAGTAGGTAGCCATGGAATGCAGTATGTAAGACATGCTAATTGATTCTCTATAATGGATAGGTATGTCTCAATATCCCTTCATTTACTTCATAGCTGCAGGTGTCCGTGCTATGAATCAGCAAGCCTATGCAGATAGGCTGCTAAGGCTGCACCACCAGGTATGTTAGTAATTATTCTGAATGTATTGTTATATAAAATAGGTGAGAGAGTCTGAAAGAAAGTGTTGTAGCCCAATAATACAGCCATAAAATGCCCTGAAGAATTCCTCTGCATGTACTGTTATATAAAATAAGTCAGAGAGCCAGAAAAAGAGTGTAGTAACCCATTAAGAAAGGTAAAATATGTCCAGAATAATATCTCTGCATGTACTGTCATATAAAATAAGTAAGTGAGCCTGAAAAAGAGTGTTCTAACCTATTAATAAAGGTATAATATGTCTTGAATATGTCTTCCATATGCACTATAATATCAAATAAAGGAGAGAGCCTGTGGAAAAGTGTGTAATGTAATTAATAAAGGTATAAAACCTGGAGTGTGTCTGTTTCACTTACTTTGAAATGTTGTTGTACCCTTGCATTATACAAATAGTACTATTTTAATAAGTGCTTGCAACCCATAATTGGACAGTTCCATCTAAAGTGGTTGATGGAAGTGCCAGTAGCTGTGAAGCATATATACTGTCCTCAACAGTCAGTTACTGGCTGGCATGCATAAGTAAATCTGGCACATGAGTAGCTTGTTAATTAGATCCCCAGAAATGTGAGTGTGCTACACGAAATGTAGGGTTCTGTACAAATCTAACTGAAAATGTCATGTGAACACATCCAGATATGTAGATAAAGAAATATAAATACAATCAATAAATATGTAGCAGTAACATCTGCATCTTGGACAGTTAGTATGTCAGATATAGGTCAGGTATATAATGAACTAGCCAAACCCATTACACAACCTAATGCATGTTGCCAAGTGTAATAATACATGTAGGGGATATACACCTGCAGTCAATAGGAATGTAGTGTAGACTAAAAGTACTTATAAGATGTTAATTGAGGTTTCTTTCTACACCCTACTGTATGTGCATAAACAATGTAATTCCACAACTCAATGGGTATGTGTAATCTCAAAACATTTGTTGGGACATATGTCCTATTGTTCTATAAATATCTGCATTCACTTTGATGCATGTGCCCTGTTCAAACACCACAATCATGGTGGCCTGTTGCCACCAATCATCCCTGCATGCTGTTGGAATGTCCACTGTTGTTCAATATACGCATGTGTTATGCTTGCTGTTCAACTGTTGGAACCTTGGTGTGTTGGGTTAATGGGAATATTACTGCATGCTGTTACAACTAATTTGGAATGCTGTTGTTTATGTTGTAATTAAACACACCTAATCACAGAACGTATGGGAAGGCCGGTCCCAGTGGACCCACCTGTCCCTCCTCAGCTGGCGAGTGCACCTGCAAACAGCAGGTCCAGTGCCCAGCCTGGGCTCTCCTCCTCCATTGGTCTTGTGCCACCTTCAGGTGGAAGCGCTGCAGGGGATGGGGCTCATCCTCCCGTGCAAGCGTGGGTGGAGAAGGGCCACATGTCACCCTTCAAAGGGTCTGGGTTGTGGTGCATAGTGAGTTCCAGTGTTCAGTCGCTGATCCCCTATGCCAGCTCGAGGTGAGAGTGGCACATCTCACAGGTGAACCTGCCCATCCTATGCAGCCCCCAGCACAGCCACCCTCGGGACAATGAAGGTGCAGTGGTGACTGCCCATGGGTGGGGATCTCAGTTCCAATGTTACCATCTGTGGGCTCATGGGCTTGTGATTTCCAAACATCTGTCCCCGTCAATTATGTTCACCCACCCCATGTGTCATACACCGCCCCTGTATGCATCTTGTTTGTCTTGTCTGTTTACCTCCCCAACCTACCTCCCCAAATATACCTACTTCCTCTACCTCACTTTCCACTCTCACCTAAAAAAAAAAAAAAAAGGGCAATCTGTACCCACAAAAAAATTACGCCCCATACATAGCTGCCCATTTCACACACATGTCCGCTGGACATGTAAACTGATAATTATAATTGGCAGTACAACATACTTTGTTGTCCTCACCCCTCTCTCATGGGTGGAAGGTTTCAAATTTCACTCCAGATTTATTGCATATGCACAGCTGCTGCTGGTAAAGAAATGGGCAGCTATGGACCTTCCCTACACCCGTCCTGCACATCCCAAGCTTGTTTCCCTACTGTCTTTCCCTCTTTGTGCCCCCTTTTTCACCACTTTCCTATCTCCCCATTTTCTTTTCTTTCAAAGAAATTAGCACGAGGGTTAGCGGGAGTAAGCACTTTTAAGCAGTAGTAAGAGGGATTAAGCGAGTGTGCGCATGTGTGTGCTTAGGTAAGCATCACTAAGCATCACTCTAACCCACGCTAACCCACTTACAACTGCTTAAAAGTGCCTTAGTCACTCTGCATGGCAGGGCCCTTGTTCTGCTGAGCAGCAAAATAAAACACCTCTGTCAGTCTCGAACCCTGGACCTTGTACACACTAGACTGCATGAACTACCACTAAGCCACAGCACATATACAATAGCTTGATGCTGAAATAAATATATCATGCATTACAATGAGTGAATGTAAAGGTAAAATAGGAAGGCCATAACACAAAGCTTGTTCTGTGGATTTTTACCAACAGTTGTTGTGGAATGCATTACATGAGTGTGATATGAGAAACAGCCATTCTAGCAACAAATAATGTTACAGAGGCACTTTACAACCCCCACACAGTATCATAGCAGGACAAACAGTGGCATATCTGATCAGGGCAGAGGCCATACTACCTAACTGTGACTACTTTTCAGGGATGTCCCTGATTGTGAAACATATTTTAGCTGTGTCCCTCTGAATCCCTCTGAAAAGTACTGATGTCAGTCAGAAAGGTTACTACACAATGAATACTGACAATAATAACAGCAGACACAGCTTGTACTTCATAAAAGGAGTACTAATCCATATGCACTGCTTCACTCAAGTCTACACTTACTGTCTCTATTATGTGTAAGGTGTACCTCACTTTTAACTACCTATCCCTGACTCCATGCAAAGATGTATCTGAGTGTTTCATAGGCTTGGCAGAGGCACAAACACACAGGCATATCAGCTATTCTGCTGTTACACACTCTGCAAATAGCTTTGGTAGGACTTCCACAAGCATACCCTTATGTAGGAGTACAACACAGAAATACCAAAGGATGTAGCCATGTACTGGTAGCAACTGACTGTAACAATGCCATTGTACCAGTGATGAAAACACATGTGGGTTTCACAGACAAAGAATAACAGTGTAACATTTGACTACCATCTGGATAGGTTCACAGTTGGGAACTATGCAGACAAACCACCTGCCTTGATAAACTAACAGGTACACACCAATCCTTTAAGTCCAGTAAGATAACATTCACACAGTAATACATAATGCTCTCTGTATGTCAGCACCCCCCCCCCCCACAATTTAAATATACTTGTGAGTTTAGGGTCTTCCAAGGATGTAAGTAGGCATACTCAGTACTGGAACTGTCCAGTTGTCCTGAGAACTCTGTGCTAATGTCAACAATAAAAGCACAAACCCTGCAGAAATGAGTACATTAATATTCACAGTATAACAGTTCACAAACAGTTCATGTGCCAAAAGAATACTTCTCAATAACCACGTTTGTATGGCAGTTAATTATATGAGTAGAAAAGAAACTACATAGTCACATAAATGTTGTGTAAGCATTTGTAGGGGTGAGTTAAACTCTACACTGATAGCTCTGTACTGCAAGTGGCAACAGTCAGGTCTGAGTACAACATGTCTATATCTCTAGCTTCAGATATACGAAGTATACCAACTTTCTGACTTACACAACAGTGTCCACAGCAAACAAGCATGGGCCCCACTCTGGAAATCTGAAAGGGCTACGCCTACATACCTTAGCAATTTATAGAATTGGGTTGCTATGACAGTGAGTATTGCAATTACCACACAGCAGGCTGTATGCATTTGCCAAATGCTGGGCACCAATGGGTGCAGAGGGCATCACATGCACATGTGCAGATACCTATAAAAGCAGACTGTACTTGCTATCCCCACATGCAATCATTACATTGCACGTGTCAGACATAGTGCAACTCTTGTAGAGTCGTGAAAAAAACTATTACTTACTAAAAAATCTTTAATTAAGTAAAAATAAGACATGCTTAATTACTAACTAAAACTATTAAGTAAGAAAAAAAAAATTAATTAATAACCAAAACTAAAACTTAAGTAAATAAACTTTACTTAAAAAAAAAAATAAAAAAGTTGTCAAATCATACACAGAAGGACCTGAAAGTGACAAACAGGTATGTAACAGATATGTAATTACTGGCAAGTAGTAGAGGTTTATGAATAGTACTGTACATACTCTGAAACATGCATATGTGGCAGCAGTAGGTATGTATGCACTGATGCCATGCATAACTACTGCTATGGACAAATTAGTGTGTAGCTGTGTGCAGTGGGACATAACTGTGACATATGTAGCTCAGCAGTATATGTCAAACATCTGATCATGTTATCTATGTTCTGTACAGTACTGTGTATAATGGCAGTTTGGGGGAGTAGTGCAAACACCTACATAAATGCTCCCTATTGAACACCTTACATACCCATGTAACAACTGGCTGTGAAATGGTTAATGTAGCCAAAGTGGTGCAGGTCAGGTACAGCGAGATAGTTGCCAGTGTGGCATACATTAGTGGCCTTGTGTGACCACATGATGCTGCCTGATGATGGCTCATTGTACTACACTACATCCAGTTACAGTAACTACAGTACTACATATAGCATTCATTGCTATACACCTGACAGTTGTGTGCATCTGGCCATTGTATGTATACCTATGAGTGATGGTGCACAGGACATTGGAAAGTGTTATAGACTTGCACAGCAATGTTGTGTCCATGTACACATTGTGTTCCAGGGTGAGGCCAATCATTGAACAACACACATGCATGAAAGACATGTATACTGTTATCAACAAGGACTCTACACTTGCACTGCATGCTGTTGAGCAACACACATCCTGCATGCTGACATGTGTGATAGGACTCTTTGGCTTGTGATACTGTACTCCACCATCAATCACTAATGAGTATGTTCCGTTTTGCTGTCAGTGTGTGTGTGTGTGTGTGTGTGTGTGTGTGTGTGTGTGTGTGTGTGTGTGTGTGTGTGTGTGTGTGTGTGTGTGAACCTGACTGAGTAGTGTATTTGTGTGCATGTGTGCATGTGTTCATGTGTGCATGTGTTCATGTGTGCATGTGTGCATGTGTTCATGTGTTCATATGTTCATGTGTGCATGTGTTCATGTGTGCATGTGTGCATGTGTTCATGTGTTCATGTGTGCATGTGTTCATGTGTTCTTGTGTGCATGTGTTCATGTGTGCATTTGTTCATGTGTTCATGTGTGCATGTGTGCTAACATCCTGTACAGATTGTAAAGTGTGTTTCCTGCCTTCCTCTCACAGGTGCTGAGGTATTGTTGGATGAGTGCAGCAGGGAACCTGAAGTCACTGCCACAAATAGTGGACATGATGACACATGTGTTGTGGCACAGGCAGGTTTGCCAGGGTCTGTCGTTGGTCCGCCAATCGACAGTACACAGCTGTCCACCCCATCTATGCGCACATTCATACTGCCGATACATCCCTCAACACCAATGGCCTTAACAGAGGAATAGCATACAGTAGGCACTGACCAGGATATTGTGGTATCTATGGCACATGCAACCCCACACAGCAGCCATACCCAGACACCTGGAATGGTACCACATAGGCATATGTCCAGGGGTTCTTGTGGGAGCACTGCTGGACATAATGCCCCTGGATGACGTGCTCGCACAGGTCTCACAACCTCTGCTATGTTCTGGGCTGTAATGCAGGCACAGGCATGTATGGAACAGTACACCAGGCAGGGACTAAGGGTGCAGAGGGCTCACAACACTGCTATCAATGACAGTATCCATGACCTTGCCGGTGCCATTCATAATTACACCGAGGTCATTGATAAATGTTGGGGGTAGACACTAGATGTCCTCTGCAATGTAATGTTCATGTGCCAGGACAGTGCAGGATGGCTGAGATGTCAACGTGGATGTATGCCAGCAACATCATCAGCTGGCAGTCATCGCAGACAATACACAAGTCCCAGCTGCTCCCATAGTGGCAGTACCAGCCCCAGCAATGTTGGGGCTGGGCTGTCTAGACCGTCCTAGACTACCACGTGCACGTGGCTCTGGCCAGTCCCAGCAGGGACATGGGTCCAGTCAACATCCCTCTGCCTCTGACGATAGTACCCAGTCTGGCTTAGTACCCGATACTGTCCGTGGCACCCCTGGCAGGCACAGGTACTGTGTCCATGGCCGGAGACAGTGATCTGTACAGTCTGGCAGGTACAGTCTGTGGCTGTCCCACAACCTCCCGTATTTGGCAGCCACAAGGTGGAACTGTGTGCATGCACACACACACACACACACACATAAACCAAACACCTAGGGCTAACACATACACACACACATTACATCAACATTGACCCACACTGTACTGTTGTCACGCACACGCACACACACACACACACACACACACACACACACACACACACACACACACACACACACACACACACACATGTCGATTGGATGGGTCATTGTCGGGCTCTGGCAAACCAATAACACACCCTGTGCATATGATGAAACTGTGCCACCTCCTGTCATCTGTGACAATGATGCAGGAACAGGTTTACATGGTGCTGATGCACAGGGTGACCTAATAGCAATGTAGCAATGTTAGCATGTTGTCAACAACAAAGTGTACTGATATCCTTGTAGGTATATCTGAGAAGGCATGATGCATTAAAGCTGTGATTATCAATGTAGTATTGTTTACACCAGTGTTAATTCCAAGAATGTATTGTCCACCCATGTGCCACTTGGCTGATGTGTGTGGTACTGGTACAGCATGTGTTGGTACGTGTGTGATGTGTGCAGAACAGATTTGCAGGTGTACATTTGTGAACATGGTGGAGGTGCACTGTCTGCATGTGCGTGCATAGTGGACACATGGGAAGGGTGACATGCCCTGTATTACACAGTGTTAACACTTCATATTTCCCATTGGTGGCCAGTATGCATTTTACTACACATATGTTACAGCTTGGGTACACATGTGTGTATGACATGGTTTGACGCTATGCTGTGGGTGATACTGTTTATATCGGTCATTGGTTTGCATTCTGGTAGTATACATAACCTCAACAGCCTGATTTTACCCAGTCGTTAGATGATGTCTTGACAACTGACACACAGATGTAGGATACACAGTAGCATTTGAATCCTTCCAGTACTATACCAGTAACCAGTGGTATTGACTGCCACCCATTCCTGGGACCACTTCTGTTTAGCATGTAGCCGTCCTAGGTACAAGCAAACACACTAGGGATATGTCCGTCCAGATCTGGTAATGCATACAGTGGCCTACAATGCATTCTCCGGATGAGACACTTATCCTCCACAAGGGTATCATACAGACAGATACCTGTTGACCAACCCATGCTGTAAAGCTATAAGCCAACTATAGCATAGTCATCCACATTTACTATACAAAGTATCCTGACAGTACCACATTGGTAGTAGCCCACAACATGTAGCAGGGGTACCAATGTGTACATACAGCCACATGTTATGTCATCTGTCCTTTGGTATTCACATTTCCAAAGGTATGCTGATGTCCCTCAGTGTATCACATAAACAAGAAGGGGTCTGTATGCATATCCATGGAGGTGTTGTACACCTATAATGAATGGCCATTATTGACAGACTGTGTTGTGTTTGAACATGTCTGAAATATACCCCAGGCATGAACCCTCACTCACACTATTCTATAGAAACTGTCATGGGTGTGTGTGACACAGATGACCTAGGCCACAGATCACTACAGTGGCTGGCCTTGCCACATACATACATATATGACCTAAGATCTGAGAAGCAGCAGCACAGACTGTCAATGGTAGCAGATGTATTCGTGTAGAAAGCAGGCTTCACACCTATGAACTAATTGAGGTCACATGTGCATATATGTATTTGCCACACAGATACCAATTGAGGTCACATGTACATATATGTATTTGCCACACAGATACCTGGTGTGTGCAAAGCACATACTGTTATTTTACTGATATGTCATACAGTTGTAAAAGCAAACCCACAACACATTGACCAACAGTATCACACACACTCAGCAATTGCAGTATTCAAACCTCTACCTAACTATGTTATGACACTAGAGAAATACACATTAACACAATGTGCTATATGCTTTATTGGGAGCTTTCATTCCCACTGATGTATTTGTGGGATACTGACATCATCAGACTTGCCAAAGAGGAGATTACCTCTTTGAATGTGTTTTCCCAGTCTCCAAAAAGGGCACTCCTCTCCAAGGAAATCACACACATACACACTCAGCAATTAAAGGATTGAAACCCCTACCTAACTATGTTACAATTCTAGAGTGGTACGCATTAATACAATGCGCTATATGCTTTACTGGGTGATTTCATTTCCACTGCTGTATTTGTGGGATACTGACATCATCAGACTTGCCAAAGAGGAATCTACCTCTTTTAATGTGTTTTCCCAGTCTCCAAAAAGGGCACTACTCTCAAAGGAAATCACACACACACCCCCACACACTTAGCAATTGCAGGATTCGAACCCCTACATAACTATGTTACAATTCTAGAGTGGTACACATTAACACACCGCACTTTATGCTTTACTGGGTGATTTCATTTCCACTGCTGTATTTGTGGGATACTGACATCATCAGACTTGCCAAAGAGGAATCTACCTCTTTTAATGTGTTTTCTTAGTCTCCAAAAAGGGCACTCCTCTCACAGGAAATGACCCCCCCACCACCACACACAGCAATTGCAGGATTCAAACCCCTACTGAATTATGTTATGATACTATAGAGATACACATTAACACAATGCGCTATATGCTTTACTGGGTGCTTTCTTTTCTCCTGCTATATTTGTAGGATGCTGACATCATCAGACTGGACATGGTAATGTGTGTGTGCACTTTATTTTATGCAATCCCAGGAATGAACCGTGTGGGTCAGCAGGTGTTAACAGCTTGAACAGGACTCCACAATTCTTAGCTTCTGTGATCTATCTGTAGACAAATTGCCATTCCTTCATATGACAATACATATTTATGCACAGGTTGTTGATTTTGTGGATATGACATGTGTCTGTGATGTTGATAAAGGGCTATTCAGAGTCTATGTGGGATGTGTGTAGCTCCTTTCAGTGATGTGTGTCCTGGGTGGCTGCCTTGCAAACAGTCCAGCAGGTTTGGGAACCATGATCTGCCCATGAACATACCAAAGTTGGTAGGGTTGTGTGTTTGTCGGCTTCCAATAACTCTGTTTATGACTTCAATCATGATGGACTCAATGGCCTTGCAGATCAGACATCATAGCTTTAAAGGACTATAGTTCCCATGGTCTGTTGTGTACCAACACTTGTGGGGTGTGCCATATGTTGCTGTAACACATTCAACAGTTTCAGATCCTGTAGAGAGGGTGAGGCTCAATAGACTGTTCAGGTGCAGGGTCTGTTTGTTCTGTAGTTCACTTATGACACATATAGAGAAACAATGTAATCCAATTGATGCCACATTTTTGGCTTTGGAAGGAGCTGTTTGCCCATTCTACATGTGATATCTCCTGGTATGATGATAGGGACTTTTGTCAGTGGGAGGTAAGTATGTATGTATGGGCCTGTCTGACAGGATGTCGGCATTGTCAGTCAGGTACAGTTGGCCCTGACTCAGGACATATATGAGTGTACATTGCCATTTATGACATAGCTGAAAGAAGTGCCATGGTTCTGTCTGGACTCCTTCACAGATAATCTTTCCAAACCTGAGTACTAAACCCCTGTTATACTGTTTTACACACTTAACACCCTACTGATCCTTTTTGATTAGTCAACAGAGAGTATTTCATCATAATATCCTGGCATGTCCAAAGGTTGGTTTTGTGTGTACTCTCCAGTCCAGCTGGTGAATATGGGAATTTTGAGGCAATGTTACAACTGCCTTATGTACACAGACAACCCTCACCTCCACACAACAAACTCAGACATATGGGAGAGATGCAACTATATAGACAAACAGGAGGCTGAGCTCTCTCGACCCATGACCGGTACAGTCTATCAGGTGGTGAAGGTAACCACACACACCACAAATCCAGTCTCACATAGACCTATAGTGACAGCAAACAAAATACATTACCACACAAATACATACTCAGAGGCTCTAAATAATATCTGCCTAAGCAGCAGAGACCTCCTAAGCAGACCCCCAAACAACTGCTATCCCACAACAATACCCACATATCACATGGTCCACAAAGTCAGTGTGCCACACAGCCACTGCCCTTAGGGCTAAACAACACACCTAATACAATTGTAATAGGTGACTCAATTGTCAGACACACTGACGTCCCACTCACCAGGCTAAACAAGGAGAAGGACACTTTGAGCTGTCTGTTGGGTGCCAGGTTCCGCCACATAACACATGCACTCAAGTCACTCCAAAGCAAGTACAAATATGGCTCCATCATTGTCCATGCTGGTGTGAATGAACTCAGATGTTCCTCCCTGGACTACATGATAAGAGACATAGAGGAGCTCTCTGAACATGTAACCCAAGCCAGTATGACCCTGACCTTGTGTAGCATCTTACCCTCACCAAGAATGATGGCACAGTATACAGACAAGCTCATCAATTTTAACAGTTGACTAACATATTGGTGTCATTCAAAGGGGATCCAGTGTCTGTCAGCCTGGGATGACATGCTCGACATGCCACGTAGCTTCGCTATGGACAGCTTGCACCTGTCACCCCTGGACTTTCGAATACTGGCTAAGGCTGTTGCCACCCCCATAGTGCCTTTTTTAGGCAAGGCTTAAAAGACAAACCCACCTCCATAGACAATACAAGGTAAAAGAAACTAAGGGTAATGCTGCTCAACACCAGATGTCTAACCCTCAGAATGCATGCACTCAAGACTCTCCTCAGTATGGAGAATGTTGATATCTGTGCAGTAACAGATACCTGGTTCAGGCTCCCAAAAGCACCCCAGCACTACCAGGTTTTACTTCATACCATGCTTTTTGTCCACAAGACTCGGACCGACCAACAAATATAGGGGGAGTATCCGTATACATCACAGATACACACACCTCCAGGTTAGTAGCACTGAACGAAGCATCAGAGACCATACATGTGCAACTAACAGTGGGCAAAACTGCCTTTCAGTTTGTAGCCTGCTACAGACCACCCTCCCAAACTCAGGAACCCCACTCGGCTTTCCTGGGAACCCTGGAGAATATGACGGTCTCTCCAAACACCATTATATGGGGTGACTTCAACAACCCAAACATTGCCTGGGAATACTACTCAAGTCCCAACACCCTCGCCCAATGGTTGCTAGAATTTCTAAACTCAAATGCTATGTCACAAGTGGTCACCACACCCAAAAAAGGGGAAAATATATTGGACCTGATCATCACCAACATGGGGACTCTATGTTCCAGACCAGAGGTATACCCCTCATTGGTAAGGTCAGACCATACATTTATCTCACTGGACATCCATATCCCATCCCCACCCCCATCCTAGGTACTCTCGGTGAAGAACTTACCAAAAGCAAACATCACACTTCTCAAAACCGAGATGGTATCCTTTAAAGACCCTGGGACAGAGGTAAATATGGCTCAGACTACTGAATCCTTTACAAATGCATTCTACTGACACCTACTGGAATGCATGGATCATGCTATCCCAAATAAAAACAAGACTCACTCCTCCAAAGGCAGGGGACCTGTCTGGTAAACCCCGACCATAAATAAGCTATACAACGAAAGGAGGGGGCTACTACATGATAGAGCACAATCCCAAAAAGGGAAGGCATCTCTGATCAGTACTAGCAAGAAGCTACGATCACTCATGAATTCATCTAAGACCCGCTTTGAAAGGTAAATTGCACCAGCCACTAAGGACAATCACAAGGCCTTCTTTAGTTATGTCAGGAACCTGGGTGCCAACTCCCAGATATGCTGTGAGTTACTGCAAAATGACAATACATACACTGAACCCACAGACATTGCCAACATCCTGGCAAATAGGTTCAGTGCAAATGTCACCCCCCATCCCCCCTAATGAGCAAATGTCCATACCAACAGAGTGTAGCCTCCCTGACATTACAGATGAACAGGTGAGAGCTGCCCTCTCCAAAGCAGATAACACAGCATCAATGGGACCCGTCGGTGTCCCGGCCTGTGTCTTACACGAGCTTCATGACGAATGTAACCCTCACATTAAGTCACTGTTCAATATCAGACTTAATACAGGATATGTACCCAAGGAATGGTGTACAGCAACAGTGGTCCCGCTCCACAAAGGTGGTGCCACAATGGACCCTGGACACTATCGCCCTATAAGCCTAACTAGCCTGCTCTGTAAAGCTATGGAGCGTATCATCATGGAACTCATACACAAAGACATTGGGAACCTACAGACACTGGATCCTACACAATTCGGCTTTGTTGTGGGCAGATCTTGCCTCTTGAACTTGGTTGACTTTTCTAAACAGTTACCAGGTCCATAGACGTAGGGAAGGTAGTCCACACAGCCCACCTGGACCTCGCAAAACCCCTCAACACAATACCCCACTCGGGCATCATACATAAGCTCACCAACTTAGATATCGACACATATGTCACAAGATGGATTGCTAACTGGATCAGGAATAGCACCCACATGGTCAGTATTGCAGGTGCCATGTCTGTCTCTACACCAGTTACACGTGGCATCCCACAAGGCTCAGTCCTGGGACCTCTCTTGTTCAGTATATATTTCTTTGATGTGCAGGCTAACACAGAAGGAATATGGCTGACCATGTTCACAGATGACTGCAAACTGGGTGCCATATTCAAATCTCCAGCTGGCACAAGCATACTCCAAAAGGGTCTCACAGAGATGGATAACTGGTGCCAGAGCCATGGCCTACAGCTAAATGCCATTAAATGCATGGTCATCCCCTTTGGAAATAACAAAGTGCCCACGCATTACCACATAGGTGGTAATCCATTAAATACGGTCGAAGTTATTTGGGATTTGGGGACACGAGTAGTTAGTAATCTCGCCTTTGACAATCACGTTGCCAAAGTGGTTAGACAGACCTTCTATTTAGCCCACCTTATCCCAAAAGGTTTCACATCTAGATCAAGTGAGGTCATTGTGCCCCTATACTCATCAGGCCCATGATTGGATACAATGCCCCATTTGGGATGTACCTTACCCGACACCTGCATCAACTGTAATGGCCACAAACGTACCTCACCAAGTGGATCTAGGGACTCACACAGATGCCCTATGCAGTTCGGCTAAAGTAACTCCAGCTCTACTCAGTCGCTTACCGCCTACTCAGATGTGATCTGTGCCTGTTGTTTAAAGCCATGTCCAACCCAGACTTAATGGACATACTCCACCTCTGGATATCCGAATCCCTTAGAGCTACATGCTCCAGGGACTTAAACCTCAGCACAAATATTAATAGGACATGCTGGAGGGACACATTCATATCCCAGAGGCTCCCCTCACTCTGGAATGGGATCCCAGTCCCGCATAGGCAGAGCCCTCCAACGACTGGAGACATCTTGATGAGTGGATGGTTGATCATATGTTTACCCCTGGGATCTCTTCTGGGTCCCTGCTAGACAGAGGCACAATAAACTAAACATAAAAGGCCTATCTTGTGTGACCTACTATTCACAGGCACAGTCTGCTAATCTAACAGGGCTGCGAAAGCCAAACACACTCTGGCTAGGCTTATAAATGCCCTAGGGCAGATAGCCTAGTATCAACCTATGAACTTATGATAATGTTCGAGATGCACATTGTTTATTGATGATACTGATTGCAGGTTTTTTATCTTCTTTGCTTTCCCACTTTCTATGAACAACCTAAGTATCTGCAGAACATATTTTATTATGACAAGGTTCCAATATATTATATATGTGTCTGTTGTCATATAACTGTGTGCACAAGGCGGACTGGTGAATAGTGAGAAGTTCTTGGGTTAACACATGCACCTGCCAGATATGTGTGGCCCACTGCTGTACTCAGACATGGCCTAAGTGTGTGAGCATGCCCAGTTTGGCCTTTCAGTGTTTTGTTGCCTGACATTTGTCTCACTTATTCGTGTGTGAGCATGCCCAGTTTGACCTTTCAGTATGTTGCTGTCTGAAGTCCACTACATTTGTTGATGTGTGTGAACATGACCAATAGTAACATTTATACTATATGTGTGTTGAAAATCAGGTTCTATTCTTACTGCAGGGCTCACCTTTGTGCCATAACTCGACAGGGATTATGCTGTTCCTGCAGGGTTTCCATGAGATACTTTGCATAAACTTATCAAAATTTCTTCATACAAGCTGACCAGTGACATACTGTCATGGTTTAGTGGTTCAGTACTGTGACTATAGTGCACAGTATCCTGTGTTCGAGGCCTGTCACTGCTTTATATTTTCATACTGAGCAGACCAGACTGCTTAAGGGCCAGTAGAGCAAATATGAGCATGTTGGCTTTTGTTCAGCTAAGCCCAACTTAGACCAAGCTTGTCCAACATTGCTCAACGTTAACCATCATTGCTGAATGTTGTCCAATATTGCTCAACATTGACCACAGTTGTGCTAGTTAGTGTGTGCAATTTTGTTTACATATACTAAATGGTGGTAAAAGCTGTTTAGCACTGCTTTATATTGCTTAACACATGGCAATCATGCCTCAGGTGGTGCTGCAGGGCTGCCTATGTCGGATGCACATACTACACTCCCTATACATGTTTGTAAACAGGTAGTGTCAGGTTAGGCATCCCTTTTACTATATGTGCGAGTCAGAGAGAGGTATCATTTCCAGGGTTCCTACTGAGCCAGTGTATGTGCTATGCGTTGCCTCTTTGCCAAGGCCAAAGCATACTGGGCATGCCTCCTTCTGCCTACTGGGGCAGGCTCAGGTTGTTCCTCCTCTGAGTCACGCTCTGCCTGTGATGGCCTTGGCAATGGTGGGGGGCTGTTTGGCCCGGGCCTATGCTGCTCCTGCTGCAGCTGTTTTCGCAGGATCATATTATGTAGCATAGCACATACCATGACAATTTGGGTACATGTAGTTGGTGAGTACTGCAAGGCTCCACCAGATGTGTCCAGGCACCGGAACAGTGACTTGAGCAGCCGAAACACATGCTGGATTACATTTCGTGTTTGTGAGTGTGCCTCATTATAGCGTTCCTGTTCAGGTGTGTGTGCGTTTCTGATGGGTGCCATCAGCCACGGCTCCAGTGCATAGCCAGCATCCCCCACTAGGTGACCATGAGGGATGTTCCCATTGGCAAATGTCTGGTACAGGTGTGTCAGATGCCAGATATGGGAATCATGGTAGCTTCCAGGGCAGCCAGCACACACATTCAGTATTATGCCCTGGGCATCACACACAACCTGGCAGTTGATGAAGGGGAAGCCCTTGTGATTAAAGTAGACCCTACCCCGCTCACCGGCTGGTGCTTTGATGCATATGTGCGTGCAGTCTATTGCACCCACTACCTCAGGGTATTCTGCTATTTGCTGGAAGAGATACATATTGCTGGCCAATACCTCACGGGAATTGGGGAAATATACATGATCACCAACATGTGCTGACATGGCATCCAGGAACTGGTGCAGTACCCTGGATGCTGATGCCTGTGATATCCCCATCATATCACCAGTTGGTCTCTGGAAGGTACCTGTTGCTAATATTCTTAGGCCAACACATACCTTGGTTTCCACTGGGATGGGTTCCTCTCTGTTGGTTCTGTGTGTGAGGCGTGTCCTGCACAGCTCAACAATTTGCTGCAAGAGGTCTCTGTCCACTCTATAGTGCTCCACTATCTCCAGCTCATGTAGCCCCTGATAGGTTACCCTGGGCCTGTGCACTCTTCTCCATCTCCTCACTGTGGGTTGTCCAGCAGCATTTGCATTGTCACCACCCTCAGCATGTTGCATATGTTGCCTTATAACAGCAATGGCAGCCCCTAACATTTCTTTGTCTCAGTAAAGCTTTTTCAGTTTTCACTTCTATTAGCTTACTGCAGTGTTGCAGTGTCTCTGAGAGAAACATAGTGGAATGTTGTTTGCAAGTTTTATGTGCTGGGCTGGGCTAGTGTACTGCCTGTGTGTAATTGCCTGATTCTGATTGTTTTCACCTGCTAGCTCTGCTAGTACTCCCTGGTTAACTTCCTACTATTTGTTGTGCTTCCTTTTCCCTTTCTGTTTCCTCAGGGGGGCAGCGCCACGCACACAAGCGCAAACATGCACACACCAGCTCACACGTGTGCACACATGCTTACAAGAACTCAAATTTGCTTATTCTTGCTAAAACGCATGCACACTGGTGCAAACTTGCTTACACAACTTTAAACAGCCTTAGACATGCTTACTCCGGCTTAAACGCGTGCACACAGGCATACACGCGCGCACACAGTCTTACTCGGATATACAGGCGCGCACCCGCGCGCATACATGTTGCAAGCACTTCAACAAGAAACTTTAGTGTTATCCACGGCATACACCTTCAATTTCTTGCCTTTAGCTAGGCTACCTGTTGACACACCTCTTCCAGTGATGTGTAACTGACAGCAGACACATGCCACTCTGCTCCAATGAGCTTCACTTCTTTCATACATACCCCCTCGTGATGTCACCTATCTTTTACTCTGTTACTCCCCTTATCCTACTCCTACACTCCACTGACTGTGCTCATTTGCAATGTAAACTTGGGATTCACTATCCTTACCCTCATTTGCATAGGATTGCCTACTAATGCTTGGTTACATCTCTTAGACTGAGCTTCCCCCCTTAGCAACCTCTACTCGGTAGCCATGTTGTCTTCAGCCTGCCATTCCCTTGCATTGTAAATTAAGAATTACAATAAAATCCACATTTGTGGATTTTAATTATTGGTATTCTGGTTTTTAGAGCGTAGTGTGTTTGAGCGGCACTGCGCTACGCTTAAACATCGGAGATCGGGATAAAAAAAATATATATTTTATTTTTATTTTGCATGGGTGAACATTGCCAGTGGCCGTATTTTTGGCCATTGGCATGCTTTCTCAACTGGATGCATCCTTTTTTTGGAGCTGTCACGGCTCCGTTTTGCTATTTGCAGAACCATACTCAGTTGTCAATGGAGTACATTTCTACAAATAACACTACTCTTACTCGGACAGGTTCAGGTTTCCTGGATCGTAAAATTTGCCTCATTTGCATAGCTTTCTGCTGCAATTGAGGTAATGTGCATATCCTAGCCCTGTCCATGTAAGAGTCGTTTTAGGAGCTCTGTTGCACGCCCCTACCGGCTGTTCCTTGATCGCTCGGCAGACATGTTGGCTGCATGGAGTCTTACTCTACTCTTAGACTCCGTGCAAGCCTTCGTGAATCTGGCCCAAATAATTTTAAGTGATAGCATCATATCAGAGGCAAAAAAGTCTAATGATGTGTGGGAAAGATGTAAGGATTAATATGTCTTCACACAAGAAGAAGTAATGTGCTAAAGATCAACAGCTTACCTGAAAGCTAAGAAAAGAGATAGTCTGGGTAAATGGACTAAAAAGCCATTTTCTGCTGTGAATAACATATTCATCTATTAATATGTAATTTTATTTTGTATTGGTTGCCTACTCCAGTAATTCTAACATCTATATACCATTGTCTTGACCACAGTGAACTGATTTCAGTATTCCAAATGGCTTACAATTATTCCAGAGTACTTTCTTTCAGCCATAGTTCTATGACTTTACAACTGATTTCAAATTGTTAGAACAATAATCTCCATCCTTTGTCCTGCTCATACCCTTGTAAAAAGACATCACATTTTACATTATTTAGAGCTTTTTTACCACTTATATTTTTAGTTTCCAAGCAATTTAGTTGAATCTTATGGAGTCTTTGGCATTTGCATTTTACATTAAAACTGGATTACTTTTTTTTACTAAAAGAGGTCTATAATGCATACTGACTGGCCATTGTAAATGCTGATTCTTTTTCATTTTAAGACAGAGTAGATGACTTCATTTAGATGTCCTGCTTTCTTGGCACTTTTTCTAGCAATTTTATCGATATCATTAAGCCTCACTATCTGTAATTACGTCTTTATGAATAAAAATGCTGTTGCTCTCTGTCTCTCTTTCTATCCAGATCTTTAACATTCACTAGACATTCACTAGACATATTAACACAAGTCTGAACATTTGCTTTTTTGACTGACTTTTCTGCTATCTTCTATTTTAGCTGGCATGTTGTTTGCCTTTCTTGTCCAGTATGAAAAATACTTTGAATACAAAGCTTCTGTAACATCTAGAGTAACATTCACTATCTTCCTTTAAACATAACCTAGAAAGCTGTATGACTTTTCATAAATTTACTCCAGAATTGAGTGCTATGGTCATTTACTGTGGGATTGACTGGTATGGCCCTCCTAGAGAAAGGAGATGCAGCCGGAGGAAGGATACTGGTAAGGCAAGACTGGTCATAAGACTCAATGACCTTGGCATATCTATGAATCAGTATTTCTTCATATTTTCCGATGATATATGTTTTTCTCTAACTTTTATTCCAACCTCATGATAGAATCATAGAGGCTTTCTTTCATTTGAAGATTCGCTTCATGCAGAGGCCTGGTGTTTGTCTGACAGCAGTTTTGATATATTCACACTATTTCTAGGCTACTATCATGACTACTTGCTAGGTGTTTCCAACTGCACTACCTCATTTTTAATAAATCTGACCTTCAGTATTCTAGAACTGTCTTTTGATGGCTTGACCAGAGCTGTATCAAGCTATCTGTTGTTGTGCTGTCTCCTGATTTGGCACCCTTCACAACTTTAACTCTTCTCTCTCCCTTTAATCTATTTAAACTGCAACAAGATAGCAACCATAGCACAACTACTGCCCTACTATCATTTGCACATGCTATTGCTGAGGCCTGTGACAGCAACCAACTCATATCCTGTCTTTTCCTTGACCTTTCCAAAGCTTTTGATACTGTCTCTCACCCTTTACTACTAACCAAACTGGCTAATCTCAACCCATCTAAGTCCTCCCTATCCTGGTTCTCTAGCTATCTGTCTTGCAGGCAACAATCTGTCAGATGGCTCTCATCCTGTTCTCCCTACATTCCAGTCCCATCTGGTGTTCCACAAGATGCCATCTTGGGTCCCCTCCTGTTTAATATATTCACTAATGAACTACACGCATTCTGCCAACAATCCACCCTCATCCAATAAGCTGATGACTCCACTCTTATCTCCACCTCAAGAAACATCTATGACCTTCTAAACTAACCCCAAATACCTTCTTAGCTACTGTAAAATGGCTATCTGATAATCTACTCATTCTTAACAGAAAAAAGACCAAGCTATTGCTCTTTTTCCCCCAGTCCCTCTCTCATCACAAATCTACTTTTACTATTACATCCTCTAATAACACTATCATAAAACCCGAACCTCAAACTTAGCTCCTAGGTGTCATCATTGATGACAAACTTAAGTTTAACCTTCACTTACTGCAATGTATCAAAAGAACTCACCAGAAATTAGGATTACTATATCACAATAAAATATTCCTAAACTCCAATGCTAGACTCTCCCTGGCTCAGGCTCTTCTCCTTCCCTCCCTTCTACATGCTGCCCCAATTCTAACTAATATTTAAGCCACAAACTTGTTCAAACTCCAAAAAACATATTACAAAATAGCTCGATTCATTATGAACTCTCCCTGCAACTTTCACCACTGCCAGGCTCTAAATGCCCTCCAATGGCTCTAACTCCCCCAACAACTTATGCTATCACAATTTCGGGTCTATATTAGAACATCAAAGTTTCAAAACTTTGAATGTTCTAATATCGAACCCTATTCAGCGAAAGCTGAAAACATCGAACATACAGAACAGTGAATTTTTTCCTAGGGAAAAAAATTTGCTGTTCCAAAACACATACACACAACACAAACACACCAAACAAACAGCAATCCACACACATACACCTAAACTCTTACACCTAACCCTACACTAAACTATACACACACACTACTAACTATCCACTTACCTTAACCCAAACCCTAACCCTAAGGTCCATCACTATCGCACACTCACCTCACCCGCGCTCTAACCCTAACTCACCTACCCTGCCCTAACCCTCACGTCCACACAATCGCACACTTACCTGACCCTCGCCCTAACCCTAACATACCTAACCCACCCTAACCCTCACATCCACACAATCGCACACATACCTAACCCACGCCCTAACCCTAACTCACCTAAACCGCCCTAACCCTCACATCCACACAATCGCACACATACCTCACCCACACCCTAACCCTGACTAACCTAACCCGCACTCAATCACACACTTACCTGAAACCGACCCGTAACTTTCCACCACAGCGTTGAAAATACCGAAGCAACAGAAACGGACAACCAAATTCTTTCCTTAGGAAAAAATTTGGTTTTCTGTTGCTTTGATATTTTCAGCTTTCACTGAATAGGGTTCGATATTAGAACATTCGAAGTTTTGAAACGTCAATGTTCTAATATAGACCCCACAATTTCAAATACTACACTCCATTCTATATAAAACATCATCATGCCCTGCTCTATCCTCCCTCATATTCCCCTTCTCCCCATCTTGGACCCTACATAGCTTTAACCAAACTGTTACATATCTACCATGCAAAAAAAATGTGGATAAACTTCTATATAAATGCTCTGTGGCTCACTCTTGTAATAAACTCCCTATACATATTTACTCCATTAATCACCCACAACACTTTAAAAAAGAACTTAAACTACATCTTCTCAACACCCTTGCCATGACCCAACCTAAAACTCCATTTCTCTCTTGTTTCATACTCTCACCTCTAGACGTGCTTATGATACCCTCCCCCTATCTTAAATTTGTATCTACTATAAGGTTACCTAGTTAACACATCTCTTCCATACCATATACTTGTATAATGTGTAAAATAATATTGTTAATCAACTTCAACAAATACTCCTTAGCTTATGTAGTAAGTGCTTGTCTTTATTTACCTTTTTTATGCTTTCTTTTTTTATTCTAACTTTGTACTTTACTGAAGTGTGTACTAATATATTCCACTGTAATATTTTTGAGTTTGAATTTTATTTTTAATATGAAAAGTTCTATGTAATCTGGAGCTTTTCTCCTCGGCTATCCACTGAAAATAGACTACTGGCCTAGTTGGACCAACCTGGTTAACAAATGTCAATAAATAAAATAAATAAGATGCATTGTCACAGATTGCTAAATTGCCTCAGTTCCAATTGCAGATGAAATACTACTATTTAGAAATGAATGGTGCTAATGTATTGAAGACAGCTCAGGATCTGCCGATTGATCCCCCTAACCCTTAAAGCCAGGAATGGCTGCCCCTTCACACAACTCTAGCCATACTACTTGGCTTGACTATGTTTTTAAGTTGATTATGAAACATACATAGTGGAAATAATTTGCTTCCATCTGTTTTCCCACCCTCGTACCCTGTTTCCCTCTTCATTTGAGAAAGTCCTAGGCTCTCCTTTTCCTAAACATTCTAGTACTTACTTGGTAATTTATACCACCTTGAAAAACATCAGAAACGCATCTACTTTTAATACCTTTAACATTAAAGTTCTCTATCACCAGTACTTTTCTTTTCTTGTATCAATCAAAATACACCATGTAGTCAGTGCAGGTGGCTTAGAGAGACAAAGCCCTTACAATGGGAGTACAGACCCAGCTTCATTTGGACTTGACACTGCTGTTAAAGAAGAATGACTGTTCCCATTCTGGGGAGGAGGCAGAGAAGAACCGGCAGAATACTAAATGATTAATTTCAGTGAAGGTACTAAGATGGAAATATAAAGCCTGGGGGTTGGGCATTAGGCTCATCAAGCCACTGATGGGTGCTAGTCTCAATGGGAAGTATATGGCAGTGTACATCCATATAGAGAAGGTATTATGAGGCCCTATGGTGATGCAGCACATGTATCCTTTCACCCAAAAAGTGGAGTTAGGCTATTCTAATGCTATTCTAATGCTAACGTTATGAAGATGCTTGGGAGAGCATAAAGCATCCCCATAGCTGCAAAAATGATGGGTCCCTCTGAAGAGCTGTTATCTTGGGTCCAGCCAGAAGCTTCATTTCCGAGGTATCGGTGGCCTATGTGTGACTCAGGGAAGCTTGATGGTCAGCAGGCATGGGAGCAAAGTCAACTAGGATACCATCTACCACATCTTATCTCCTTATCTTTGAGGATCTGTATGCAGGCTGAGCTGCCATTACCAACGTTCAGCCCCCCCCCCCCCCGTAGCTACTACCTTCCTTTATGTTTGTTTATTGAGTTTATGCTCATTGATCCTTCTACTTATATGCAGGCTTATTCCTCATCCACTGAGTATCCTGGACAGCAAGCCATTACTGTTTGTTTCCTACATTTCTGTTGCTGCGACAATATCAAGCCTTTTTTCTTTGCTGAAGTTTCTTACACTAAGCAGCTTTTTCTTTGCTGAAGTTTATTACATTAAGCAGCTTTTGTCATTCATTAGTAAAAGCACACTGTAAGAAGTTAGACTGACATTCTTATGAAACTTCATTTTTGCTAACTCTGTCTTCTGCATCAGACTAAGACTGAGAATTTCCTTTGTGAGTATGAACTAATAGAATGACTTTTGACTTGCCAGGCAATAAATTTCATAACCATGAACACAATTACTACCATTTATCTTTTACATTCCATTCATTATTTAAGTTAGCACTGTAATATTTTGTTCCATTTGTGACATTTAATATCACCTGAGTAAAGTCCTTGTTTACCTTAACTTATATTGTTTATATTTTTCTTAACAACTCTAATCGGTATGATATTTGGTATAGCCACAGCATTTCTTTGTATAGTAACAGCTTTGCATTTTTTATTTGTGCTCGTTCTATCATTTACTGTGTACATTTTTATTGTATTCCTTGACATCAGACTTTGAATTCACTTCGATAAAAACAGATCCACTTTGAAAAGTGCAAGGTTTTTGATATTTCCGCAATAATATCACACTGTAAGGTGTTACTTTTGATTGCTGAATAAAGATGTACCACATGTTTTTTATGTAACACATTTCATTCATTTGCAAAACTGTTCTGATAATCAGTCTGCACAATCATGGAGTTGTATCTGATGTGAGTTCATGTTAATATGTTTGCTATCATAGAAAAAGAAGCAAATAAGCAAAGATGAATAATGAAATAAACACAAAAGTGTTATATCATATAATTAAAAATGAAGTTTAGAACCCAGAAAAAAGGAAAACACACTCACTAAAAACAGGAACAATCAAAATTCTTCCTCTTTCTCAATGCACGATGCTGTAATTCTTAAAAGTCAGCTTGTATAAGTTATGTGAATGACATGATAAATGAGATTCTGTTTTCCAGTACAAAACAATCTGTAAATTATTTAAATTAAAAACAACCAATCCGGTCACATCTGCACACAAACTGCTTAAATTCCTAGTGAAGCTTTACTAACATAAGAAAATAATAAATGCAGTTCAATTTGTGTCATCATAACTCAGGAAAATAAGATATCATGTCTTGCTGTCTGCTTGATGTCAGCTTCTCAGATTCAAACTCAAATGCCTCATCTCATGCCGTCCTTAGTGAAGGCTGCCAAACAGGGGAGTTCAGCCAAAGTTCAGAATGCTACTACAGCAAAATGTATCTTTCCTACCGACTCTTGCTGTACATTTTGTGATTATCTGCTTGTCCTATCTGGATAGTTAAGTTTCTCATATTTAAATGTGCAAGTATATCCTATGTATTACTTCTGTATGTGGCCTCTTTTTTATTCTTATGATTACACATTATAGGATTAGCAAAACTTACTTTGTGCTATGGAATTAGAAGCCACAATAAGGAGGGAATCAGTTTTTCTTCTCTGGATTGTTTATAACCACACTGGACAAAAACAGGAACTTTGTAGATGTGGGCACAAAAAGTTTGTAGGAATTTGTCAGGTTCTTAGTCTTAGGTTATATGGTTTACTAGGACAGTAACCAACCTGCTTTTCTGAACTGCATGTCTTACGTAATGCCTTTCCTACAGATTTTGAAGTCTGGAACGTATTTGAGAAAGAAAACAGTTAAGCATGTAAATCACCAGTTAGTCAAACTGGCTGCTTTAAATGATTAGTTAAATTTGAATCATTTTATAGGACTAAGGCAATGTAATAGTTTGGGGTCTCACAACTGTTTCATAAAAGAATGCTTAAATATGTATCAATACTTGAAAAGGACTGCGTGAGTCTAGCAACATGATAACTTATTTGTTACCATTCAGTCCTCAGCAGAGCTTAAAGCCATTCACGTAATTATTTTTGCTGTGACTTTAGTTGTAGCACTTTCTTATTTGTCAGATCGAACTCAGCTTTTGTTAGTATTTCTTCTACTGATAACTGCTCCAAGATTCCGATTACTCGAAAACATATTACTTGGCTACATTCAGCTTTAATATAAATTCATAGGTAGTTACTAGCCATGCAGCCTAGTACATTATTGAGAAGACTAGCCCAGTTTCTCAAATGTCCCACAGCACTTCTGGTAAAGTAGTTTGTGCAAGGCAGCTGAGTAGACAAATGAATGCAGAAAGAATCAAACCCTGGACCGCACAAAGTAGGTCAGTTACAGCTTATAGCCTTAACTTTCAGAGCTAACTGTCAGACTGAGTATACCCTTAAATAATGTGGGAAACAAAGGGGCTGATCCTAATCAGGAGGTCAGTTTGATAGTTGGCAACAAAAAGGACCTAGAAAGGACTTCACTTACATTCAAGAAAATTCAGCACCATATATACTGGTTAAATGCATCAGATGTAACAATTTATGAATGAATACAAATACACTTATAATACCTTCCCTGTAAAACTATAAAGAATTAGAGGAATATAAGCACATAAATCATTCGATGGTTGTTGCAGATGGACTCAGGGCAACTTAAACACCAAATGTATAGAACACACTCATCAGTCAAACACATAAGATGGGATAAGGGGAGACTCTAGAGATATAACTAGTAGAGTTAGGGACTGTAATAAACGTTCTAATGGACCATCATTAGACTGCGATGGAACACAAGCACAATATGATGAATAAAACTGCACAAATAAGTAAAAAAAAATGGTACTTTGCTAATGCGTAACCAGCCTCTACAAAATCAAGATGTGAACACATAGGAAGGAAGTAACCAAAAATTCATTTAGTTAAAAGTTTTTTTTTTTTTTTTGCAAAGACAGATGTGTCAAAGTAAATAAGATTTTATGTAACTGTAAGCAAATGGATTGCTATATATATTGTTGCCTTTTCATCTAACTTCACTGGAGAATCAGCTGTGCAAGAAATAAGTGGTCTAGTTCTGATATTTGCTATTGACTGCCTGAGTATGGAAATGATAAAATAAAATCCTTAACACTAATCACTAAATGGAAACAATTGATAGGAAGCCTACAGGTGCTGGCTGAAGTGAATTATCATTTTCACCATTTTGCTCTGCCCCTTTATAAAGACAGAAAAACTACAGATACTGGAGTTCATAAGCTCATAGGTTAACAGGTGTATACTAGGATAAAACCACTATGGACCCTATAAGCCTAGCAGTGCAACCCAAATGTGACCCACAAATTTAACTTCTACAGGGGGTGATTTATTGTCTCCCTCTATCTATCAGAGACATAGGCTGCAGACTGGGGTGAATTTTAGATTACCCATCTACTGGTCCAAGTTGTCTTTAAATTGGGATAGGGAGGTTCAAATGGACGGGGACCCTGTTCAAATAAAATGGGAATTATCTAAGAAACATATCTGTCTCTCCAACATGTCCTATTTATGTCAGAAGCCTAATTTAAATCTTTTAATATACTAGTTATGATGCTGTTTGTTTTGCAGATGTGCAAAGCATTCATTAAAACAGGGTCCAGGGATGACTTGTATGTCAAACAAAGATCACCTCTCAGATGTCTGTATGATACAGAGTAAAGAGACAGGGCTTTGAAGCCATCACTATAGATCATTGTGTTTATGCCATGTATTTGTTTTGTAAGAAATCTTTATGGATTATCCATTTGCTGCATGTGGCTGGTCAGGTACATACTGAAGGGGGTATTATACTCTATGATGTGGTCTGATGCAGACCGAGTACAGTGGTATGATGACCTCTTTGGACTTAGCTGACATGCCCTTGTTTATAAGTTATGCAACACAGAAGGGTTTTCTTACTACTTTGGACACATGTTGGTCAAAGGCTAGGCTACTACTTACATGAGTTCCCACATCCCTGAGTAATGAAACAACTTTTAAGGTTGTTTTATTGATGAATAGTTACCCTGGGTGGCTGACTTCTCCAAAGATACTTTAATGTATTTCTTGGTATTGAGTTTTAGCCAGTTGGCACCAAATGTTTTTTTATGTTAGACCTTCCTGAAGGGTGTTCTCATCTTGGTAGAATTCAATGACTGCAAACATGATTAGACAGAGGTTTTGACTTTGGCTTTGAAATCCAAGATGTAGATGCCAAAGAGGAGTGGGCCAAGCATAGAGCCCTGAGGGACTCCACTGGTGGAAGTAGCCTCACTAATTCTAACCTCCTTGCTCCTATCAGTGAGTCAGCTTGCTGTCCAGTGTGTTGTAAAGGGGTTTAACCTAATTCCATAAGTTTGTTGACAATGCCTGAGTGAGTTATTGGACAAAATGCTTTAGCGAGATCTAGGTAGGCAGTATGCCCAGTTTCCCCCTTATCCATTGCCTTAGTGACCTTTTCAAAGAAGTGTACCAGATTCAGCATATGACCTTTCTTTGATAAAGACAAACTGGGATGGATCTAGTGTCTGGAGGTCTCTCATGACCTTGTTAATAATCTCCATGATAATTATTTCCATGGCTTTGCAAATAAACTAGTCAAACTAATGGGTCTGTAGTTTCAAGGATCTGTTTAAGGTCTTCCCTTATGAAGGGGGCTGACAATCGCGATCCTCCATTCACATGGCACAAAGCCAGTTTTAAGATTATAGTTAAACAATGACAGCAGGGGTCCTGATAAGTTGTATTTTAGACTATTCAGGAGGTATCCTGGGATGTTATTGGGGCCTACTGAGGCCTTGTTCTTAGTTTTATGAAGGAAGCCAGTACATGCTCCCTACTTATAGTTAATAGGTTAATAGGTGTGTACTAGGGCAATGGCCCTGGGGCCTTTACAAGCCTAGCCCATAGAAGTGCCCTGGCATTGTGCCACCCGTCGTTAGTTCCCAGTGCTTCTATCAAGTAGAGCCAGAGGAGTGATCCCCAGGCTGAACTTTCTATTTCCCATCCACTTATCAAGATTTCTCTTGAAGAGTTCAAGTGAGGTGTTCTGCTTGTATGGGAAGTCTATTCCAGAGCATGGGTAGTCTCCCGGTTATGAACTTGTCCCTCCCTCCAGCATGTTCTGTTGATTGTGGTAATGAGGTTGAGGTCTCTGGAGTGTGTGGTGTGGAGGTATTGGGATTTCTTTAGATGTTGCATTTCTAACAGAGCTGGGTCAGACATGGCTTTGTAAGTCAAGCAAAGATCGCCTCTTACTAGACGATATGAGACAGAGAATAGCTGGAATTTTTTGAGTTTGTCCATGTAGGACGTGTGTTTAAGGCCTAGGATCCTCTTCATGAGGTACTTTTGTGGCCTCTCCAGCTGTTGCAGGTGTCTAGTGAGGTACATGCCAAATGGGGCGTTATACTCTATTATTGGTCTAATGAAGGAAGAGTAGAGAGAAATGATGATTTCTTTCTTCCTGGACGCAAAACCTTTAATAATGAGATGTGCCACATAGAAGGGCTTTCTAGCCACAGTGGCAATGTGGTGGTCGAAGGAGAGGTTGCTGTCAACCTGTGTCCCCAGATCTCTTATAACACCTTCAGTGTTCAGTGGGTTCCCATTGATGTGGTAATTAGTGGGAACTGAGTTTTTCCCAAAGGGGATGACAACGCCTAGTTTGCTGAGTTTATCATTAATTTCTGAGTGAGGAATGGTATATTCAAAGGCATTGGCCAGATCGAGGTAGGCTGTATGAACTGCCTTGCTTTCATCCACCACTCCTGTGACTGACTCAAAGAAGTCAACCAGGTTGAGCAGGCATGATCTACCTTTTACAAAACCAAATTGCATGGGATCTAGAGTTTGGAGATTCCCTATATCCTTGTTAATTAGGTCCATGATGTTGCACTGCATAGCCTTACATATCAGACTCGTCAGGCTAATGGGGCAATCATTTCCAGGGTCTGTAGTCACTCCTCCTTTATGGAGAGGTATGACTGTAGCAGTGCACCATTCAGTATGGACAAAGCCTGAAGTGAGGCTATGAGTGAACATAGCACACAGATGTGGTGCCAGTTCACTTTGTAATTCATGTAGAACACAGTCAGGAATATTGTCGGGTCCCATGGAAGCTGTATTCTTGGCCTTAGAGAATGGAGCTTTAACCTGTGTTGCATTAATGCTGGGTTTCTGGCATTCTTATGGTTTTGATATTGGTCCTTTGGGGGGAGAAAGGGGTTAAGTTGGCACTGAATCTGTCAGCCAGTACGTTGGCAATATCTGTTGGCTCAGTATAGAATGTATCATTGTGCAGTAAGTCAGAGCAAATCTGGCTATTGCCATGGAGATTCTTGATATAACTATAGAAGGCTTTGCGGTTGTTTTTAGTGTCTGCCACAATTCTGCCTTCATAACTGGCTTTGAAGGTTTTGATTAGGGATCTCAACTTTTTGTTGAGGCTAATAAGGGAATTTTTCCAGTCTTGGGACTTCCCCTTTCTTTGCAACAGTTTCCTCCTTCTGTTGTAGAGTTTATTAATGGCGGGGGACCACAATGACTGGCTTCCTTTTTTTGGAGGAGAGCATCTTTGTTATGTTGGGTATGTCTAGTTCCATGCATTTATGTATGTGTTTGTACAGTGCATTGGTGTATGATTCGGCAGTCATGCATCTATTTTCCATTGGCATGGGTGCCATGAAGTTAGCCACCTCTGTTTTTAGGAGTCTAAGTCAGCTTTGGAGAACTTTTTCATGGTGGATACCTTTGTGGGGGGTGGGGTGTGAGTGAGATGTGGATTTCCATGGTGATTAGTTTGTGGTCGGATCTAACCAGGGAGGAAATGACTACTGGTGTACAGCAATGGTTGCCCATGTTAGTAATAACCAGGTCAAGGATGTTGCTTTCTCTAGTGGGGTTAAGTATGAGCTGGTCCAAAGCATTGGAATTGATGAATTCCAGGAAGTGTTGGGCCAGTGCATTGGTGCATGAGTAGTTTTCCCAGCTGATGTAGGGGTAGTTGAAGTCAGCTTGTATGAGAGTGTTGGGTTGGATCTTAATAGTTTCCAGGGTGCTTAAGAATGTGGAGTGAGAGTCTTTTGACATGGTTGGGGACCTATAGCAGGCTATGACCTGAATCGCCATCTTACCCAATGTTAGTTGTACCTGGAGTATCTCAGATGCGTTATGCTGGGCTACTAGTCTGGAGGTGTGCATATCCTTTATGAATATGGACACACCACCACCTTTGAAGCTTCGGTCCATGTTCTGTGGCCAAAAGGTGTGGAATGAGTTATAGCCTGGTAGTGCAGGAGTGCTTTTTGCTGCTTTAAACCAGGTCTCCGTTACAGCACAAATGTTGATGTTCTCTATTTTGAGGAGTGCTTCAAACTAATGCATCTTGAGATTTAGACTTCTAGCATTGAGCAGCATGACCCTCAGATGGCATTTATTTATAGCTGTTACAGTGGTAATTTGGTCTTTGGAACACTGCCTAAAAAGGGCACTATAGTGGTGGCAAGAGCCTTAGCCATTACCCGGAAACCCAGGGGTGACAGATGCAGGCCATCTCTGGCAAAGCATCGAGGTCTGTCAATCATGTCATCCCAAGCAGACAGATACTGGATCTCTTTAGAATGACACCAGAAACTTAGCCAATTGTTGAAGTCAATCATTTTCTGTTTGTACTGTGGTATCATTCTGGGCAATGGTAGGATGCGGCTCAGGGCTAGTGTCATACCTGCCTGGGCTACATAATCTAAGAGTGTCACCATGTCTCTTTTCATGTAGTCCAGGGAGGTGCATCTCAGGTCATTCACACCCACATGGACAATGACAGAGTTATACTTGTACTTGTTGTGGAGTGACCTGAGTGCATGTTATGTGTCAGATTCTGACACCTAATAGACAGCTGACTGTTACCTTCTCCTTATTCTGCCTAGTGAGTGGGACATCAGTGTGCCTCACTATTGAGTCACCTATGATTATTGTATTGGGCAAGCTGTTTTTCCTTAGGGACTTAGGTTGAGGGTCACACTGTATAGGTGAGCTATGTGTCTTGTGGTGGCCGAGTATGTTTCTGCCTTGGAGATCTTTGCTGTTTGGGTAGATTTCTATTGAGAGCCTCCATGAAGGTGGGTGTGTAGTTTGTGTTTTTATGTGAGGGCTGTGATGGTGGGTATTCTGGAGGGCTATGTGTTGCATGTAGTGTGGTGCAGGTGTTGACCTTCTCCTCTTGACCAGCTATTCTGGTCTTGGCTGGAGAGTGCATGGCTTCCAATTTGGAGATATAGGTGCATCTCTTACCAGTCTGATTGTTGAGAGGTAAGCGGACAGGTTTGCCTGTGTACATGAGACAGTTGCTACACTGGCTCAGAATGCCCAAGTTCACCAGGTTAATAGGAGAAAGAGGTTATGTTTGAGGGTATAGCTTAACACTGGCTTTGCTTGACATAATGAGCTCCCTTAGTTGCCTACTTAGGTTGATTAGAGAGTTTTTATCTTCATGGGATATATCCTTCCTGATATTTGTCATATTTTTGTCCTTTTGTTGTATATCTTGTTTAATTTGGGATGCCACTAGAGTGGTTTGCTTTTGGGGCTAATCCTGGGCTTATCTCTGGTAGGCACAGCAGCCTCTATGAAGTCATTGACATGGTTATACAGAGTTTTTGAGAGCAATTCAACATAGGCAGCTGTAGTTTTAGGGTTTGGAGGACATTGAATTTTGACAAACATTACTTAATGAAAAGTAATCTGCCTTTGAATAATTCCTAACTGTTACTAGTTTTAATGGGATTACAGAGTTGATTTTGATTTTGAAGGAGACAGCTTTATAATCATAAATAAAGCTTATGGTCCTCCTTACCAGGGAGGATGAGACATTGGGAGATGGGTGCAGAATTCTACCATATTTGTGAGCACTGGGTCCAGTATGTTGGAGCCTCTAGTTGGCGTATTCACTATTTGGTCAAGGAATTTATAAAGTCCAGGAATCTGTATGCCTGTTGATATGAAGTCATGTAGAATTCCAAGTCTATAAAGAGGCAATTAAATTCTCCCACAAGCAGTGTGTTAGGTTGGATAGTAAGTATCCCCAGTAGGTCTAAGTATGCATTGTGAGTTTCTTGAGACATGGGGGATGACCTATCACTGGCTAAGATATGGTATGGGATTTTGTCTGTGGTGATCTGCACATAGATGAACTCCAGCACATCATCCTGTTTGACCACCCTAGAAGTACGCTTATTACTGATGTATAGAGACACATCCACCTTTAGCCTTTGACTGTGCAGCTATTGGTATAAAAGTGTGGAAGACACTGAAAACATGCACTGCTTTGGTACTCTCTGCCATTTTAAACCATTTCTCAGTAACTGCACAGATGTCTATACTCCTGAGTGTGAGGAGGGATTGGAAGGAGGGAAGTTTTTTTTTTTATTTAGGTTGCTGGCATTAAGCAGTAACACCTTGAGGTTCATTTGAGTTGATTTTGCTGTTATTGTAGGTTTGTCAATTTGGCATTGCCTTTAAAAAGCATTGTGGGAGTGGATAAAGTTTTAGCCAGTGTTCAAAATCCTAGAGACCTTACTTGGCAAAGCAATATGGCCTGTTACCATGTCATCCCAATCATTGAATCCCCTTAGACTGACACCAGAAAGACAGCCAGTTGTTGAAATCAATCATTTTTGCTCACATCGTGGCATCATCCTCAGTGATGGTAATATGCTGCTCAATGCTCGGCTCATACCACCTGAGAAACAGAGTCCGAAAGCTCCATAATGATTATACCTCTCAACTGTCCAGATTTTCACAGAATGTCTATATTTTTGCCTCATATTTTTGGTCTGTTTCTTATAAAATTTGTGTGTCTTTTGGGGGAATTTTTGTGGCAAATCAATGAGGACTGAATTTACTAAATCATGAGAAGCACCTGAGTTTCAGACTTCATTTCCTTTAGAAAATGCATATTAGCACAAGACCTTTTAATTATTCTAGCATCTTGCTAAGTCTATTAGAGCAATATTTTAAAATTGCTCCTATTTTTGAGGCTTTGACCACCATTATTTTTGACTTTATCCATATTTTTTGTGCTAACAGGTTGAAAGCTATGATAATGATTCTCTTCATATAGTACAGGGACACACATCTCAGGTCATTTACACTTATATGGACTATGATGGACTCATACAGGTACCTACGGCATAATGACTTGAGTGCTTGTGTGATATGGAAGATCCTGGCTCCAGTTAAACAACTAACAGTTATTTTTCTTTGTTCAGCCTGGTTAAAGGTGCATTACTATATCTTACAATGGAGTCCCGTATGAAGAGATTCCTGGGAAGTGTGTTTGCTTGTCTTAGTGGCTTAGTGTTTGGGCCTCCACCAAGAGTGACACTATGTGTGGTGTTATGTGTTGTTTTTTCCTGAGTGCCTTTTGACTTGCTGAAGCATAACTTTGACAATGGACTGTCTAGGCAATCTTTGTTGTTTAGGAAAATTACTTCTCAGTGCCTCAGCATACATTAGTCTGTGTGTGTGTTGTGTGCTATGTGAGGTGGGTGTTGTTCATGTGATTTTGACAGCCTGATGTGTACTTGTATGCTAGAGTTTAGCCTCCAGTGTTATTGTGTAAGTAAACCTCTCACATACTGGGTCTGCTTCTTCAAGGATTAAGTGGTTGTTGGTAAACATGGCACAAGTGCTAAATTGTCTCAAGATGCCCATATCCACCAAGCTGGCCACAGGGAAGTTAGGAACCTGCATATCCATACTGTCCAATTCTTTGATTGGTGAGCTACAAGCTGGTGGCTGTTAAGGATGCTTTGTTGGGGCAGACTAATTTAGGAGTCTTATTGGGGCAGATTATGCTTAACAGTACTAAATTCTACTAACTTTAATGACTACACACTACATTCAACTAAAGCTGTACGTATTGCAACTCAATGCCCAACTAAATATTCTAAGCTTGTCTGCATGCAAAGTATTTGCTCTGTATGACTGCTTTACAGGGTATAGTTTTATGGACCATTTACAGGGAAAATTTCCTTTCTAGGTATTTGCTACATATAAGGCATTTATAACCCATGCAAATGTTTAAAATTTTTATAGCAGCAAAGAAAAAAAAACAGGAAACTAATTAATGATCCTTCTGGCCAGTAAAATGACTGCACCACAAGTCCTTCTGTGTATTTCCCAGATCAGATAAACCAAGCACCTCCTGCCACAAGATAAATAAACCCAGTCTTCCCAGTTAAACAACTGGCTTGAAATCCCTTACTGAAGGTGATTTCAAGATGGTCTGCATTAGCAGCAATGAGAGAAATAGCATGTGTTTACAAAAAGTACAGTGAAATGCACATATAAAAGCAGGAAGACAGTAGAGTTCACTCAAAATAAATTAAGCAAGTGCAGTTTAGCAAGATGCTTAACTTTGCCTGGATGACAATGGATATCAGTAAAACACTTCTGTGATGCAGTCTAGGACTCCAAGCTTTGCTGAGTTCTAGGAAAAAGAGTAAGAGACAATATGTAGTACAGGAGATTCACCCAAGAGCAATATTGGTTTGCTTGGTGGGCAATCAGTATCGTCGATCGATGAAAAACAATGCGTGGGAAGAGTAAATAAATAGCTTCTACAACAAAGAATAGCAATGAAAGAGAGGAGAGAGAGACTTTAGAAATCAGATTACCATAAGGAGTGGAGGCCAGAAACACAGCCTTATAAAACCACTGCAGCAAAAGGGTGGGAGGATTGTAAAAAAATGTCTGGCCTAACTCTAGGAACAAATAGCTAGAGAGGAACAAGTAGGGTAGCTAGAGAGGCATCCAATCAAATAAAGCTAGTACTGAAGCTCTTTCAGAAATGTTAGCTTAATGTATTAGTGGGAGCTGGTGCAGACACAGAATGCAACTTTAAGCAGGCAAATGACAAACACAACATAGGTTCATAGGTTCGTACTAGGCTATCTGACCTAGGGCATTTATAAGCCTAGCCAGAGTGTATGTGGCTTACACCACCCCTTAGGATGAGAATACTATGCCCTTTTAGGGTTTAGTTTACTATGCCTCTGTCTAGTAGTGACACAGAGATGACCCCCGGGGTAAACCTACGATCTCCCATCCACTCGTCGAGATTTCTCTTGAATAGAGTCAGTGAGGGGCTCTGCCTAACATGGACTGGGATTCTGTTCCAGAGTGTAGAGAGCCTCTGGGTTATGAATCTGTCCCTCCAGCACGTTCTATTTATTTCTGTGTTGAGGTTTAAGTCACTTGTTCTCGTGGCTCTGATGGATTTGGATTTTCTGAGGTGGAGCATGTCCATTAATTCAGGATTGGACATGGCCTTGTATGTCAGGCACAGATCACCTCTGAGTAGGCGGTATGCGACTGAATAGAGCTGGAGTTTTTTCAGTCGGGCAGCATATGACATATGTTTAAGACCCTTTATCCTCTTGGTGAGGAACTTTTGGGGTCTTTCCAACTGCTGCAGGTGTCGGGTGAGATACATCCCAAATGGGGCATTGTACTCAATCATTGGCCTGATAAGAGAAGAGTACAGGGGCACAATGACCTCTCTTGATCTAGATGTGAAACCCTTCATGATAAGGTGGGCAATATAGAAGGTCTTCCTAACCACTTTGGCAATGTGAGTGTCAAATGAGAGGTTACTGTCAACCTGGGTCCCTAGGTCCCTGATTACCTCTTCCGTACTTAATGGATTACCGCCTATGTGGTAATTTGTTGGTACCTTATTTTTCCCAAAGGGTATGACTATACATTTTTTGGCGTTCAGCTTAAGGCCATGGCTCTGGCACCAATTATCCATTTCTATGAGGCCTCTCTGAAGGATGTTTGTGTCCGCTGGAGTATCAATTATGGCGCCCAGTTTGCAGTCATCTGCGAACTTTGTCAGCCACAATCCTCCTATGTTTGCCTGTACCTCGGAAAAATAAATGCCGAACAAGAGGGGTCCCAAGACTGAGCCCTGTGGGACACCGCTTGTGACTGGCTTAGTGTCTGACATAGCTCCAGCAACTCTGACCCTGTGGGTTCTGTCCTTGAGCCAGTTTGCAACCCATCTTGTGACATATGGGTTTACATTTAAGCTGGTGAGTTTGTCTATGATGCCCGAGTGGGGTATTGTGTCAAAGGCTTTTGCAAGGTCAAGGTAGGCTGTGTGAACTGCCTTACCCTCATCAATGGCCTTAGTGACTGTTTCAAAAAAGTCGACCAAGTTCAAAAGGCAGGATCTGCCCTTGACAAAGCCAAATTGGGTACGATCAAGTGTATGTAGGTCCCCAATGTCTTTGTTTATGAGTTCCATAATGATCCTCTCCATAGCTTTGCAGACCAGAAAATAGGGACATATATCCACTGAGGACACCAGAGTAAACCCACACAAACATGGAGCACATGCAGACTCTACACAGAAGGCACCCCAGCCAAGAATCAAACCAGACAACCCATAGCTGTCAGGCAACACTGCTACCACTGCACATAAAAACACAAGTACAAATTGGAGCAGAGACAATTCTCTTACTATTGAACTTCTACTACAGTTTAAGGCACTGGACTATGCAGAAATTTACCAGTAACAGTGTTTATTGAAAAAATGCAGAAATAGATGACTAAGGCTTAAATCTAGTAAAAGTAAACAATACTGCCACTGTGAACTAAACTACAAGACTATGGCCCCACAGGGTTAAAAATATAAATGGATAGCTTTTACAAGTAATTCTACTTCTGGAAATAGAAGTACAGAATACTGTAGATTAGAAACTCAGTCTTCCCACAAATATAAATCTGCAAATTAAAATACATGGTCCTGAACAAACTAAAAAAATACAGATAACTAATTTGGCTAAAACATGTAAAAAAGCAGAGAAGGACAAACACAGGTCACTAGAAGTGCATCTTAAATATTCAAGCAAAACTGAAATAATTATCTTTCCTTTTGATGAAAAACTAGTTACTTACAGTTCCACATCTCTCCAAGTTTTGGACAAAAGACTCTGAGTGGGGGGTAGCTCTGTTGTGGAAATAGCAGCCTAGATGGAGAGGCATCTAATCAAATAGAGCCAGTATTGGATTTATTTCAGAATCTTTAGCTTAATATGTTAGTGGTTTATAGGGCAGAAAGAAAATGCAACTTTAAGCAGGTAAATGATAAGCAGGATATAAAATCATTGGAGCACAAACTGGAGCAGAGACAAGGAATCCATAAAGTGAACTTATATGCTAAACAAGGGAAGATAGGTTCTTTACTTTTACTATGCATAAATATGGTACTTATATATTGGTTATCACTACCAAAAGAGTAAGCACCATCTTCAGGCAAGTATAACATTATAGATATTTGTGAAAAACAACAACTTAGCTTTCACAGATAATAGAATTAAAGTTAGGCATCTGTACAATTACCTTCAAAAATTATACAGACTGTTGACTGAAACAGCTGTGACAACTTAACCTTGAAAGATGTCCCTAAACATTGCATTTAAGATGTCACTTCTGAATGTATTAATTTGCTAAGGCTGTGACTGTTCAATCCAAGATGATATTTTCTACAACAGGAAGACATATTCTTTGGGCTATGAACTTACCATAGTGTGTGTGTGTGTGTGTGTGTGTGTGTGTGTGTGTGTGTGTGTGTGTGTGTGTGTGTGTGTGTGTGTGTGTGTGCGAGCTATGTTTGTCAGTACTGCTATGTGATTCACTCCCAGTTTATACTAATGCAGTTGCCAGTTCATTAGCACTTCCCTTGTGATGTTTATAAACAGTGTATTCTAATTTTCCCCTTTTTGTTGTTTATGCTTTTTTGCAGTACTTTTATGCATGTTCATGGCTTTGTCAAGCAATATCTTTCTGTGTTTTGTTCAGAAAGTTCCATAGTCTGTTGTAAGATTATAGGATCATAGGGTATGCAAGACAAGCTGGACTTGAGGACATGTGGACCCTGCCAACATCCACACTCAGGTATGACATTTTTCCAAGATGGGTAGCACCTGTAAATTTAGGGGCAAATTTAAGGATGACCATTAAGTTGTCTCTGTTGTATTTTAAAGGATTAAAAGGAATCACCTCGACTGGGCGGCCACGGTGGTGCAGCAGTTTGTGTTGCCACCTCACAGCAAGAGGTTCTCCGGTTCAATTCTCGGCTGGGATGCCTTCTGTGTGTAGTTTGCATGTCCTCCCTGTGGTCGCATGGGTTTCCTCTGGGTGCTTTGGTTTCATCCCAAAGACATGCGGTAGGTGGATTGGACACTCTAAATTGGCCCTAGGTGTGAGTGTCTGTGTGTATGTATACCTTCTGTGGAAGGTTGGGTGCTGGGCTGGTAACGTGACACCGTAAAATTCCACTGCCAAGCATGAGTGGACAGATGATCTGCTGTGGTGACCCCTGACTGGGAAAAGCCAAAAGAAGAAAAGGAATCACCTTGCTTGACATAAAAAGAGGGAGTCTGTTCCAGAGCAAGGGGAGGTGCCGGCTGATGAACCTATCTCTTTATCTAGTTTTACTTATTCCTTGATGAAGATTGAGATCCTTGGTTCTGGTATTGGCTGCACAATTTGATTTATCATGGAAAAGTAGGTTGAGAAAAGAGTGTCATCCAGAACAACATGGTAATCTATGTACATGTTTCCCCTCAGAAGCCTGTATGACACTGAATACAAGGACAAGGGATTTATTCTGTCATGGTAGCTAAGGTTTTTTGAGACTAGAGATACTTTTTTTCTTTATCAGATCATTTCATCATACAGTTGTATGAACCTTGTCTTTTTGATGCCTCTAATGAGTGTGAAATTGGTTACTGACAGTGTGAAATTTTGGATGGTAAAGGTAAGCAAATTATACTCAGACTTTCCTAATGAAGAACAGACCAGGGGATGGGGTAGCAGAAAGAGGTCTCCTTTGTGAGTACCATGTCAAGGATATTTACTCTCGTGTATTTAAGGATAATTTGATTCAAAATGTTTTTCTTTAACCAATCCAAGAATCATTAAGCATACCCAGTGTTATAAGTATAAGTGGTCAAATCACCAGAAGGTTACATGAAGCTGCCAAGGATTAAAGATTTCTTACTTATAGAGATATCCTCTAAGAATGCATGGAATTTATAATGGTTATCAGGACCCATGGAGGCTGATCAATAGAAGGTTATGAGTTGGACATTTGATTACTGTAAGGTGAGCTAAAATGTCAATAAGCTCTAGGTAATCCTTTTCTGGAGATATTGTCCCTAATGAACACAGAAACTCTGCTGCAGTTACTGATATGTCTGATGGCATGGTAGGCAAAAATCCCACACACAGAAGGGATGCTATCTAAGGAATCGTGTCTAAGTAACAACAAATATATAGGTGCATTCCAAATGCAGAACTGCCACGAGGTCAAGCAGTTTATTCCTAAGACTGCTGGTGCAGAATTGATCCACCTTGATATTGTCTAGTTTGGGAATTTTTAGTGTTTGTTAGGCTGAGGTGTTCATTGAATGAACACTTCTAAAAGAGTCATCTGTTGGAGATTCAAATTCTGACAGCCACTAGGTTCATAGGTTGGTGCTAGGCTATCAGTTCTAGGGCATGTACAAGTCTAGCCAGAACAATTCCCTGGCTATTTCTTCCCACAATATTTACTTCCCTCCCTAGGCATTTGCAAAGCAGATTTTCATTGTTTAACAATACTTTTTTACCATTTTATTAAATATACATTAAACATCCACTTGCTTATTTCAATTTTCTGACCTATACAAAATGAGATGAAAATGGATACAATAACCAGGAAAATATATTAATAACTTTGAATATGATATAGTTGTGGAAAAACATTGTTGTAATTAATAGGCATGCTAGTATGTTGCTAAGAGGTTTAAGGGTTTACCTTTAAAACCTCGAATCACACTTGTGCAAGTGGTCATATCCTCGCATCGTAAAAACGAAACTGGAAAAAGCGACAGTTTCTAATGTTCGAAAAGCAGAAAATCGAACAGCCGATTCGCTGTTTTTCGAACATGAATGTCGACAACAAAAGTATATGCCATGTAATGCAGGGGGGCAAGCCCCCCTGCACCCCCCATGTGGGGGGCTGCACCTCCCACACCCCCTTCTTTATTATTCTAACTCCAAGATCGCACTACAGCGGGGAATGGAACCATTTCCAACTCCCCACTATAGTGCGCTCTGCCCCTAAATGTCGAATGTGCAATGAGCGACTCTCACTGTGCATTCGCTCATTGCACATTCAAACCTTCTTCCGTTCGAAGTTTTCAGAACTTGAAAACTGTCTTTCGAACATTTGACGGTCGCCCGTGTGCAATACGCACATGTAAAGGTAAACCGGTTTAAGACTATGCATTTCAGTACTTTCCTGTTATATGACTGAAATTCTAAGAAGCTTTTGGTCTGTCATCTGACAGTGATAAAGAATGGTTGCTGCTGTAGAGCTATTATCAAACGAGAGTCTTCCAAAAATAGACAAGAGGTTTCCTAACTGGTGATTTAATAGTTGACCTTATAAGATTATTTCATACTGGGACCCAGGCATAGTTAATAAAGATACTGTTTAATTATGGCCAAGCTGCATGACCATATAAGTGACTCCACAGTTACTTCCCAAATGCTTCTCCAGACTCAAAAGTAAGGTGGTCCTGCCTCCCCAGCAACCACCAGTACTGACTTATCTCAGGTTATGTGTAGAGACTCTGCTATTCTCATACCAATGACCCATGAGAAATCAGGGTTGTTATATTTAGTGTAGGCTTAGTGTAGACGTAGTGTAGACTATGAGCCTGCCTGCTACCAGCCCTAACTCACACCAGGTGATTTTATACTGAAATCCTGATACTTCTCCATGCATTTTTTTCTGATTTATGGCCATCCTGTTATTCTCATGCATTTATGTCTGTTTATATCTTTAAGCTAATGAGTAGTATGTTGTCCTATTGAGCCTACAGAAAATGACCTGCTAAATAATTAATATCAGAGAATTGCAAGCACTCTTATGATACTGGTTGCTTCTAGCTTAAATAAGTGAATGTACAAATGCTAACTGTGTTGTATAATATTGCCTTAACTACCATACTTTATGCTAGCTTCTTGCTACTCACCACCACTCTTGTCTCTCTCTGTCTCTCTCTGTCTCTCCCACAAGTACCCTGCTCTTCATTGTGCTGTTCCAGTCTATAATTTCTGAGAACCTACCTACCTGGTGACAAAGGACCCGTCCAAGAAATAAACGGTGGTTTCATCTCTCAGCCTCTACTCCCTGCTCCGTCTCTCAAGGAAACAAGAAATTATGTTATCTATGTCCTGCCTGTAAAGCCTACTATCGTCCACTGTTGCTTCAGGGGTTCTAAAACACGATCCGAGCCTGGACAGCCAGCAGCTTTTACCCCCCCAACTATCTACCCTGTAACCAAAACTCCTCCACCACCTCATAGTACCCCTCTTACTAACTTTTCCCCCTTCCCTAATCTGACACTAGCTAACCCCCCTTACTGAATTGCCTGTAATACTAGCTTTGTCCAGTAGGTGGCACCCCTATCCCATCCTTTATTTCCCTGCTTATCCATCTGTTATTCTGCTTTTATTACTCTATATTTCTAATGACCTTGAACTACTCTTAAACCTCACACTTTACCCTTTATTTTAACTTGCTACACCCTCCTGTTTTTCTAATAGACTCCTTACTTATCTCTGCTCTTTCCCACTTTAGGCTTACTTAACTTGCCTTCAATAATCTGCTCTGCTGAATGTTTCTCCTCTAGCTGCTCCATTACCTGTATCTACCCACTCCATTCGCCCTGCGGGCTCACTCCGCTCCCCTACCCTACCCCCATATCCCACCCACCCCCAGTACTGTTAACCTTATATTTCTACAGCCACACCCCTCCACTTATCACCCTATCACAGACTACTTCTACTTAACAACCCCACCCCAACCTCAATTTCTTTTATCAGTTTTTACATTGTAAGTCCACACCCTAACCTCTCTACTCTACTTCATTCCTGTATTTCTAACATTATAAAGCCTTCTCTCCTATACCCACCTCTATTTTATTGTATTGCACACTTCTTCTGTCACCCAGCTCTACCTCTTACAATGCTCTCTCCTTTCTACCACCTCTATTTTGTCATTTACTAGACACCTTACCTCAACATACTCTACCACTTTATTTTCACATCCAAATGGCCCTAACACACAATTTTATTCACACACACCTACTACTCTTAGCTACTATTCTAGTTTCTCTTACTCTTCCATACACACTAACCTTCTTTGAACATTTTTCGCTTCCTGAACACCACCACCCCTACCAGCAAACTCTACCAGTTTCTCACATACACTCCCTCAACCACATTAATATAACCTACAACTCTATCTACATACTTCCAAAGTACCACAGATCTACCCATGTTACTTACTTCCATGACAAAAAAACTCTGCACAACTACTACAAAATCCTAAAGTTAATACAATATCCTCAAAAACACCCCTTATTGGATGGTGATATTCATCCAAACCCTGGCCCCAATACAGATGTTCCCAGTTACCCAAACAACCTAACATCTCATGCTACCATTACCCCAAAAAGACCACCTAACTCCTTCTTGATAGCTCACCTCAACATCTGTAGTGTTAACAATAAAATTACCCACCTACATGCACTCTTAGAAGTGCATGCATTCAATTTTCTCTGTATTACAGAGACATGGCTAAAGCCCTCAACTCAGGACCATGAAATGACCCCTCCTGTGTATAACATTCTGAGATGTGACCGCAAAACCAAAAAGGGTGGAGGTGTAGCCATTTTGTATAAATCAGAACTCCAAGTTTCACTCTTCAATGAACTCCTGCCCTCAAATACTAATGCAGAAATCCTTACTGCTAAACTTCAAATCAACAACTCCAAAGCTATCTATCTAATTTGTTCCTATCTTCCCCCTGGAAACAATATTGATACTCTTGAAAACATACTTAGCTGCCTCTCTACTCACCTACCTCAGGAAACCATTGTGCTAGGTGACTTTAATATAGACTGGGCAACCTGTAGCTCCCCTAATCCTATCAATCACATAAATCTTTACGGATTCTCACAATTAATAACCACACCTACTAGAATCTATAAACCAAGCAGCAAGGAAACCACCCTAGACTGGATCCTTCTAAACAGCCATCTTGATACTTATAAACCAGGAACCCTTCCAGATGATATCAGTGACCATGCTCTAACCTATATTATTAAACAAAGAGTTCATAGCCCTAATACTAATATTTTTAAAACCTCCCGTTCTAAAAAAAAAATTAAAACCAGAAACCTTCCAAAATGAACTGAAAGCATGTGACTGGTCACCATTGTATCATCTTCAACTTGATGAAGCAGTGACCTACTTTAATACTAAATTCCTACAAATCCTTGATTACCATGCCCCCTATCACTCTTCCCGAAAAAGTACCAAAATTGCCCCATGGCTCACAAAACAAACTAGGCAAAAAATCCTCTTAAGAAATAAAATGTGGTCCAAATGGAGAGCCTCTAAAAGCCCATCAGATCACCTTTATTTTAAACAGTTAAGAAATGCCACCAAAAAAGACATTCTACAAGACAAAAAAAAAACTACTACTTTCACCTCCAACAAACCCACCAACAAAAACCACAAAAGTTCTGGTCAGGCATCAACAAACTACTTCAGCCAGGCCATTCTAAAACTCCTGCACCATCAGGCTTCAACCATAATAACTCTAATCAAATTCCCAATGCCTTTAATAACTATTTTACTGAAGCCATTCAAACCCTAGCTAATACATTACCACCTACTACCACCTCCCCATCAATCACCATGAATAGTCCAGTTCCAGCCTTTCATATACAACCTGTACCTACATCCCTCATTTGCAACCTCCTTCAAAAACTCAAACCATGCACCCCTTCTGCTGACTGTCTTCCAGCTGAATACCTACAAATCACAGCTAAAGCCATTGCCTATCCCATCTCCATCCTTATAAATAGAACAATTTTGGAAAGCACAATCCCTTCCATATGGAAAGTCTCCCATATCATCCCACTACATAAAGGTGGGACATCTACTGAGCTTTCCAACTTTAGTCCAATTGCCCTACTCTCTCCAATAGCTAAAATAATGGAAAAATGCATCCACAGACAACTGCTTGACCACCTCCTCCAGAATAATTTACTTGCCAACTGCCAACATGGCTTTAGACCTTTCCATAGTACAACAACCGCCCTGCTATCCTTTTCTGACTGTATAAACAAAAATCGTAACAATAACTCTCTTTCCTCAGCACTATTCATTGACCTTTCAAAAGCCTTTGATATGGTTAACCATCACATGCTTATTGATGTACTAAAAGCCCCTCAAGCAGTACGCTGGTTTAAATCTTATTTAGAAAACAGACAGCAAGCAGTGCTTTGGGATAAAAATCTTTCTACACTCCTCCCTGTGAACATAGGAGTTCCACAAGGCTCTATTTTAGGCCCACTTCTCTTTTCACTGTTTATTAATGATCTACATGCAAAAATTCCTCAAGCCACCTGCATATAATATGCAGATGACTCTACTTTAATATGTTTAGCCAAGTCCATTACCTCATTCCAGACCCTCACCCAGACAGTATTTAACACTGTTGAAAATTGGTTCACACAACACTGCCTCCTGCTGAACCCCAAAAAAACAAAATTATTGCTGTTTGCTCCTACTCAAAAGGCATCACAACTTCACTTCACAGTAACCTCTAACAATAGAACTAATATATCCCCTGACACTACTACTCGTCTCCTGGGAATAACAATTGACAACAACCTTAGCTATGATGACCACATTAATACTACTATAAAGTCTGTCAACAAAAAAACTAGGCACCCTTTATAGAATCAAAAATCAACCTTTCTAAACTTTCAACCAGTTACAATAACATAGCCCAATTTGCCACTGGCACCCCCTTTAGAACTCACCACTGTCACAACCTAAAACAACTGGGATAGTTAGAACTGCAGAACCAACTACTTTGTCAACAACTTCTTATCACCCAAAAGATCTTTTGCCATCCTAATAATACCCCTATCCTCACTAACCTGATTACCCCCCATAAAAATCTTGCAACACTACGCTCAGCTAATAAGCTTCTAGTTTCCACTATTAAATCCAACAGCAAAGCTAGGCACTCACTCTTCACCAACACAGTGGGAAAAATCTGGAACCAGCTTCCTAGTGAACTTTCTACCCTTGCTTCCACACTGCTTTTTAAAAAAACATCTTAAAGAATATCTTAAAACTCACTGGCTCTGTCCCTGCTCTAACCCTGACTGATATCTCATTTCCCCTTCTTGCTCTCCCAATCCTTCTCTACTCCACTGTTCTATGTTGCCTACCTGAAATAAAGATTTCTTCCAATAAAAAAAAAAAAATATATATATATATATATATATATATATATATATATATAATTTTAATATTTTGGAATCTCCATATATATTTTTTTAGCTCTCAGATGTTGTCTGTTTGTTTATCTATATTTGATCTTGGCTTAAACACACTAAAGAACTCTGTACAAGTTTATCGTACCTACAATTTAAACAATGTACTATAACTCATTTTATGATTGATATATATTGTATGCTTTGTCACTGCCTATGCTTGGAGCTTTTCTCCCCGGGCCTCTACTGAAAATGGACATATATCCAGTTAGACCAGCCCGGTCAACAAATGTAAAAGAAAATAAATAAAAAATAAATGTTTGTTGACACCCATTGGAATACAAAACTGCTGTTTCCCATATGGAACTCAGTACAGAAACTCAAGGTGAATTGTCATGCCCTGTGTAGTGATTTAACACATGCAGGCCACATATTTATATTTATTTTATAAGGCACAAAATCATGAACTTCAACCCTCACAGAGATCTGAGAAGATTTCCCATTTACTGAGTAATTCACTGCCTGGATACCAAGATTATTTTAATGAAATGACAATTTTTGATACCTTGGAATAAATACTGCTGGGCACATCTCTTAAATGTTACCATCATTTTAAAGTTGTCTGTTAAAATATAGACATTAATCAAGATGAAATAAGCAATGTACAATAAACCAGGTCACCAACTTTTAATAGCGAAATTAATGAGAGGGAGGATAGAGGAATGGTGAGGATGCAGGGAGTAGAGGTGGTGAAGGTCGATGAGTTTAAATACTTGGGATCAACAGTTCAGAGTAATTGTGAGTGTGGAAGAGAGGTGAAGAAGAGAGTACAGGCAGGATGGAGAAGAGTGCCAGGAGTGATTTGTGACAGATGAGTACCAGTAAGAGTGAAAGGGAAGGTCTACAAAAGGGTAGTGAGACCAGCTATGTTATATGGATTGGAGACAGTGGCATTGACAAAAAGGCAGGAGTCAGAGCTTGACGTAGCTGAGTTGAAGATGTTAAGATTTGCACTGGGTGTGACGAGGATGGACATGATTAGAAATAAGTATATTAGAGGGTCAGCCCAGGTTGGAAGGTTTGGAGACAAAGCCAGAGAGGCAAGATTACGTTGGTTTGGACATGTGCTGAGGAGGGATTCAGAGTATATTGGAAATAAAATGCTAAGGATGAAGCTGCCAGGTAAGAGGAAAAGAAGAAGGCCTAAGATAAGGTTTATGGATGTGGTGAGAGAGGACATGCAGGTAGTTGTGGGACAGAGCAAGATGCAGAAGACAGGAAAAAATGGAAACAGTTGATCTGCTGTGGCGACCCCTAATGGGAGCAGCTGAAAGAAGAAGAAGTACTCTAGCGCCTTTGCTTAAAAAAGCTTTCCAGGACTCCTCAGAATATGTGACCAAGGCAGGTATGAACCTAGCCCACAGTAGCATCTTACCTTCCCCAAGAATGATGACACAATACAAACAAAATATGATTCCAATAGTAATTGGCTTAGCTTCTACTGCCATTCAAAGGGGATATAATATATAACTCCATAGGAAGACAGGGGAGGCAGTCCAACTTGCATTGTCAGGAATGGCCTGCACCTGTACCCCCAAGGCTGTCGCATATTGGCAAAAATCATATCCACACCATAATGCTTTGTTATGTAAACTTTGTCTTCAAAATCTTCCAGCATAACAAAATAAAACTCAGATAACATGACGGTATTGCTTCTCAATGCTAGGAGCCTTAAAAAATACACTCCCTACAGGATTTCCTGACCCTACAATGTACTGATATATACATTGTCACTAAGAATTGGTACAAGAATATTGAAAGCACCCAATCAGTGCAATGTTTCAATGCTTACCACATATTCAGACACTCCACACAAGATGAAGACACTAAAGGTAGTGGGGTCTCTAAATTAAAAAAACTAAATTTCGTCTCCACACTTGTTAGGCAGGATAATGACCTGGAACTCCTGCAAGACCAAATTGTCATTAAAAAAACTTCATATCACACAGTAGCTAGCTATAGGTCCCACTCTATATCCAGCTTGGCCCATACCTCCCTCCTGACTAGTTTGGAAGTCCTAAGCATTCAGCCAAACACCACTTTCTTCAGGAACTTCAACTACCCTACCATCAGCTGAGGAACTTATACATTCGCAAACATGTATGCCCAGACATTTCTGGATTTCATAAATACAAACTCACTGGGCCAGCTAGTCATTTACCTTCACTAGAGAGACAACATCCTGAAATTAATTCTCACTTATGTGGAACAGCTCTGTTCCCTATCAATTGTAACATCCTCTGTAGTCATATTGGAGGATAACTGTCATATTCACCATTGGACTGAAGTCAAATGCATCCCCAATCATTCAGTATTCAGGGATTATGCTAAAGCTAATCTACTAAAACTGAGTGACAACCTGATAAAATTCAGCATTCTCTTCTACCCCAATGACCATGCTACAAATGCAAAATCATTCATTGCCAAAATCTATGTCCATGTAAATAGAATTGTCTGCATAGAAGCTTCTTTGAAATAAATATAATGCCACATTTAAAAGTAATCCCCTATGGTGGAAACAAACTATAAACTGGATCTACAATAAAAAGAAAAAACTCATTGCATATAAATGTAAATGTAACTCTCCAAAGCCCAACATTCTCTTACTAGACTTAACAGGGAACTCCAGTCCCTGATCAAATCTACCAAAGATAGATATGAGGTAAAAATAACCACCTAGACAAAAGATAATCACAAAACCTTCTTTAACATATTTATGTTAGAAACTTCAGAAATAATGCTAGGAACTGCACCAAGCTAATAGTAAATGATATCATATGCTGATCTTGAGGACAAAGCCAATCTATTAGATCACAAAATTTAGTTCTCTGTTCAGTCACCTCTTTCCCCACACTCCCAGATCACGTAGCATCATCCACCTCCACCCCCCTCAAATATCCCAGGAACTAATCTTCAAAACACTATCCAAGGCCAAGAGCACAGCTTGTATGGGGCCTGATCACATACAAAGATGCTTACTGATCAGCCTAAAACAGAACCTGTCCAGTTAGTGCTTATACCAGATGAGTGGAAGACTGTAACAGTCATTCCCCTGGGCAAAGGTGTGGTGTCTAGCCATCTATTGACCAAGGCAATTACAGACCTATAAGCCTGACTAGCCTCATATGTAAGGCTCTGGAAAGGGTCCTTATGGAATTAATAAATATGGACATAGGCAGCTTACAAGTCTCTTGACTTGAGCCAGTTCAGTTTTGCTAAGGGCAGATCCTACCTACTTAATATGTTTAACCTTTTGAAGAGGTTACTGAAGCATTGGATGAAGAGAGTTTTGTACACACTGTATATCTAGACCTCACAAAAGCATTTAATACCATCACCCACTCAGGCATAATTGATAAACTCATCCAGCTAAATGCAAATCTCTATATAATATATTGGCTAGCAAACTGCCTCACAAATACAAACCAGAAAGTTAAGGTGGGTGGCTCTACTTCCTCTAAAAGACTTCTGACTAGTGACTTACCTCATGGTTTGGTCCTTGAACCACTCCCCTTGGGCATCTACTTTTCGGAGCTCAAAGCTAATGTTAGGAGCTTATGACTAACCAAGTTTACAGATGACTATGAACTTAGTGGTAGCATGCGCTTTCCAGATGGTACCAAAATCCTTCAGGAATGCTTTCCCAAACAAATAGCTGGTGTCAAAGCCACGGCCATAACTAAATGCCAAAAAATGTATAATTACATCCTTCAGCAAGCATGGCATTCCTTGCAACTATCACCTTGACAACATACCCCTGAAAATTCACCCATTAGTGAGGAATCTGAAAACCCACGTTGACAGTGAGTTGTCATTTTATCACCACGTATCCACTGTTATAAGAAAGTCTTTTTTCATTGCACAGCATGTTAGTAAGAGTATGGTATCCAGGTCCAGGATGGTGTTTATTCCTCTTTATTCTGCACTCATTAGCCTGATCAATCAGTATAATGTCCCCCTTGGTATGTAACTATCGAATCACCTGACACAACAGAAGAGACCACAATGCTCTCTCACTAAGAAAATAGTCTCTGGGCCAGGATCTCCATCCATGCGAAGCAGAGTTTCTCCCTAACCCAATTCAAGTGTAACTTGAACAATTAGATGGGAAACAAGAAATTCATCCCTGGCTTGGCACCTATGCCTCTAATGGACACAGGCAACCTGTAAATGTTTTATCTCCTATGCCCTGCTTTTAAATGTTTTATCTTCCAAACCCCTGCTTACACTTATCAATAGTAGCAGAACTTGTCAGAGATTTGAGATGCATGGCTAGGCTTAAAAAGGCTATTGTGGTAGTTAGCCTAGTAAATACCTATGAACCTATAAAATCAAGGTCCTAACTCATAAAAGCCATGCTGATCATCCCAAAGCCGTGTCTCTCATTTTGATGTATTACAGCCTACTGAGGGGTGATCACAGCCTCACTCACAGAATATTCATCCCATCTTTTGAGATCTACTACACATCTACAAGTCCAGCAGTGGCAGAAACACATACTCAAGAGATAATAATCCCTTCTGCAACTTAAATAAAACATGCTGGTTGAGTAGATATGTCTCACAGGCACTTCCAGTTTTCTGGAATAATTTTCCTCTACATTTAAAGCAAAGTACTCCTCTTAGTCTTCCAAGACTTAGCTGGATGAGTGGATGAGAAACTACAAGTTCACCCCTGGATTAGTACCCTTGTTTCCTATGGACTGGGGTAATAAATATCTGCCTGCCCCTGGATTATTTGTATTCATCATACAAGAGGCTCTAGGTTAGTCATACTAAAAATACTGCAGCTAGAATTTTAGTGGGAATGCATATCTTGGCTTCTGAAGATGCTCACAGATCACCAGCCTAGTAAGTATCTGTGAAGCTATGAAACTTATCACTGTAAAGTGTTTTTAATCAGACTGCAAAACTTGTTACAGAAATGCCATATTTGACACATCAGTGCATATAATCAAAAAGGCTAACCTGGCCAGGATTTCAAACTGACTCACTACATTCAGACTCTTTTCATTCATAAGTTGCTATACAAGGTCTCTGACAAACCTGACAGACATAATGGCTTTACACAAGCTGTCTAAGGACCTTTAGTCGTCCAATCAATATATATTCAAAGTGCATGAGAGTTACTCAAAGAATGAGACAGTTCTAACTGACACTTGTCTATGTCATACTGAAACAATCTTCAATACATGATTTATTTTTTTTTTTCAAAATAGAAATTTTATTCATTTTACATTATAAACATATCACAAAACAGTTGCAGTTTAGAAATGCACATTAATACAGAAGAGAATATACAATTGATAACTATATACAATATGTACAACAGTGCTGCTTTGGGGTAATGCAATCCCTGGAGATAATCATAGTAAAAAAAAAAAAAAGAAGAAGGAAGCACATATATGCAGGAGGGCAGGTACTGTAACAACATAGAATGTATTAGCTTCTATTTAATACATAGATATAAAATAGAATAGACAAGACATGTATACTTATCTTAAGCCCCAAAAATGAGGGGAATATTGGGATCATGATGGTGTTAAGGTGAAAAAGGAAGAAAAATATGAAGGAAGAGCTTTTAGTAGCAGTGTACCAATACAGAAAATCAATAATTAGTTGTCAGCCAGAAGCTCAAATATAACGTTCCAGAATTTCTGGATATATGGGTGTTTATATACTTTAGCAATTATGAGCTTTTGTGAAGTAATGTAATTGACAGCCATATTCCTAAACCCTCTCCAAGACATTTTGGAGCGATCTAGCCAATGTTTGGAGATGTAAAATTTAACTAATAAACAAAGTGTTATTAGGATATGGAATCTTAATTTTGAAAATTTAAGGTTGGTGATGTGTAATATTGCCATCTCCCATGAGAAGGTTGATTTGTGATAGCCCATCTTGTCGAGTCTCACCTTGAGAGAACACCAAATGCTGTGAGAGTAGCTGCAAAACCAAATTATATGTAGGATATCAGCCTGGGGGTAGGAGCAGCAGGGGCAAGCAAGAGATACATTAGGGTTGAATTTATTTAAGTGTGTGGGAGTACAGTATAAGTTATTGTTAATCATAAATTGTGTATAAGTAAGCTTTTTAAAAGGGGAGAATAAAATGGTGGATTTAATGACTGATAACTGTTGTTCTTCTAATAGGGTAATCTGTTGTTGATCCTAATAGCCTGCATAAACTATCCTGTCTTGATACTGAATAGTATTTATGAATTTATAAGAGAGGGATAGCATATTCTTCTTACTTGCTAAGATCTGAAGCAGTTTAGAAACCTGGTGGAATTCAGAGTCTGCAATGGTTAGATCTTGAAGTAAGGATGCAATAATTTATTTGATTTGCCGCAGAATTATAGTGTATTTTTTAGATAATTTTAAAGTGGCTCTTAGAGTCATAGATTCATAGGTTAGTACTAGGCTAACTGCCCTTGCTAGCTATTTTAAGCCTAGCCAATTATCCCTTGTAAGACTCAAGTCCTGCACCTTGAGTTTCTAAGGCAAACACCTTAACCATTAGGCCACCCTCCCAACCTGTTCTAATGGTGAGAGAGCTTTGTTTTTGTGTATATCACAGAGTGAGTAATCTTTTATTAAAGGATAATCTACAAGGTTAATTATGTTATTGTTCAATTTGATGTTGGAATTTAGGTGGATGGGCTGGAATAGAAGGAGAGCTTTTTCTAGTTTCAGGGATTTAAAAATCTCTTGGAAGGATTTGATTTTATCCTTTAAGATGTGGTGTATTTTTACTTTCCTAAGAGTTAGTGGGTCTAAGAAGGGGAGAGCTTTGGGATTCTACATGATTTATGAAAAAAGGATCCCTTGCTCTACTCAGTGCTGCCTATAAATAATTATTTACTTATTTATTAAGTCTGGTTACTGGGGTAGTGGACTGATCCCAAAGAGACTAATTTCAGCCACAAGTCAGAATTAACAAACTTAAACTAAATGCAATATTGTTGAATACAAATAATTATGAATTGATTCTTTTAATAGGTATAATACATTTTGCAGCATGTTTATAATAAGATAATTACACATTTAATAACTTTGATATGATTATCCGTTACTATTTTTTCTTTAATGGCAAGTATTATTTCTAAATTGTGGGCACAGCAATGAGTACCAAATTGTACCCATATATGCACGCATCTCTACGAGTATCTTTTGGATTTTCTACTTGTGTATTGCATATTTCTCAGGAAAAGAATGATCTGTTACATTAGATAAATAGTTCATCTCTTTGAATATCTTGCAAGGGTGGGAAAGTGAATTGTAGGGTTTCTGCCATGATTTATATAGGAAGTTTTATGATTTAAGTTTATTGTTTTTGTGGGTTCAGTGGCTTTTACTAATCTAAATGCAACTTTGTTGCATATTTCAGTTCAGCGTATAATCTGTAGGCTTTATATAGGAAAGCACCTTCAGTTAATAATTTATTATACAAGTCCAGTATCACCCTCTCCAATTTTTAAATCCCATTTCTGATGATGAATTGTACAGGACGATGAGGAATACTGCTTCAAAATGTCATATTTTCAATAAAGATTACTGCAAATAAGATATGCAGAGGATTAACTTGTAAAATGTGAACAGAAGTTATTGAATTAAAGAAGTATGGCTATTCCTTATAAAGTTTATTTTTTTAAACCTTCAGCTTGGTTTCTACAGAAAGAGTTGCAAAGGGACCAACGAGTATTTTTTATAAAAACTTAATTGTGTCTTCTCAAAAATATTGAAGAAGCTGGTCTTAAACTACTGGTTTACTATAAATTATGATGTTATTTGAGAATAGTTATTCAAACCAAAATCCCTACGTGTTATGTTTTTTCCAATGCTGATTGGGCACCTAAACTTACCATACTGTTGTTTTTTGCATTTAAACACTTGCCCTTGTAGAAAGTGAAAAACGGAATGAAATCAAGAAAATGTACATAAAAAGAGTTATTAATACACTTTTTATGTACATTTTCTTGATTTCATTCCGTTTTTCACTTTCTACAAGGGCAAGTGTTTAAATGCAAAAAACAACTGTTGCAGATATGGTCTATGCCACTTTATCCATGAATGATATTATCATAATCCACATGGTAAAGACTGCATGAACGACAATGCAGTTTGGCAACCATTTTGAATGAGATTGCAGTAGAGTGGGGAATGGAGAATGCACCCTTTCCTCACTGCAGAGCAATCTCAAAGTTGGTATAATTTGCAGGGGATGGGGGGGGGGGGCAGATGGGCTTGCCACCTGCAAAAACCTTGTTTTTGTTGTTGACATTGATAGATGTACTGCATTGTCGATTATGTAGTTTCGACCATGTGAGTTTCAACAATGACATTTGCTGATCATTTTGAAATACATCCACGTGCACTATAGGTTGTATTTTTTTATAATACATTGGACAGACAGAAAGACCATTTAAACAACATATTATGGAGCATATGAGCTAGTTTAAGAATTTTGGGTGTGCCTAAACATTTGGCTGTTCATATTGTGTTCGGTCATCATAGTAGAACAGAGGACATACTTTTAAATATCATGGAATTGCATTTGCAGAGAGAGGGTTTATGCAATTACATCATTAGTGAAGTTGCCCTCACAACTGATTTTTAAATATCAGGCATTTACCAACAAAAGGCTTACATGTGGATTTTTACTCATCTGTTTTGCTGCAATATAAATAAAGTGTAATTTTAGTACAGAGCTCTACTGATTAATGAAAGGATCATTGTTTGCATATTAAATAATTGAACCGAATTACTGATTTTCAGTTATGTGTGTTTCAGTCACTATGTAAATTCCCTAAAGGCGTAGAGGTGAAGTGCTGTTTCTTCATGTTTTGGATGTCATTGGCTCAACAAGTAGCCCACTCACATTTGATGCTGGGCAGTCAGCTATGAGCTCTACTCTTATCTTACATGCTTCGATTAAGTGTGATGTTTTAAGGATGAGATGATAAACTGAGGTCTCATCTGCCTGAAATGGTGATGGCTGACAGATATGTAAAATATCCCACAGCAGCTATCATGTAAGGAATTCTTTATTAAAAACATGAACACAGATATGTATGCATTCAATAACATACTTCATAATTAAAAGATTCAGAAATGTCCCCAGTGCTAGGGCCAAATTTCTGTTAGTAAGTATGAAAACCACTTCAAATCTGCTCAAAAATGTTGCTTAGTTGGATTAACCTGCTCAGCAAACAAACAAACAAAATACATAGATAAACAGTTGAAAATTAAACTTTGTTCTTACCACCTGTTTGCTACTTTTAAGGACAAACACTTATTTGAGTAATTGCACATTTACTTATAACATATAAAATGAGTGCCCGTTAAGAGAGATAGGTGACTGAAAAGTAGAATGTAGAATATTAGGACTTAGTGACCACTATTCTCGAAGCACATCTAGCTATACATATGCAATTGTATTTACTAAGCCATTAGCTACTCATGCCTCAACGAAGAGAGTTTCTTTAACTTGTACTGCACAGTCATATAAAACTTAACATAATATTGTGCATTTTGGTTGTTATCTATAAATAAACTCCATGTTAATAATAATAATAATAATAATAATAATAATAATAATAATAATAATAATAATAATAATAATAATAATAATAATACAGTATTTAAAACTAAGTCATGTGAACCCAATCTATTATAGAATGTATCACTTTGAGAAGTCCTTATTTGGAGTATTTCTTAATATATTACAATATCCAAAATCTGTTCTATTGATGTCATCACTTATAATATACTTTATCATCCATTTTGACTGTAGTGATCTAAAGTATTTTATACTATTATTATTATTATCATCATCATCAACCTTTTTCTATATGTTTCCTGTAAAAACGAGAAATGCCCTATATGTCTGATTTGTTTAACATAATGTTCAACAATTGGCTAAGCTTCTGGTGTCATTCAAAGGGGATCCAGTATCTGTCTCCCTGGGACAGCATGATCGATGGACCATGATGCTTTGCCAGAGATGGTCTATACCTGTCACCCCTGGGATTTCAGGTTACTGGCTAAGGCTCTTGCCACCCCTATAGTGCTTTTTTAGGCAAAGTTCAAAGGACAAAACCACCACCGTAACAGGTACAAGCATGCAAAATCTGAAGGTAATGCTACTCAATGCTAGAAGTCTAAACCTCAAAATGCACTCTCTCGAGGCACTCCTAAAAATGGAGAACATTGATATCTGTGCAGTAACTATGACCTGGTTCAAGGCTCCAGATAGCACCCCTGCAATACCAGGCTACAACTCTTACCACACTTTTCAGCCACCAAACCAGGACCGAAACACTAAAGGTGGAGGAATGTCCATATTCACCAAGGATAGTCACAACACCAGGCTAGTTGCCCAACACAATGCATCTGAAATTCTCCAGGTGCAACTAACACTAGGTAAGACTGCAATCCAAATTGTAACTTGCTACAGATCTCCCACCATGCCCAAAGATTCTCACTACACCTTTCTAAACATACTGGAAAATATTAAGATACAACCAAACACCCTAATACAGGGTGATTTCAACTACCCTGCCATTAAATGGGAAAACTACTCATGTACCAACACCTTTACCCAACGGTTCTTGGAATTCATAAATTCCAGCACCCTGGATCAACTAATCCTTATGTCCACCAGGGGCTCCAATATCCTAGACCTGGTCATTATCAACATGGGAAATCGATGCTTCACACCTATGGTCACCCCCTCGTTGGTCAGGTCTGACCATAAGCTAATCACGCTTGACATCCACATCCCACCCCCAGTAAGGAAACCTCCTTAAAAAACTTTTCCTAAGCCAACTTCATGCTACTCAAGTTAGAAGTGACAAACTTCATGACACCCGTACAGATGGGAACTGAAAGTTCGACTGCTGAATCCTACACTAAGGCACTGTACGAGCACATCCACTCGTGCATGAATTGCGCCATCCCCAATAGAACCAAAACGCTCTCCTCCAAAAAAAGGAAGCCAATCTGGTGGTCCCTTGCCATAAACAAACTTTACAATAAAAGGAAGAAACTGTTGCAGAAAAGAGGAAAATCCCAGGATGCAAAAGACTCCCTTACCAGCCTCAGTAAGAAGCTGAGATACCTCATAAAATCCTCCAAAGCTAGTTATGAAAATAAAATTGCCAAAGATTCCAAAGACAACCACAAGGCATTCTATAGCTATGTCAAGAATCTAAATGGCAATGCTCAGATCTGCTCTGAGCTACAACAGAATGGCATTAAATATACTGATCCCAAGGATATTGTCAATATCCTGGCAGATCGATTCAGTGCAAACTTCACCACCCCACCCCCTAAAGGACTCATCTCAATACCGAAAGATTGCCAAATTCTGGTAACAGCCACACAAGTAAAAAATGCACTCTCCAAAGCTAAGAATACAGCATCCATGGGACCAGATGACATCCCAGGCTGTGTACTACATGAACTACAAAATTAACTGGCACCTCACCTAATTGTCTTGTTTAATCATAGCCTCCCCTCAGGCTTTGTGCCCATTGAGTGGTGCACAGCTACAGTTTTCCCACTCCACATGTGGGGATCCACCCTGGATCCTGGGAACTACCACCCCATCAGTCTGACAAGCTGGATCTGCAAGGCCATGGAATGTATTATCATGGAACTTATAAACAAAGACATTGACAACCTTCAAACACTGGACCCCATGCAGTTTGGGTTCATCAAAGGCTGATCTTGTCTCCTGAACCTGACTGACTTCTTCGAATCAGTCTCCAGAGACATGGACAAGGGTAAGGTGGTTCACACAACCTATCTGGACCGCCCCAAGGCCTTCAACACCATCCCCCACTCTGGAATCATAGATAAACTTACTAAGCTGGGCATTAATCCCTACGTCACTTGATGGGTTGCCAACTGGCTTACTGACAGAACCCAGACTGTAAAAGTAGCTGACTCCAAATCCAGCTCCAGTCAAGTAACAAGTGGAGTACCTCAGGGTTCAGTCCTGGGATCACTCTTGTTTGGCATCTACTTCTCTGAAGTACAGGCCAACACTAAGGGACTCTAGCTAAAAAATTTGCAGATGACTGCAAACTGGGAGCCATTATTGAATCCCCAAATGATGTGGATATTCTGCAAAAGGACCTTACAGAAATGGATGCTTGATACCAGAACCATGGCCTCAAGCTCAATGCCAAGAAATGTATAGTTATCCCCTTTGGGAAAAAACATGTACCCGTGAATTACCACATAGGTGTCAGTACACTAAACACCGAAAGTGTGATAAGAGACTTAGGGACACAGGTGGACAGTGGTCTCACCTTCAATAACCACATCACCACAACATTCAGGAAATCCTTCTATGTGGCACACCTCATCACTAAGGGCTTTTCATCCAGGAAAATGGAGGTCATTGTCCCACTGCACTCAATCCTCATTAGACCCATTATAGAACACAACGCCCTATTTGGTATTTACCTCTCAAGACATCTGCAACAACTGGAAAGGCCTCAGAAATACCTCACTAAAAGAATCACAGGCCTAAAGCAGATGCCCTATGCTGACCATCTAAAAAAACTCCACCTATCGCATAACGTCTACTCAGAGGTGATCTCTTCGTAACATACAAGGCCGTGTCAAACCCAGAGCTGTTGGACATGCTACACGTAAAGAAATCCCAGTCCCTCAGAGACACATGCTCCAGGGATCTAAACCTTGTCCTCACAATGAACAAAACATGCTGGAGGGATACGTTCCTGACCCAGATACTCCCCAAACTCTGGAATAGACTGCCCATACATGTCAAGCAGAGCGCCTCTTTGGCCCTATACAAAAGGAACCTTGATGATTGGATGGGAGATAGGAAATTCACCCCGGGGATCACGTCAGTTGTCCTGCTAGACAGCAGTCCAGGGAAGTAAATACTGTGGAAAGAAATAGCCAGGGACTTGTTATGACTAGGCTTGTATAGGCCCTAGAGCCGATAGCCTAGTACCAAGCTATGAACCTATGTATAGAAATAGAAATGATTAATTTAAAAATAAAAATGAAAACATGCACATTCAAAAAATATTGCAATACAAGAGCAGATTTGTTTACTGTCTATAAATCTGATACTATGCAGTGATCTGGTGATCACAGGTATGCTAGCATAAAATCAGATGTTACAATAGTATTGCAAGATTGTTAAGGGAAGAGCACCAAAATAACTTATATGGGTAAACTGTAAATCTCTTGTGTGCACTAATATGGATTTTTGTGAGACAAAGATTGTGATTCAGAAATAAACAGAAAAATACATAAAGCAAAACTGTATGATGACTGGTGGCACACAGGGAGAGGGAGATTCAGAGAAATAATGAGGTCATGCAAGGCTATGAAATACCATGGCTGACACTGTATGCAAAGCCATGTAAAGAGATAGAAATTAGTAACACGACAGTAATAAGTACAAGGTCAAATGCAAATAGAGTAAACAACATGGTAGACTGGTTCAAAAATTATAAAGATTATGTGATGAACCATAACCTCGAATGTAGTTATACGGGTCTATATCATAAGCACGAAACGGCTGAAAAGTGAACACGTAATGAGCGACACATATTCATCGAAACACATTTAAGCGTTTCAATGAATATGTCACAGGGCAAGGAAGTAGTTCACCAACTACACAGGGTTGCCCTTTCCTTCACTGTAGTGCGATTTCGGAGTTGGAATAATTAGTTAAGGGGGGGGTTGTGGGGGGCATGAGGGCAAAGCCCCCCCCCCCACCTGATTCGGGTTTCTATCTTTTTTTTTTTTTTGCGAATGGCCGCGTGAATTTTTTTGCTAGGAAAAAATTTGAGGACGTGGCCATTCGCTGTTTACAGCATTCGTGTTTTATGTGTCGATGTATATGTTGTCACACATATGATCTTTCGTGCTTATGATATAGACCCTAGTTATACATAGTAAAATTATGGTGAACAGAGACAGACATCTTACAATAATATTATATGTAGTAGGACGATTAGCAGAAATGTACATGTTTGATGCAATTCTTTCAGCTACTAGCCAAATAGCTGAATGCAGTCTCTTTCTCTTTACTGTCAAAACATCTGAGTGCACCTAATGTTCTACCCACTCCATGGCAGGATAATAATCAGCTGCACTGCCTTGCCAGGGCAATGAGTGAGGCCATAGCATTACCTGTATTAGTCAGCAGTGCAACTACAGGGATATGAAGAGGCATGACCTTTACCTTCTTTGCCAATGGGATAAGGAAGTTAGTGAGAGCACTTATAATTCCACAGTAAATGCTCAGCACTGGTGCACTGTGTTGTAATTTAGTTTCAGGCATAGCTAGAGAGGAGTGAAGAGGGCAGCCACCCAGGTAGAAATTGTTAGGGGTGCAATCAGTGGAGGACTTTTAGAGAACCTTTTTGTTCTTTCCTTTTTTTTGTTCAACTTAAAGTTGAGAGGGATGCCGGATCATGGAATGACACAGTGTTGGTAACTACAGCTATGATTTAGTATTAACTATTCAGCCAAATATAAAACATTTGATTCTTAAACATTTTCTTTATCTTTTACAATTTTTAGCTGCAGAAGAGACCGAGGAAAGCTGTGTGATATTTGAGAGGTGTACATCCTGGGTCTCCAGATGCAGGGTATCTAGATATCAGGATATATACGGTAATATTATAACTGCGCATATTTTTGATAACTGCAGATTTGTATATTGCTAAACTGTTGATAACAGCGGAAACCCCTACAACTGCTATTGCATACCTCCTGACACACACATGCAGTGTACATTCAGGCTGCGATGCACTCCTGCTCACTCTGCCTCTGTGAAGTGCCATACTTTCATGGCAACGATCACTGACCTGCCATGTATCATACTTTACTTCAGGGGTTGACCTCCCTACATTACTATGCCCATTGCCATAGCCATGCCATTCATACAGTGCCCTCTGGTCTTCCTGCCTGGGATAATGCATGCACTGTCCATTCCAAGCTCTATACCAGTGCTAGTTAAACCTGTTTTACTTATGCCATTCTAGTGGATAGCTTATGTCAAAATACAAGACTGCTAGCCATTGTATGTGGCCCCTGTTTATGTCACTGTTTTGGCATGTGTGGTTGTATCCCAGTGCCATTGTCCTCATGTTGTTCTGCAGAAACTCTGAATGTTAGGCCAGAACTATCACATTCTTGAATTACAACACTGCACTAGAGGTAGCTTGGTTCATCTTCCAGGGTTCTGTCACTTTGTCATTACACTGCATATGCACCGTTCTCCTCACATATATACGGCAAGACTGCTTAGGGGCCATATCATCAAAACCCTAGTAGCACACTGCCATTAACAGTACACTTCAGCCTGGCATGTGTATTTTTTACATGGGCACTGCAAATCTAACAATATCTTACTTGTGCAGGTACTTCTACATCTCAACATTTTACTCCTCGACACAGTGTTATGTACAGTGTTGACAGTATTGCTAATGTTTTTCCTGTTGTGTCTCACTTTTTATCAATGTTTACCTTTTATATTTATTTCCTGTTTTTGTTTCTCACTATTTGTGTTCCTATTTTATGCAGTGTCAGTTCCAGCTGTTGCTGTGCTTCACCATTAGTCACCTCACCACTGACCCACACTGAAATCTCTTGCTCATTTTTCACCTACCTACAGGCCTTTATCTCTGCAGGGTAACAATGGTCATTTAGTAATAGGTGATTTGGAATATTCCATGGTGGCACCTGGTGGTCTAGCTCCAATGGAGGAGAGTTTAGGCTGTCCATGTGGTGATGCTACCAGTAGATCACTGAATGAAACTCAGCAAGAGTTACGGATATGGTGATGACATTGGGAAACCAGCAGCTTGAAATCTGCATTAGTCACCTGAAGTATGTGCGCATGGCAAAATCAGACTGCTGGCTGGTCCCTTCCATCAGGCCACAAGTTGCTGGGTTCATTGTGAAGGTCAGATTGAGCTGAAAAGTGCACAGCTGTGAAGCAGGAACTTCACCTCACTGATGATGTTCCCTTTTCTTATGTTTCACTTTCTTTCCAGTAGTGACCAAATGTCCCCCAGCACCAATTTTTTTTCCACTGCCTATCAGCATCTCTCCTTTGTGCGTAGCACTTCCCATGTTGGCCTTTATTTTTAATTTGTGTTTTCTTGTTTGTCTGATCTTGATACTATCCCTGTACCATTTGTTCTTCCCACACCTTCATCTTACTTCCTTTCCCCTCTACCCTTCTTGGAAAAAAGAAAATGGGCAAATGTCTCAAAAAATACATTTCTGTTTCTGCACCCTGTCCCACTCTTCCCTTCCCTGTGTCCTATTGTGTTTTCCTCTGCTTGTTCTCCCCACTTCTGATGCACTTGTGAATATGTTTCATCATGCAGCTACTGGACTGTGTTGATCATCTGACTGTCTTATCATGCCATTCTTTACATGACCGGTGATGTCTTCACTAGTGCATCCATTAATTAGTTAATCTCCATCACAGATAAGTGGCTCTTTTTATATTGTTAATTAGCTTTGGGCTGCATTGTGCTACTTTAATCATTTTATTTTGTCATTATAGCGATGTTTCTGAATCCCAGCCAGACTTAGCTCTGTTAATTAGCTTTTCGTTACAGCTTTGAATAAAGTACTATCATATATGTTATGGGGGGTGTTCACAAAAGCAGTACTTTGCATCAATAAAAATAACATAGTGAGTGGCACTGCTCAGGGAGTGCATGATTCAGGGACACACATATCAAGATCCTGATAGTGGGAAAATAACATGGTGTGAATTACCTGTAATTAAATAACAACAAATGAAGGTCAATGTACTAATGGCACCATTATGTATACAAATTAAGTCAAATATGGTGGTATGATTCAGTAACTTATAAGAACAGTGTGATGAGCCATGTTAATCATCTTTCCAGAGCACCATTATTTTTCAATGTATAAGTATATCATTTACCTAAACATACTAAAAGTAGCATCTGTTTTAGTGGATCAGGTGGTTTTGGTGGCCGCACTGGGAGCCAGTGTCAGTGATTTTGTGTGCTAATGCCCTCTACATAATGGCAGTGTCCATCTGCAGCTGACATGCCATCAATCTCCATGAACAAGACATAGCTTCCCACAAATGTGTTAACAGAGACATCATATGGGTGCTAGCACACATATGTGCCATCTTTACATGAAATCAAAGGAAATGCATGCACTACCTATCTCGGTAGACAAGGTTTGTGCTGCATTCATTTTCTTTGCTGTGAGGACCTTTCAACATCTGACAGGGGACATGTTAGGAGTTTCTCAGGTATCAGCCTTGTGAATCCTAAAGCAGTTCCTTGATGTGATGTTGCAACGTGTGCAAAAGTATATTTGATTCCCACAGACAGCAGTAGAGAGTACCACCACAATGCAGGTATTCTGTGGCAAATCCAGTTTCTTTGAGGTCCTTTGGGCCATTGACTATATCCATACTGCTATCAAGGCACCATATTCTCCACATCCATCCTGTATATAAACTATCGGGGCTTCTACTCAGTCATCTGCCAGATAATGTATAATGAACAGAGTATTATATATATTATGCCTGTGTGACATCCAGACAGTTTCAACTAATTCCTGCAATTGGCATGCATGTAATCTGTACCAGCATTTTGTGAGGGATGATTTACACACACTCATTTAGTAGGTAGGCAGACACAATGGCATTCATAGAGTCTGAAATCATCAGAAGAACACTCATAACGGTGTTCACTGATGTGTGTTGAAGCTTTTGCAGGATTTGCCTTGGAGCAGTGGCTGACAAAATCAATCATCAGACTCCCAGGTAATTATGGAGATGGAATATAAGATATGCACTGTAGCAGATGTAACATCGTTGCACATGTGCCTGCATCTACTGTGTAGATACATCCATTTACATACTGAAGTCTGCCGCAGAGATCTGCAGCAAGATATTTTTGTCTGCACCATGGTTTACAACAGAGTGATACAAAAACTGTTACAACATTGGTAGAACATACCACTGCCTGACATACCTGTGCCAGCAGTGGGAAAGTTACTGGGTGAAGTTTCAATAAGAGGAACTGGCTTCTGTGGACCTGCATGCAAGGCAGAAATGGCACTGGAAAATAGATGGTATATGGTCCACAAATAAGGAATATGACTACAGTAACACAGAATAAAATTGATGAATGTAATAAAACAAAGTGCCTATGCATTACAGTGCTCTGATTGGCCACACAGTGCATAAGATGTTATCCATATAGACCAGAGGAGTGAGTAGGGTACAATCTTCATTTACATAGGTGGGGCGGGGTACAGTGACAGGGGACAGCATCACTAGCATAGGTAAAAGAGTCATGAGTGGTAGATACACTAGCCATGAACATGGGTGGGAGGTTGCAGGTATTCAAGTATAGCATTCTCCAGTGATGAGGTGATGAGGTGAATCTAACATAGTCAGAATGGTGGCTGTGTATCCTACATGAACTTGCAATGTTAGGATGGGAAGCTCAGTCTCCAAGATATGGCTTAGCATGTTAGGTGTATGAAAGCGTGGAACCCCCCCTCCCCCCTCAACCATCTGCTATCACATTCCAGCAGAATGCTGTTTCCACAATGTCATGAGCAGGCATGGGTAGGCATTACTCCTGTTTGGGCTGCAGTGTCACATGATGAAATTGAGCTGCAGGACCCTGATTGACCTGCTCAGTTTGTTGTGCTTACTGTGGAGCTTGAAGAGCATTATCCACTTCCCTGGGAATGTCCATCACATAGGGCAGAGGCAGATATCAACAATGTCAACAGTCTACCCCACACAGATAGGCTAAAAGCCCTGTCCCTCTACTCAGTCTCCTACAGACTCCTCAGAGGTGACCTCTGTCTGGCATACAGAGCAATCTCAGACCCCGCCCTGATGGGACTGCTGCATATCCGCAAGCCAAGCTCCACTCGAGTAACCCGCATGCGAGACCTCAACCTTTTCTGTGACATCAATAGGACTTGTTGGCAGGACATATTTGTGTCCCAGAGGCTCCCCATTTTGTGGAAAAGACTCCCTCTCCACGTAAAGCAGAGTACCTCATTAAACCTTTTTAAGTACAACCTGGATAACTGGATGGGGAACAGAAAATACACCCCTGGGATTCCACCTATGTCCCTGCTGGACAGTGGCATAGGGTGCTGACTTGTTGGAACATGGGCTAATTTTTTTGGCTAGGTTTTTAAGTCTCAGGGCCAATAGCCTAGTAACTTCCTATGATCCTATGTGGAGACTGAACCTACATCCAGAATGGTGTATACCATCTGCATTTGCCTAGCAGTTAATAATGCAGTGCACATTCATTCCCTCTCATGACTACAGTGGCCAGTTTCCTGCATCTGAATGAATGCACCAGTGGACTGCAAGTGGGTCACCACCACCCACACCAGGCAAGTCTGCTCAAGTTCCCTATATGCTGTGCAATGTATCTGCATTGTAGAATGTTCTACAGTCCCTCCTGTGGCTGTAGGTCTTCATACATTACATGCAGCATAGTCAGTATCTCTTGATGTCTTCTGCACATGTGCAGACAGCACTGTCTGTGCCTGTGGAAGCCCATCATTCTCTCTAGCATGAAATAGTGTCTGTATTCATATGGCACAGTGTGCAGACAATAATTTTTCACAGCTGAAAACTGTCTTTCCTGTCCGTTGTGCACTGTTAGATGGAAGCCCCCACAGGACTGGAACACAGTCTGCTTGTCTTTGTAACCTGTTAGGTGGAACACCTCAGGGAAATTGGCTATGTCAAGAGTACAAGCTGTCCTGCCAGTTCCCTATGCCCTGTCATTTGTAAACCTCCCACATGACAGCAACTGTCCTGCCAGCTCCCTATGTGCTTGATCATGTGTATCCCCCACAGGACTGCAACGTATTCTACTTGTTCCCATTGTGCAGTTGTGTTGATATACTAGCGCAGATGTTTTTCTAATGAGTGAGTTCAGAGCAAACATTTCTGAATAACACCATATGTTATCACATTTATTCCATGCTGTGGGACCCTTCATTGCTGGCGTATGGGGTAGGAGGAGACACATGATGTGAATACCTGAGGAGTCTGGCCATGTTAAATACATTTTTCATCACATTAATGACATGTCCATCTTGCTACCTGCTGCCAGTTGTGCCTGTTCATTGGCTTTGAGGTCATACGTGGTCTGCATACATGAGGAGCCTGGCCATGCTACTTACACTCTACACTGTGCTAATGAACATGGCTATTGTAATGCTCCACCACCCACTGTGTCTGTTCGTGGACCTTGACGTCATGTGTGGCATGCACTTTTGAAGAGTATGCCCTGGCTACTTAAATTTTACATCAAGTAATGGCTATGTCCACCATGCCCATTTATGGGCTTTGAGGTCCCATATGGCATGTGTGTGTCTTAGGAGCCTGGCCATGCTACTTACATTTTCATTGCACTAATGACAATGGCCATCATCATACCTCTCAACTCTTTTGCCTAAGAATTATGGACAAAGCCAAAATTAATAGAGGGACTAAGGGCCAAAATCAGGGACAATTTTAAAATATTACCCTAATTTACTTAAAAAGTTAATAGAAGAACTGATTTTACTTCAGCATTCATTTTCTGAGCAATAGGAAGAATGAATCTCTAATGTCTAATATTACTGACTAACTGCAATCCTCAGTGATTTACTGGAAAATCAAATTGTTTATGAGGGACAGGTCAAAAATATGAAACAAAATCAGGGACATTCTACAGCATTTTGGACAGTTGAGAGGTGTGGTCATATTACTCCCATTGTCAACTGTGCCATTTCACGGACTTTGAGATCTTGTTGAATTTGTGTGCTTGTGGAGCCTGGGTGGTCTAATGCAACCCTGCACTGTGCTACTGACCACATGCATCATGCTACTAATGATGAGCATCACATTACCTTGTTGTACATCAACAAGTGGTGTCCATGATGTGCAGTCATACACATAGCTATCATTTTAGCTCCTGAACTAGATCTGGCCAGTAGATATGGTCTCAGCAGAAGCAGACTCTGGCAGGACTGCAGCATGATGCAGTAAGGAGTACAAGATGTTTTTACACCTGCCACACAAGAATTATTGAAATGGCATTCTGTGCGTGTGGGGGGGTCTTGAACGTTCGTTTATGAAGCATTTATCTGTCACCCACTACCATTACCCACTCTGGTGAGCAGTGCCAGTTAAATTACAGTGATCTACGGCAGTGGTACCCAGATCTTTTCTGCCAGAGGGAAAAAGAGGTTTTGGAGTGAGAAACACCCTTCTATTGTAATCATTGACATTGTATAGAAGGCCTAACACAGAAAGCTGCAATTAGTTTGGGCTGCCATGGATCTGCTATGCTAATTACTGTCTATTTTCCATTTTCTAGCACCACATGTGACAGAAGGAAATAGGATGGTTTGCCAAAGGAAGCAGGCCAGGCTCTCTAGGAGGTAGAATAATATTGTTATACTGCTGGCAAGTATGTGATATTGTAATAAAACAGCAGAAAGTATCAATGAGCAATTGTATTCCTGCTTCTGTTTCTTTTTTGTCATAGGGTCACTGCTTTGGACTATTTCCTTTAGCTGTTGTTTTTGCACCCACATAATGCACCACCAAAGTGCACTGTACCACATGCAAGTGAAGTGTTGTACTTGTGGTATAAGTTTTTTTTAGTATTTAATTGCTTCTATATTATGCTTTTTGTTATTGTGCTTTTTCCATTTCAGGTACTATTTTATCAAACTGTATCACATATCACTGAATATTTGTGTCTTTGTCTTTTTTTTTAATTTATCTATTCGTTGCTTTGTTTTACTCTATTTATATTGTTTTTTTTCCACATCATCAGGCCATGGGGCAAGGGTAGGTGAAGTGGTATCCACCATGCTCTGCTTTGGCCACTGTTCCTATTGCTGATTGCCCAGCAGTCCTCAGGCCTCCATCCCTGCAAGATGAAAAAGGTCACCTTGAGGAAAGCAACCTGCAAGGCTTGGTTCTGGCTACCCTTGATGCATTTTTGTGGAGGTTGCAGGCTGCTTATTGAAGAAAGATATTGAGGGACATTCCTGGGTCACCTAGCATAATGTGTGGAATCTGGTTTGTTCCAGGGTAGACTGGTGGCTCAGTATCTCCATTGGTTCCCCAAAATGCACTTTCATGTGGATGATGTAGTCATATAGCTGAGCAACTTAACCATCAGCCCAACAGAAGCACAGCCTGATGATGATATGAGCCTATCAGCAGATGGACTTCTGGGTGGGTTCCCTCTGGGCTGGTTTGTCAAGCCTTCTACAGCACACCCTATCCCTCATTATAGTGTTGAAAGGCCACTATATCTCTCTTTGTAGTCCAGTTCTCCCCATCACCAGTAGTCTACCCTCTGTTAGTATGCATCTCTCCATTGTTGATCTCTTATGTGTCACTACCTCCCCTGTCAGTCTTTGCTGCATTCTGTGCTTGTTTTTCTGACCCTGCATTCTTTTCTATACCCACCTTCCTACCCACACATTCCATATACTACCGTCCTGCTGTTACCCCTTCCCCCAAAAATATGCCCTTCTTTGCAATCCATTCCATTCCACTCTTCCATTACCTTTGCCCTACTGTGTTTTCCTTTGCTTGCCGTTCCTCACTTCTGACTGTCTAATCACCCCATTTGTTTCCCATATATATAATAATATCAGCTGGCACTTTGCCTTTGAGCCCTTGTCTGAGCATCTAATTGTGCTCATGTAGCAGCTTTTCAATGCTTCAATGACCATTAAAGTGTGCATATCATTAGGCATGCTACCCGCATGCTGATGTCTCCAGGACACATGATTACTCATAGCCCATTCACCTCATTTGTGTGGTTATTGACATTTTCATAACTGGGAAGATTATTTATGCAGCACTGCCCTCAGTATTGCCACACTATATTGACACTTGTCTATAGGTGATCTCCATCAGGCCATTCTGTATTAACTTCATTGTACCATTTCCTACATCATGGTCACATTATGCTTCTTTCTGAATAATCTCCATTATCTCTGTCAGCTTCTCGCTTCCATTCATTGTATTTGTTGAGACAGAATAGCAAATACTTCCTTATGTATAAACTTAAGAATTTTGAAAACTGGATATGCAGTCTACAGTTGATTAGAAAAGTAGCACATAACTCTTTTGTGATATTTTATGAAAAGAGCAAAGTTCAAAAGAGGTCATGTTGGAAACTAATTTGATCTGATATTACATAGTTTGCAAAATGTCCCTCAAATGTCTGTGATTATAAATCTATACACATGACAAAATTAGAAGGGATTATAAAATATCGAATCAAGTTTCAAATCACAGGAAAGACTACAGCAGTGTTTTACTGTGTGTTTACCCAACTGGTTTTCCAGGTCTATATCATATGTTTGTAGTTTTATAGCTTTGAACATTAAAATATTGAATTTAAACGTTCGAAGTTATAAAAACTTCAAACATGTGTAAAAATAAAAAACCCAAACCCAAAACTAACGGCTGCCCCCCTGCACCCCCACTACAGTGCTGTAAGAGAAATCTTCCCTTTACCGCACTATAGTGCAGTCTTGGAGTTGGTATATTTAAAGAGCGGGGGGTACACTAGTCAGGTAAGTTCCGTTTTTTCTTTTTTTATATGTTCAATTTTTCAAACTTCGGACATATAATATAGACCCGGTTTTCCACTGATCTTGAGTAAATGCCAAGCAATGCATATTATCACATTGCACAGAAAGAACAGTGTTAAATATATCTGCTGTGGTAATTGTCAAATTTTGGATATAGTTATAACAGGATAATTTGGTTATAATAATTGAAATTACATTATTCAGTGTTCTCTGGAAAACCTTAACTACAATGGCCAAAACATTTCTAAGAAGTATTTGATTTTTAATAGATTAGGTTGCATACCATTCAGGTTATAGTCTTCCTTTATATTCATTTCTTTAAGGGAGTTGTGGAGCACACATATAATTCAGTGCTCAAGTTCACTTAAACACATTAACTGTTCTTAGAAAATGAGCAAAACATGCTACTTGATCTCTTGGTAGTTTGATGAATCTATTCTTATCACTTGGATATAATGTGAGTTTGTATTTTTCCAGAACAGAAAGATCAGAAATACAAGAAGACATATATTATGCTATTCAAAGTATTTCAAAAGAGGCTTGATGAAAAGCAGATGACCACAACATGCAAGTACGAAGAGTACTGCTATAGGAGATAAAATAGACCTGTATACTTTTGTAATTTGGAATGAGGATGCTAAGTCTGAAGTCTGAAGTATAATGTTGAATCATAGTGAGCCATCTGTAACTAAGTACATTAAAAAGAAACTGACAATTGTTTTATGGTAATATTTTCTCATGTATTTCTCTTATAGTCATTCCTAAAAACAGGTAGCCATCACATGGCCATATCCAGTTCATGATATTCAATGTGCTCAACACTACATCTCCATTTAATGCTGGTCAAACTGCTATATCTCCTTCTGGTTACAAGAGCCAGGTTAATCTCTTTTGTTGCAGACTATGGATGTACTATAATATTTGCTACACTACTACCATTTCCACTTGTAACATTTTCAGTTTATTTCGTTTGCCTACCCCCTTGCTTTCCTTTTTTTATTATTATTTAATTTCATTTTCCCCTTCTTTTTATATATGAAGTTCATCTGCCAGCTCATTGGAGTTTCCCTGGTACCATCAGCCTGGCTCATTCAGCTTTGGAGTGTTCCATTCTCCCTGCACTACAAATAACATGTTTCATAACTATACGTAGAGCTGAGATTGCCTTAAACTCTCGACTGCTCCTTTGTATCTCCATACCTGCATGCAGAACATGGTTAAGCGATAGTAGCTCACAGTCAAGGACCCAAAACAGAAGTCAAGACTGAGCCGCGAAAGGGATATACATATACATAGCAATATGTTGTGACAGATTAGTTTGCACTTTGTAGTGTGGTCCAATTTCATCGATAATAGGTGCTTGATTTTATAATTGTATGTGGATTATCACCATATATAGGATTATATAGATGCTCTTTACCAGAAAGGCTCATCCAGACTCTGCTACACTTTGCTGCGAAAGAAAGGTTAGTTTGCTTTTATTTTTTGTATTACTGTATTGCCTTTCTATATTTTGAATACTGTAGTTTGTTTTCTTTACCTTGTGTTTTGCTTGCATTCTATTTTAACAGCATATTAAAACTTCAAAAGAGACCACAGCTCTCTCTGTTCTGAGTCAGGCAGAATTTTTTCCCGCCCTCCCACCCATTTAAGTTGTCTTGTTAAATTCCACTGTCTTTCTAGTTGCCCGCCTCTTATGTTAATCTGACCATATATCTCATTTCTCTCTACTTTCACTGGCTTATGTGAGTAATCACAAAATCATCATTTTTGAAATCCCACCCCTTCAATTATTTAAATTTATTGGCCATCCTACAGTATTTCATAGTACCAAAATACAAAAGTGACCACCCCTTTCAATCCATCTTGCTGTTTTAAAAACAGTAACTCTCCACTAAACCTTAACTTTTTAAACAGGTAAAACTCAAGTTACCTACTTTCACATCTAACTTCTCTAGTGCACACTGCAGAGTGCATTATTTTCAATCTTACCTTTAAGCATCCCTGTGACTAGCACTTTCTCTAATACCTGCTGGAAAGCACTAGGAAGCCTTAAACTCATACAAACACTGAACTCTCCTTGTTAACAAGGAGAAATTAATAGTAGGCACTAAACAGCCTATAATTGCAAAGTACCTTGCTAAGGAAACAGCTCCTATACTTTACAAAGAAAAAAAAAGCCCCAAACCAGGCATGTCCAAGGGTCAGCTTCCAGTGATTTCTCTTGTCCACCTGGTGAATCTGGGCATACTGGGGCAATGCAGCAATTGCCTCATGTACACAGACAACCCTCTCCTCCTACCACCCAACACTACAACCTGTGAGAGATGCATTTACCTAGCCAAAATGGAAGCAAAGCTCTCTCCACCCAAGATTGTGCTAAACAGTCAAGAGGAGAAGGTTAACACCCACACTACACCTCAAGCAACACATAGCCCTTCTAAACCCGCACCACCAACACCCACATATAGCAACACTAAATCCACATATGCAGAGGCCCTTAACTGTAACCTGCCCAAGCAACAAAGACCTCTGAAGCTGAAATGCAAACAAACACCAATCACAACCAATGTGTCACATAGTTCACAACACCAGTGTGCCACCCAGCAACAGCCCCTAAGGCAAGACAATGTACCTAACACTTTAGTCATAGGTGACTCTATAGTCTGGCACACTGATGTCCCTCTCACCAGGTTGAATAAGGAGAAAATTACAGTCAGCTGCCTGTTGGGTGCCAGGATCCGCCACATAATGCATGCACTCAAGTCACTCCACAACAAGTACAAATATGACTCTGTCATTGTCCATGTTGGAGTGAATGACTTGAGACGTACCTCCCTGGACTACATGAAAAGAGACATGGAAGAGCTCTCGGATCATGTGGCCCAGGCAGGTATGACCCTAGCCCTGAGTAGCATCCTGCCTTCGCCCAGAATGATACCACAATATAAGGATAAAATGACTAACTTCAACAATTGGCTAAGCTTATGGTGTAATTCAAAGGGGATCCAGTATCTGTCTGCCTGGGATGACATGATTGACAGACCACGATGCTTTGCCAGAGATGGTCTGCACCTGTCTCCCCTGGGATTCAGGTTACTGGCTAAGGCTCTTGCCACCCCTATAGTGCCTTTTTAGGCAAACTTCAAAGGACAAAACCACCACCGTAACAGGTACAAGCATGCAAAATCTGAAGGTAATGCTACTCAATGCTAGAAGTCTAAACCTCAAAATGCACTCTCTCGAGGCACTCCTAAAATGGAGAACATCGATATCTGTGCAGTAACTGAGACCTGGTTCAAGGCTCCAGAGAGCACCCCTGCAATACCAGGCTACAACTCTTACCACACTTTTCGGCCACCAAACCAGGACCGAAACACTAAAGGTAGAGGAGTGTCAATATTCACCAAGGATATTCACACCACCAGGCTAGTTGGCCAACACAATGTGTCTGAAATTCTCCAAGTGAAACTAACACTAGGTAAGACTGCAATCCAAATTGTAGCTTGCTACAGATCCCCACCACACCCCAAGATTCTCACTACACCTTTCTAAACATACTGGAAAATATTAAGATAGAACCAAACACCCTAATACTGGGTGATTTTACCTACCCTGCCATTAACTGGGAAAACTACTCATGTCCCAACACCTTTGCTTAGCGGTTCTTGGAATTCATAAATTCCAACACCCTGGATCAACTAATCCATAGTCCCACCAGGGCTCCAATATCCTAGACCTGGTCATTACCAACATGGGAAATCAATGCTCCATACCTATGGTCACCCCCCTCGTTAGTCAGGTCTGACCATAAGCTAATCACCCTTAACATCCACATCCCACCCCACCCCCAGTAAAGAAACCACAATAAAAACTTCTCCAAAGCCAACTTCATGCTACTCAAGTCAGAAGTGACAAACTTCATGACACCCATGCAGACGGGAACTGAAAGTTCAACTGCTGAATCCTACACTAAGGCACTGTATGAGCACATCCACTCATGCATGAATCATGCCATCCCAAATAGAACCAAAATGCTCTCATCCAAAAAAAGGAAGCCAATCTGGTGGTCCCCTGCCATAAACAAACTTTACAACAAAAGGAAGAAACTTTTGCAGAAAAGAGGAAAATCCCAGGATGCAAAAAACTCCCTTACTAACCTCAGTAAGAATCTGAGATGCCTCATAAAATCCTCCAAAGCTAGTTACGAAAATAAAATTGCCAAAGATTCCAAATACAACCACAAAGCATTCTATAACTATGTCAAGAATCTAAATGGCAATGCTCAGATCTGCTCTGAGCTACAACAGAATGGCATTAAATATACTGATCCGAAGGATATTGCCAATATCCTGGCAGATCGATTCAGTGCCAACTTCACCTCCCTCACCCCTAAAAGGCCCATCTCAATACCGAAAGATTGCCAAATTACAGTAATAATGGCCACACAGGTACAAAACGCACTCTCTAAAGCCAAGAATACAGCATCCATGGTACCAGATGACATCCCGGGCTGTGTACTACATGAACTACAATATGAACTGGCACCTCACCTAAGTGTCATGTTTAATCATAGCCTCACCTCAGGTTTCATGCCTACTGAGTGGCGCAGAGCTACAGTTATCCCAATCCACAAGGTGGGATCCACCTTGGATCCTGGAAACTACCGTCCCTTCAGTCTGACAAGCCTTATCTGCAAGGCCATGGAGCGTATTATCATGGAACTTATAAACAAAGACATTGGCAACCTTCAAACACTGGACCCCACCCAGTTTGGGTTTGTGAAGGGCCGATCTTGTCTCCTGAACCTGATTGACTTCTTTGAATCAGTCTCCAGAGCCATGGACAAGGGTAAGGTGGTCCACACAGCCTATCTAGACCTTGCCAAGGCCTTTGACACCATCCCCCACTCTGGAATCATAGATAAACTTACTAAGTTGGGCATTAATCCCTATGTCACCCAATGGGTTGCTAAATGGCTTACTGATAGAACCCACACTGTAAAAGTAGCCGACTCCAAATCCAGCTCCAGACAAGTGACAAGTGGAGTACCTCAGGGTTCAGTCCTGGGCCGCTCTTGTTTGGCATCTACTTCTCTGAAGTACAGGTCAACACTAACGGACTCTGGCTAACAAAGTTTGCAGATGACTGCAAACTGGGAGACATTATTGAATCCCCAAATGATGTGGATACTCTACAAAAGGGCCTTACAGAAACAGATGCTTGGTGCCAGAGCCATGGGCTCAAGCTCATTGCCAAGAAATGTATTGTTATCCCCTTTGGGAAAAAACATGTATCCATGAATTACCATATAGGTGGCAGTACACTAAACACAGAAAGTGTGATAAGAGACTTAGGGACACAGGTGGACAGTGGTCTCACCTTCGATAACCACATCGCCACAACAGTCGGGAAATCCTTCTATGTGGCACACCTCATCACGAAGGGCTTTTCATCCAGAAAAAGGAGGTCATTGTCCCACTGTACTCATCCCTCATTAGACCCATTATAGAATACAATGCCCCATTTGGTATGTACCTCTCAAGACATCTGCAACAACTGGAAAGGCCTCAGAAATACCTCACTAAAAGAATCATAGGCCTAAAGCAGATGCCCCTCGCTGACCGCCTTAAAAACTCCAGCTATACTCTGTCGCATATCGTCTACTCAGAGGCGATCTCTGCTTAACATACAAGGCCATGTCAAACCCAGAGCTGTTGGACATGCTACACTTAAAGAAATCCCAATCCCTCAGAGCTACACGCTCCAGGGATCTAAACCTTGTCATCACAATAAACAAAACATGCTGGAGGGATAGGTTCCTGACCCAGAGACTCCCCAGACTCTGGAATAGATTGCCCATACATGTCAAGCAGAGTGCCTCTTTGGACCTCTTCAAGAGGAACCTTGACGATTGGATGGGAGAAAGGAAATTCACCCCAGGGATCACGTCAGTCGCCCTGCTAGACAGGGGTCCAGGAAAGTAAATAATGTGGGAAGAAATAGCCAGGGAATTGTTATTGCTAGGCTTGTATAGGCCCTAGGGCTGATAGCCTAGTACCAACCTATGAACCTATGAACCTATGAACCTATTTATTTGTTCATTTACTTATTTATTTAGTATGTTTGCTAATCTGCAAAGTCAGAGTGAGCCCCAAAAGAGGTCCTTTTTCAGTGGCATCCCAAGGAGAAATGCTCCACAGATAAAAATGAGAAAACATAAATAAATTAACAAACAATTGGACATTGATTGTGAACATCACATTTATATAATAGTTTTACAGATGAGTAAGAGACTGGGAACATATTACACAATGTAGTGTTAGTATAGTATGTACCATGGAAATCTTAGTTATATTTTTTGAGATTTGTATTTGGTGAGGAGGAAAGAAAAAGTTAGTATGGATGCATATGTCATAGGGAGGGAACTATATAACATAGCATTCAGAAGACATATATATCCTTACAAGCTGTACTACTACTTTATCATGTCTTCCATGTGATGGTGGGGGTTCATTTCCTAGCAGTAACCCCCCCAACATATGCAGACATAAAACATTACTAGGTACTAGGCTACGAGAAGATGTCCTGGTGTGAACATGCATGCTTCAAGCTACGTGCTCTCTTCTAGTGAAGTAATTTCATGTTTGCAGCTGGAAACAGTAAGACAAAATATCAAATCTGTTAGAAGAAGTAAGGAAACAGGGTGTCAAGAATGGGCTCAGACATTGACATCATGCTAGCGTGTAATTCTGAGCAATCCCTTTCTCATCAGTACACGTGAAGAGTAGAAAAGGAAGTGTTAAGATCCTTATTTGTCAAAGGTGATTGAATGACCTAGCATGTACTACAGTTCCTAGGAGAAACAGATGACATGGTTGAGCTGTTAAAGACATAGGACAGGATTCCATAAACCCTACTTGCCTCACTGAAACACTGCATGTGTCATGCCATGACATACACATGATAGAGCACCAATTTGTATTCAGTAAGTGGCTCTACACAATGTGTAGAGGCACGCAAACATGGTAAACATCATGGCATGCTAATTACTGCATAAACAGCTACAATGTATGCTAATCAACAAATTCAAGATGGTGGAGCTATTCAACAAGCAGTAAAACATTTGTGTACCCTTAGTGTAGCCTTCTGTCTTGTATTCCAGAATCTATTGGACTACAGCCGTGGAAACTACACTGGAGGGAAAGAATGTCAGGGGCTGCTGCAGCTCTTCTGTATTTGTATGTGTCAATGCTGCTGCTGATAGACCTCAGTCAAGTAAAAGAAGGGTATTTAATTAATTTTTCATGGTCTGCATGATGTGGAAATAGTAGAGTGCTACAAGATGGATAGTGACAAGCTCCAGGAATTCTGCAAACCTCTATTGTCCTCACCTGAGATCAAGGGCAAACTGAAGGGAACCAATACATGTGGAGACCAAAGTATGTGCAACACTTAGAATAATTGCTACAGGAACCTTTCAGTGACCTACAGGGGACATGCGGCACATGTGGTATCATGCACCAATTCTTGAATGCTGTGTTATACTGCAGCATGCCAGTGACTATAAATATATATATATATATATATATATATATATATATATATATATATATATATATATATATATATATATATATTTCTCCCCATCCCAGAGAGGACAGAGCTAGAACTTTGCAGGAGTTCCACCTCATACCACACTTTCCTGAAGTCTTGTGTGCCATAGACTGCACACACATTGAGATCAAAGTACCACCCAGGGAACAGGAAAGGGTCTACATCAACAGAAAGGGGTTCCATTCCATTAACTGCCAGGTCATGTGCAATGCTAAGGGAATCATCCTGAATGTGTATGCTGACAACCCCAACAATTACTATGAGTCCCATATCTGGCCCAAGTCACAGATCTACTAGAGGTTTTCCAGGTGTGATGTCCCACAGAGACATTTACTGGTTGATGCAGGGTATGCAATTGAACCATAGCTGATGAAACCCATCAAAAAGTCATATGGAATATCTGCATATTCTAAGAATTACATATAACAATTCATAGTCATTTTTTTGGGATTTTGAAAGCTCTATAGCTAGTATAATAAAACATGGTATTTATTGCAATAAAGCATGAATGTTAGATATTATGTTTCTAATCATCTCTTTTCTTGTTTTTTGTCTCAGTCCACCCCTTATCTCTTTTTTTATTTATATTTGTTCTTTGTTTTTTCATGTGTTAAATGGAAATACACTATTCTGATGACATACCTTTCTGCCAACAAACCTAATGCTTTTCCTCACAGAGAGGAAGGCCAACCACTGTGAGTAAGTTTACCAACCCTCCACCAACTGCCATACCAACACCCAGCACTTCTGGGACACAATGTGACAGTACTACCTCCACAGCTCCTGCACTACCTGGCCCATCATTATCAGGTAGCATTGCCGTAGCTCTTTGTACATTGGCATCTCTGGGAGTATTGGTAGAGGCATTGATTACTTCACCTGCCAGGAGTTGCCAGGGATGGTTTATGATGCCATAGAAACAGGACTTGGTGCCCGCATCAGCTGCCTGGAGAGGTTGCTCTTTAAATTAGAAAAGAGACTCCCACATCAAGCAGTCTCACAGGGAACTGAGGAAGGGGACAGTGATGACAGTTCTGAGGGTGAGGACTAGATTCCCACTTTTCCCAGCACCTGACTGTCATCTGCTTCTGGTGTCTCTTACCTATTGCCAGTGATGGTGTCCCCCTGTGTTCTTTGCCCTGTTTGCCTGCAGCTGCTTCCTCGTCTACCTTACCTACCTGATTCTCATGTTCTTACATCCATCACCCAACATTCTTCCTGTTTTGAAATCCAAAAAAAAAATGCACACCTGTTCGACAAATAAAATGTTGCCTACATAGCTCTCCACTTCACTTATGTGTCTTCTCGAAGCACTTGATTTGGTCTAATTTGATATACAACATTATTGCATTGTTGTCACCCATCTGTGTTGTGGTGACAGTCCATTTTCATAAAATTTTCTTTACATGTTCAAATTATGGTGTTGAAGAAGTGGATATCTATGGTTCTTTCCCAATTCCATCCTGCAGATTCCTTTTTTGCTTCCCCTTTGTTCTTCCCTCTGCTTGGCCCCCCATTTCACCACTTTCCTATCAACCCCATTTTAATATCTTTAATCTGGTCAAAAAGTAGAATCACATACCACACACATGGCCAGAAATGGCCCATAAAAAATTCTTCAGTTCTTGTCCTCTGCATTTGCATGGAGTTTAGCATCAAACACCAATGCTGAGTGGTGGTGAATGGCTCTATATGTCCTATGGTAAAATCTGGTGAGTTTTTGCCATCAAACACATCAGTCTGCTTATCTGTGCATAATACTTCTTAAATTCGTTTTGCTATAAGAACACAGAGTTAAAGCAGATTAAAGGATCAACCTTGAAACAGTTACTCTAATAGTTTTTAGACTGCTGCATGCAATATGGAGTGTTGACATAAATCACCTGACTGAAGGTTTCTTTTTGCCCATAGCATCAAGGTTTGATTCTAGATGCATCTGACATCATTTCTTAGTGTGATATAATATATGCATGATATGCTCAATCACCCACATCTTAACATTTGATACAGTTATGAGTTGAATAATGGAGAAAAAAAAGTATTTGAAGCGACATCCAGCTCCACAGCTATCACATATCCATCCAACCTTGTTCTGCTTGCCATAAGCCTGTTGTCCCTCTCCTAACCCTTCTTTACCCCTATGTCAGTCACTTCATGCTACACAGCATGACAGCTTAATAATGAGAAGAACCCAAAAACATGCCTATGAATGTTCTATTACATGAAACATTGTTATGTACAGGTCATCTCATGGTTTCTGCATACTGATATGACTCTCTGATGTATAATACAAACATGTTACTTTAATTCAATAGGTTATCAGTGCTCATGTAGTGTGCAAGGTTTCAAATGCTGCTGAAGGATTCCCTTATTGTCATGTTCAGGTGATGATGGATGAAATGTTCATGTAATGTGATGTGGAAACTGTCCTTACTATGGGGAAGCATGCTGCACACACTTTCCAAGATATCTGACCCTACACAAATAATTAGCATATCTGATGAGTCATAATAATCATTTTAAAAGATGTACCACCCTTTCTGATTTCTGGAAAACTATACACAAGTAACTTGTGATTTGCAGTGAGGCCTTCAAAACACCTACTAATTGTACAACTGCATTGAGGAGGCATTACTGACAAAATTAGGGGGAGACACATACTTTAGTGTAGTCACTGATAGTTATATTTGCAGTCCTGATCACATTTACATAATTAATGCCATCCTGACACCATTTGTTAAAAAAAAGATAATCTGGGTTTGAACAGTGGCTCATCTTTGCTCTGACCAAGAGCTCACTGCTCTTATACACTGTGCCACAGAGAAAGCTAAGCAACAGGTGTATTTTCCACACTCAGTACTGTCCAGAGTGCTGACAGCTGTGCATCACTACTGAGCCTGCTTGCACAAAGGAATGTTTACTACGTTAAATTTTGCAATGTTTTCCTTAAGCTGAGAACCAAGTTTGCTTGGTACTTAACATCGCACAAATGGGGAAGTCAATGCCAACAGTTATTTATGTAATAAAACTTTGGTGCCAACATTTCAAAGATACACTACAGTGTGACCATCACAGTATCTGCCCACATTTTCTCCCATAACACATCTTAAAAACTACTTCACTAGTCCAAGTTAAACTCATGAAATGCAAATCATGTATGTTCTAACACTTTGCCATGCCTTCATCCTCGCAAATCAGTTTCATGGTGCTGCACCATGTGAAGAGATGTTTAGCATGCCTTACTCTAGTTACTGAGCTGTTATCTTCCATTACATGGAATGGCATTCATAAACACAAGACAAGGGCAGTGACGTGTGCTAGACTGAACATATGCTTTATGATATTCATGTGTACCCTGTAGCAATGCACTTGCAAATGTTATAGCAGTATTTGGGTCATTGTCAAGCAGACTACAGAGCATAACTGCATTTGTTACATATGGTGTGGGTTTATACTGACAATGGACATTGGTTATCCATGATTATACAATGACCCCCCCATTAATATTCCAAAACGTGCTCACTGATTGGTCAGTGTGCCCATTGTAAATCAGACTTATACTAATGGAAAAAGGTCCAGTCGCCCCAACTTTTTCCATTAGTATAAGTCTTGATTTTTTTGTGTTTTTGCTAGCAATGGAGAATGGAAGAACTCTGTTGCTGTAATCTCACTATGTCAAACAAGTTTAACATAGCGAGATATCTTAAAAAACAAACAACAGAGATCTTCCTTTCTTCGTTGCTTTTTTAAAGCTATCTCTTTATGTTAAACTCTTTTAACATAGTGAGACACATTTGAAAAAGCAACAGAGATCTTCCTTTCACTGTACTGCGTAAGCATACGCATGCGCAGTACATCAGAACCGCCGCAGAATACAAGACAGCTGTGGAAGGGCAGCATGGAGGCATTATACAATGCCATTATTTAAGAAAAGTTTTTTTTTTCTTAAATAATGTCATTGTATAATAGCAATAACCCACTTCTGGGTGTGGGTAATGCTGGATTTACCCACGTTTGTCTTTGTTTGGCCACTCGGGCTTTGTCCTAGTGACCAAACCACACCAACCGTGGGTAAATCCAGCATTACCCACACCCAGGCGTGGGTTATTGCTTAATAATATCACATTGATATTATCGGTAAATTCTATTAATGTGGACATCACTTCATCTGAATATGAAGACACATACCTCTATCCTTGCAGTACTAGTGTTTCTAAAGTGTCTGTGTGTGTGTGTGTGTGTGTGTGTGTGTGTGTGTGTGTGTGTGTGTGTGTGTGTGTGTGTGTGTGTGTGCATGTGTATGTGTGTGTGTGTGCCTGCCTGTGTGTATATTTGTGTGCATGCATGCACAAGTGTGCTTCTGTGTGTATGGGAGCATTTATTTGGGTCGATTGTATGAATTTGACAGCAGTGAGCTGAAGTACATTACTAGGCCATTATCTATTTATTTATTATTTACTTGTTCACAATCAGACATTTGTGGTACAGATTCAATAGGGTAGTGGATGTTGACATAAATTACTGTGTTCAATTATTATTTTTATTTTATTACAATCTAATATGTGAGGTATATTTAGTCCTCCACTTGCTGCAATTACTGGGTATGGGGAGTGTCTGTCTATGAAGGTGAGTAGCTCTGTTGTCATTTGCACAGGTTAAACAGTCATTACTTGAGCTTTGCAGAACCAGTATGCATTTGTCTGAGACTAGCTTGAATACTTTGCTGTCGACATTTTTAACATAATCAGACATATGACATGTGCACAGTTCATTGGTGGCAATTGATGGTTAGAGTGGCTCTCTGTGAATGAAATTAACTGTGTGTGGGGATGCTGCAGTGTATCTAAAACATGTTAGCAATAATTTCTTCCACTTTACATGTCATAGTCAGGGGTCTACAATGTACACAGTAAATCAGGATCTGTGCTCTTTAGACCAGTTTTATGTGACAGTAACTAATAATTGATACACCAATGCAATGAGTACTTTGGATATCTCACAGTACTTGGCTTTCTGGTTGGGTCCTTGGCTGTAATTTCTTCCATGTGGAGTGTGCATGTTATCCATGCCTCTATGTCGGTTTTATCTAGGTGTTCTGTTTTCTATCCAAGACCCTAGGTTGTATAACCAGATTTCAACACAAGTTAAAAGGGGACCCCTGCCATGGGCCCCACATAGTTTAAAATTGGCCTTGCTCAGAGGTGCACTCATATGGTGACTATAGTCTTGTGCAAGAGCTGATGACAGTATAGTCATCATCTTTTTTTATTTTCCTCATTATCAAACCTAAAGAGGTGTGCTCAGAAGGTCATTATAGCTTGTCTAGGAGTAATGTACTTTCTAGTACCAATAAGTTAAAACAGATTGCAGTGATCATTATTCTTTCATTTTTCTTATAATAAAACATCTGAGGTGTTTAAAAGTAGCTATCTTTTGTTATTATATTAAAGAGGCATACTGTGTACATGTGTCTGACAGCAGCAAGTTGAAATATATTACTAAGTCACTTCTTTCTTTCGCTTGTTACAGTTTAATATTAGAAGAATACAAACATGGTGGGTGTCTTATGGAGGTGGTGTAAGGAAGCATGCTGTACGTATGTATGACAGCAACCACTTGAAATATCCTCCTGTGGCTATTTGTTCCTTTACTTTTATCCAGCCAAATATAAGATGATTACCTAAAAGGTGGCCATCTTTTTGAAATGAGTAGGGTGACGGGCAGTATTTCCAGATATGATTTAAGTTTCCTTCCAAGCACTGTATTCTCCATTTATTGGGAGATATTATTTTTTCAGCTTTATACATTAAGTTTATGACAAAATGTATTTCTTCTTTGAAAGAAAAAAAAAACAAGATTGAATTGTTTTATTTACCCACAGATTTGGTTCATGCCATGATTAGATCAAAAGGTTGGGACAAATCTAAAGTACACATCAGTGCATATGGAACCCCATGAATTCTTGGAACTTAGCAGCCTGTGAACCTACTGTAGCTTAAACCAGTTACTTTCTTTACAGTTATTACTGTGCAGTATTGGCTAGTTAGAGTGTAGTAAAAGGAAGGAAGAAAACGCTAAAGAATAAGACAAAGTATGAAAAAGCAGAGAAAAGCAATCTGTCTGTATATTATGGGGCTGGGATGGAGAGAATATGAGGAGCACTGGGGGGGCGGGGTCTGTAGGTAGAATCAATGTGCAGTTAGCAGGGTGCTGTAGTGTTCATTGTCTACAATTCCTTTTTATCATTTTAAGATAGCTAGACCTACTGATTGCTGTGGGACATCTGGGGTGCATATAGTTAAAAAGAGTCTATATCACTTGATTGAACTCACTAATCATTGAACACCTCTTCATTGAACCCTATTTGTCAAAGTCTTCATTCATTGAATGGTCCTTTCAGAGAACTTTTTCCCATGGTAAGTAACCAGTGGGCCAACCTCCTGAGTGCAAATAAACATCATATTTAAAACCCATCCTGGTGGGTAGCTGCTCCCACACTTCCCCTAACTAAATATACCTACTCCAAGATCACACTACAGTAGGGAAATGGGCAAATTCTTGATAATGGCCCACTGGCTACTTACCGTGGAGAAGTTCACTGAAATGATCGTTCAGCGAATGTAGACTTTGACAAATAGGGTTCGATGAAGATGTGTTTGAATTATTAGTGAGTTCAACGAATTGAAGTAGACTCATTAAAAATTAACTAGAATGAGTGAGACTAGAGGCAGTCTGTTGAAGGAATTGGTTGACCCTAGCTGTTGTTTTATTACAGTGTAATGTTTACTAACCTGCTGGAATAAATCCCCACACCATTCATCTTAGCCATTCATTTGTGTTCTGCATCCCCCACTTTGAAGTCAATGACAGACTTATTAATAATAGCAGTAAGGCAATATCTACACATCCTGACATATACTAAATATGACAGAATGATACTTTCTTCAGTCCAAGCACACCTATTATAACTGAGCTGCAATCCTTTTAAATACAATGCAGAAGAAACAGTATAAAAATTATTTTTTGGAAGGTGTCCTGAACTGCCTTGTAGGTTTTGTTTTGCCATTACATATTTTAAACAAAGACATTTCCAGTGACAGAGTTTCTGAATTATATGGCAATAATTATGAACGCATATCTATAATATTTAATGGCTGCAGAGATGAAATATTTTAATACCTTAGATGGTTTATTCCTGGTATTTGCATGGAGTGACATGTTGTAGTGTCTTTAACACATCTTTCAAAATGTTCAAAGGCAGTCAAGATCAGTATTCCCAAATGTGTGCTGGATCACCTCCAAAAAGCATTCACTCTTTATTCATTACTGAACACAGACTTGATTAAAATTCTTGTTGGTTTGTTCTATGGTTAAGGAGTAATCTCCCTGCTAAGCCTCTGGAATGTATATGTATCATGTGACACTTATGCAGAGCAAATTAGTATAGAGAGATCTCTCATTTAGTCACAGTGTAGAATGATAGCAAATATTCTGCTTTCAGCAAGGCTTATACCATTAAAAACATAAACTGAACTTGCCGTCTTATTTATGTTTCAAATCTCTTTTCTTCACCACATCAGTGAAAAGATAACCCATTTTAAGACTCCATTCAAACCATGTTAAATAATTTGAATTGAAAGAGTTATAATAAAAAGGTGATAAGACTGTTTAAATAAACAAAATTTATTTTAGCATATTTATGTTTAGTTTGGCTGCATAGTCTGATATGCGGAAGCAAAGTTACATTTGGGGCTGATTATTTGTAAAGTAAGTTTATTATTCTGTGTTTTGTTATGCTGTTTTATAATGAATGGCTTATTGTAACTAAGAACTCTTTTCTAATAAAAATTTAAATAATACAGAGAAACAAAGAAAAAGAAGTAGATATACATCCTTTCTTACTTTAAATGTCTGCCCCTCTGCATTCATCATTCTTACTTTTTTTTACTGCAGTTTTCAACATGCATTACACAATAGAAACCAATGCTTAAATAATTTAAAAAGTACTTTGGATTGTTTGAAGCACCTGGACTAATCCAGGGAAAAATTACACACAAAGTAGCTGATGCATTTTGCTTGCCCTTTTTTCCAGTTACAGCACTATTAAAGCAATGTATCCATACAGTGCAATAAAATGCACATTCCTTGTTATATGGCTCAGGCAGACCAGCTGGTCATTCTTCTCATCTGTTTTAAGTAAAGCTGCAGTTGAACAGCTCATTTTTAAAGTAAGAAGAAAAGCGATTTCAGGACATGATAAAAAGAATAGTGAATATTGGATAACACAGCACAAATAAATATGAGGAATGTTCTGCTAACATTTGAAACAAATTGAAAAGTAAACACGATAAAAATATTTAATAAATATAGAGCAATCTAAAACATGAACTTATATATTCATTTAAACATTAAAGTATCTCAATCATATTCTTCAAAAGCCTCTGAAATAAAAGGAAAAAAGTAACAGAACAACTTCCATATCTTACATTATGAAGCAGCAGTGTGCAATAAGTTGCAACCTTTTTTTCTTAATAACAACATTAACACTGACACTAATTTCCAGTTGTTGTGTAACCTTCAGGGCAAGATTAAAAAAAATCCACCCATAACTCCCTTTTTCCAATGTTTTGCATATGGTGTTGGGGTGTCACATAACAGTGACAATCATCTTGAGGCACTGCTCACACTGCTAGGTGGTTAACCCTGCTGCTGTAAGGTAAAAAACAAAACAAAACAAAAAAAAAAAAAAGAAAAGCAAGAATTCTTATGTGTGACACAAATTGCAGGATTTATTCTTGTGAGAACCATAGACTGTCCACAATGTATGCGCATGCTAACATGCAAGAGTTTAAAGCTCGTAAACGTGGATAGCTAGTTGTCTTTTGTACATGACAGCATATTCTCAATTCTCTCATGTCATCTAATGTATGGTTTGAAATATTTTGCACAGATGCATAACTTAGGAGATAACTATATACATTCTAAACATTTCACCTATTTTTGTTAAGGCTAGTACACTCACAATAATCCCTTTCTGTTGCATGGAAGAAAGGTTTATCTAATAGCTAAGCAAAACCTCCAGTGTACTAACTAATAAACCAATAGGAACCACCTAGTCTAGATTTACAAGGAATTTAACAAACAGACACAGATTTGGTATGTCTGACAGTAGCCAATGAACCATGAATTGCAGACATCCAGAAGATATTCATTTCAAAACCATATTACATTCTCAGTTGTCTTGAAGACCTGTTTCGTGAAATGGGTACCAAAATATTAATGTCAGATTTTTTTTTTTTTTGGGGCTCTTGGACCTCATTTATACTGGCCTGGTGCCCAGTGTCTCATGTATATGCTGGGTTTACCAGCACAATACTTCCCCGCAAACTTGATCTGGTGTTGCTGAGGTCAGACACGGATCTTAAGCATTTCTTGGGGTTTTGGCCATCTATGTTTCTGGTCACTGATTTTTTTTTTATATGCCCATGTTTCCCTTTCCCTACCCCTCCATGCTCTCTGATTGCATCTGAGAGCTTTCTTTGGATCATGCCTCTGCTTAGGGAACATCAGCAAAGTATGTCCTCTCCCAGAATGGGCAGGCCCACCCCTTCCTCCAGCGTCACCAGTCACCTAAAACAATGATCTATCTCAGGTTGTCTGGGCAATAGTTAGAGCTTTATTTCTCTATGCCATGACAGCAGCCTAATGTCTTAACTTTTTTGAGCTAATTATCCAGATTCAATAAGCAGAAGGTATCTATATTACTTTTGAGATAAAGGGTCCACATCTGACTTTTCACTGGTTATCATAATCATCATCATTTCTCCTTTTTTACATGGGTTCTGGGAGTCTCATCAGCTGTCACAACTTCTCTAATTCAGAGCCACTTCTTTTCCTTCTTAAACAGGCATGGCCACCTGTCTTAAGTCTTCTCTTGCATAATCCATACATCTCTTGGCCGGATGTCCTTGTCTCCTCTTGCGTTCTACCTGTCCCTTCCAAATCTGCTTTACCAAATCATCTTCTACTTTCCTTCATATTTGACCATGCCACCCATACCACATTAATTTGTTCTCCTTGAACCTATCTGTAATTGGAATTACTTTGTCTTCTGCTCTGATGTCCTAACTTCTTCATCTGCCCCACAGTGTGTATTATAATACCCATCTCAGGCACTTCATCTTCATCACCTCAAGTGCCCTCAGCTGCTCTGCCTTCACTGCCCAGGTTTCTGTGCCATGCAGAAGCACTGGTCACATCAAATCCATCTTCTTGAAAGACAAAACAACTTACTGTGATACTAAGATTTGGTTCATTTACTGTTTATATATCTCTAAGTAATGCATAGTCAAGCATCTCTTGGTTTAATTTACTTAACTGTGAAAACTCTGGAAAGGTAATTTATGTGAGCCTCAAACTTCCATAATGGTTTAGTTGAAAACATGTAGTCTGTAAAATCAACTTTGACCTTTTCCTCACTGTTATATGATCATGGAATTAGTATGCAGTGAATGGCGTGTGGTGATTACACTCTGATATTTGGAAAAAGACAGACCAGTTAAGCACTAATATGGAGTAAGACCCAACTTTAACAAATGTTAAGCACCCCCTGCAAAAGTTGTTAAGGTCAGGATTTGGGATAGGTAGTAAAATCTGCTAGTACTGACCAGCAAATAACCGCAGCAGAACAAACAATTTATTTCTGCCAGCTATCCATACAGATGAGGTGTCGCTAACTTCCTCTTAAAAGCATAAAAAGTATGTTGATTAACAGGAAGTGTGAAGCGTAAATGTATGTCATTATTTAGTGAATTCAGTACTCAGTGGTTTCTTCAATAAATAGATTTTAAGGGGAATATACCAAAAACATGAACCAATAATGTGGGCATTCTGTGAAAATCTGGATAATTGAGAGGTATGAAAGGCGAGTGTAAAGATAACAGACTGTATCACTCCGCCTTTCTGACAGTGCTCACTAATTTTTTTATGGCTTGAAAATCCAGCAAAACACTTAGATTTTTCTTTTTTTACTATAACTTGTACTACATAGAGCAGATAAAGTTCCACGCACTACAAAGAATTATGACCAGGTCTCCAGTCTTATCCTGGAATAATGGGTTCCTGACATGGATGCCGAGATTTGCCTTAAGGGCTTCACCTTCAAGGTGAATTTATTGGCATCCATGTCTCATACACACGATAAGCAGGTTAGGATTGGTGACCTAATCATAATCGCCTATATACATGCTGTGAAGGTGTGTGGTTCCTCCACATGTATGTGCAGAGCAACTTGCCCTCTCAGAAGAAAAGTTTGCTTTTAGCACCATTGAATATGTTTTTCAACAAAACCATTTCAGAGGTTTGGGACTCACTGAAATTACCTTCAATGAGTTGAGATGAGCTTGACTGAAGAACAAAGTCTATTACTTGCTCTTTTGTTGATTAGTTATGAATTTATTCATGATCAACATTTTTCCCATGACCCAAGAATAAAGTCCAGAATGGCTAGCATGTCAGTGGTATAACAAACATATATATAAGACTTGGGATATTATACCATTTAGACTAACTACTGTTACAAAGTGAAAAAGGATTACAAATTGAAAGTAGATTCTAATTCCAAAGTGTAACTTGTTTATGCTAAAGATGAAAACCATCTCATCCAAGAGCCACATGCACTTAGATCTGTCATAGAGCTGACCTTTGACATAGCATTATTATGTAATCATGTTATCTGCAGAGTGATTGTAGGGCGGGACGAAATCATATGCTCTTGGGCACATGGCTGAAAAGATTTTCTCATCACAAAATGTTGTAGCAAGTATGTCTGAAAGTTTAAGTTGATAACTTGCTGATGATCCAATTTTATAGGTAGGGTGACAGACAGAAGTGACCCAGAGAGGAGTAAATATTAATGTATAGAAGCTAAAAACATAGGTTGTACATCTGGGGATATGGGACCTAATTAGTTTTGCATATGTTTACACAGTGTTAGTCATATCCAGGAGATAGAAGTGAAAAGACATGTCATATTTGTGAATCTTTGGAGAAGACTAGATTTGGCACCAGAAGAAACATAGGCAGTGACAAACAGTGTTCTTTATTCACAAATTAAAAACCTGTATAGCTTAGCAAGCATATGAAGATGGAAACAGAAGACTAGATGTGTTATAAACACATTAGAGGTGTAAGGAAATTGTTTAAGAAGTTCCTTGAGGTAACATTAGAAGGAAATTGTGGGTACAAATGCAGCTCGACATATCTGAAATTGCTGCAGAATATCAGCAATTAATTAATATGCCAATTGTACATCCTGCATCTCTTCCAGATGTTTTTACAACAATTGCGTAATGGCAAAGTGCTTGAAAATTACGGGTTGGATGAAACATGCTTTACCAACATGAGTTGATGCAGTTTGCTCTTTCCTTAAGGATTAGCAACCACGGAGCTGATTGCAGAACATCTGAGAAATCAGAGAGCAGGCAGCAATTGTCTTTGCACTGTGACCTCATTCTAAACTAAACATCAGGAACACACTTTATTTCTTCTAAACTTATAACCACATGTTGATTTCTGCAGTTTTTAGTGGTATTCAAAATGTTTTGCTCATTTTATTTCATCATCCTTGCTGGAAATTTAAGTCTTGAGTCTGCACTAAATTTTGTAAACCTGCTCTTCAGATGAGATGTTAAATCGAGGTTCCCATCTACCTGAGTTGGTGGTTGCTCAGGTGGGTGTAAAAGTTAACACAATACCTATAAAAAAAAAGAGTGGTGGAAATTTCCTGATGCCTTTACTAAAATTTCCACTAGTAGTATAAATAGTGCCTCAGGTCTCCCCAAACCCAGTGGGACTAACCTGGTCAACAAAGGATAAATAAAATAAATATTTTCCCTCCATTATTACTATTTAAAACTGGGTCTTGTTTGGTGTCATTACTGCAAGACTTAACAGAGCTGGTATCAGTACATACATGCTGGAAATGATAAAATATGTTTTTTTATGAAAAATCAGAAAGGTGCTTTACTTGGAGGCTTATGCCATGACTGTTTTATAGTCTCAGCATATGATAATCTTCCATAAATTTGTGTAATATGCTGTGGAAGTGTGTGGTGCTCATAGATTGTGTTTTTTGTGGGATTGATGCTTCCATATTAGTTCAATATTTGTATCATTCACAGGTAGTTTGTGATGGAGTGAGTAATATTTCATTGTCCGTGAGCATCAAGCAGTTGCTACACGGCCTGAGTATGCCAAGTGCTATGAGGCTGGCAATTTCAAAAATTTTCAGTTGTATTTAAACAAGTTTCCCTCATTTTATTTCATTTTTCCTTGCTGGAATTTGAAGTATTGTGTTTGAATAGTCATCTCACTAAATTCATTAATTACATTGATGTTTCCTGTGTTAAATCTACTTTTTCTCTTCCATTTAACTGTTTTTGCTTTTTAGCAGTATTTAACCAAGTTTTACTGATTTTATTTCATTTTCTTTCCTGAGAAATGATGTGTTGTATTAATCAGTCATCTGGCTGAATTCCTTAATTTCTATGTTGTTTCCTTGTGCATTTTAAAGTAGGCAGATAGGAGGCAATCAAGATTCTCCAGAAGATGGGAGAATAGAGGAATGGTGAGGATGCACGGAGTAGAGGTGGTGAAGGTGGATGAGTTTAAATACTTGGGATCAACAGTTCAGAGTAATGGCGAGTGTGGAAGAGAGGTGAAGAAGAGAGTACAGGCAGGATGGAGTGGGTGGAGAAGAGTTTCAGGAGTGATTTGTGACAGACTAGTACCAGTAAGAGTGAAAGGGAAGGTCTACAAGAGGGTAGTGAGACCAGCTATGTTATATGGGTTGGAGACAGTGGCATTGACAAAAAGGCAGGTGTCAGTGCTTGACGTGGCAGAGTTGAAGATGTTAAGATTTGCACTGGGTGTGATGAGGATGGACAGGATTAGGAATAAGTATATTAGAGGGTCAGCCCAGGTTGGAAGGTTTGGAGCCAAAGCCAGAGAGACAAGATTATGTTGGTTTGGACATGTGCTGAGGAGGGATGCAGAGTATATTGGGAAAAAGATGCTAAGGATGAAGCTGCCAGGTAACAGGAAAAGAGGAAGGCCTAAGATAAGGTTTATGGATGTGGTGAGAGAGGGCATGCAGGTGGTTGGTGTGACAGAGCAAGATGCAGAGGACAGGAAGAAATGGAAACAGTTGATCTGCTTTGGTGATCCCTAATGGAAGCAGCCAAAAGAAGAAGAAGAAGCTATATAGGGAGACAGATTAATAATATGGAAGTCATGGGAGGAGCTCAAGGATGGAGGTCTGTGTTCACAGTGAGTGCTTAGAAAATATAGACCGGATACTGGTAGTAGAAGTAGTGAACTTAAACTCATCCTAAGTCAAAAAAATAATAAAAAATATATAATTTGAAATATTGTACAGAATAATTAAGTATTCAAAAGTAATCCAATCAGGGAAGGCAGTCTGTTTCCAGTTGAAAATCCTTTATTAAGTACACAGACAAGTGATGCAAGTAAAACAAAAATAAAAGAGTAATAGTTTCCTCACGAGCTTTCTAACTATATATATATATATATATATATATATATATATATATATATATATATATACTTTTTATCAGGCATGGGAGTGGCTTATTGTGCTGTAAAACAAAGTGTTTTTGGTATACATGTTAAATTCACATCCCTTCCCCCATCAGAGTGACATTCAAACTGGTCTTGCCCTACTTAGTAGCTGTCATAATAATATAGTCCTTATGCACTTTAAATAAAACTAATGATGTGGTACGTGTAATTTAACCAGATTATTAAGTAGATTATTAAGTCTGTGATTTTATCCAAGATAATATACTACATGGCCGAAATATATAACCCTTAGGGCATTTAGCAATCAAAATATATATATAAATATACACATACACTTTGCATGTAAAAAATCCATTGTAAAAATCATATTCAATCAAATCAAACTTATAAAGTTGGTATCCTCCCTGACGATGTAAGTGACCACTCCTTGACCTACATAATCAGGCAAAGCTTTGATACCTCACACCTAGCATCATATAGGACTATACGGTTCAACAAGCAATTTAACCAAGGGCTATTCCAGAGTGAACTCAGTGCTTGTGATTGGTCTCAACTAAAAACCCTCCCACTTGAAGAGGTTGTCAAACACTTTAACTCTAAGTTCTTGGAAATCCTGGACCAGCATGCACCTAAACGTACTATCAGAACTAGGTCTAGACCTGCCCCTTGGCTTACTAATGCAACTAAGAAAAAAATCCTCCTCAGAAATAAAGTCTGGACTAGGTGGTGAACTACCAAAAATACATCAGATCAACAAATCTTTAGACATATGAGAAACATGACAAAAAAAGCAATACTCTCAGACAAAATACACTTTTACTGTAAAATGCAGCAAACACACCAAAACAATCCTTAAAGATTCTGGGCAAGTATCAGTAGACTCCTACACCCAGGTCACTCCAGTACACAAACCCCAACATGTGCAACACATGAGACTCCTATCCAAACTGCCAATGCCTTCAATTCCTTCTTCACAGAGCCTATCCAATCACTAGCCAGTCAGCTATCTCCTGACAGATCCAGTATTCTTAACTCTTCTCCCAGCTCTCTTACTACCTTCCGAGTACAACCCACCTCAACTAAATTTATTTACAAACTCATTCTAAAACTTAAGCCTTGTACTCCTTCTGCCAACCAGATCCCAGCCGAATGCCTCAAAAAGCAGCTAAAGAAGTAGCATACTCTATATCCATCCTGATTAATAGAACCACTAACGAGGTAAGCATCCCTGACATATGGAAAATCTCACATATTATCCCCCTACATAACGGTAGCAACTCAAATGACTACTCTAACTATCGACCCATAGCCCTACTATACCCTTTAGCAAAAATAATGGAAAAATGCATTCACCGTCAGCTTCTAAACCATTTAATTCAACATAACATACTAGCTGAAAGCCAACATGGCTTTAGGCCATTCTGCAGTACTACTACTGCTTTCTTATCTTTTACTGGTACTATTAACAGAAACCACAATAACAATGTTCTCTCTTCCACTCTATTTATTAATCTCTCAAAAGCATTTGATATGGTAAACCACTCTTTACTTATAAATATTCTGAAATCACTCTCTCTTGATACTCTGGCTGTACAATTGTTTAGGTCCTACCTCAGCAATAGGCAACAGGTTGTGCTGTGGGAGAATAAATATCATCCCACCTGCCAGTCTCACTGGTTGTCCCTCAGGGCTCCATTCTAGGTCCTCTATTATTCTCAATATTTATCAATGATCTCTACTTAGCTATTCCTCATGCAACCTGTATACAATATGCAGATGATTCAACTATAATGTGGGCAGCTAAATCTTCATCTGAACTACAATCCCTAAAGTATGTTTAACATAGTAGAGACTTGGTTCTTAAAACGTTGCCTCCTCTTGAATCGCAAAAAAACAAAGTTCCTTCTCTTTACTCCTACCCGTAAATCCATGCCTTTAGATTTCTCTGTTATTTATAAAAATGGTACCCTCATATCCCCTGATTCTAACTCCAAACTCCTAGGAATTACAATAGACAATAATCTTAACTTCGATACCCATATTAATAACACTATAAAAACAGTCAACAGGAAAATGGGCTCCCTATACAGGATCAAATACTTTCTCACTCCAATAGCCAGAACTACTTTTGCCCACTCCCATCTAATCTCAGCACTTCTCTATGCCTCACCAATATACACCAACCAATCAAAGAAGAATATTCTCAAACTAACTACCTCTTATAATTCCATTGCCAGATTGGCAACTGGTAATCCCTTTAGAACTCATCACTGTCAGAATCTAAAACAGTCAGGATGGCTTGAACTGCAAAAATCAGCTTCATTTAACCAACTTACCATTGCCCATAAGATCCTCAACCAGCCTAACAACAATCCTATACTCTCAAACCTCATAACCCCTTATAAAAGTCTTAATACCTTACACTCAGCTAATAAACTTCTACTTAGTATTAGTAAGTCTAACAACATGGCAGGTAACTCTCTTTTCTCAAACACAACTGGGAATAAACTGGAACCTTCTACCTAGTGAACTTACATTACTTCCTTCCCTACCCCACTTCAAACAAAAATTCAAAATATACCTTAGAACACACTGGTTATGCCCTTGCACCAACCCCGACTAACCTACCACCTCTGTTACTAAATTTATCTTAGTTCCACTCTCAATGTTCTTTACTGCAAGCATTGCAGAAATTGTAAACCTGCATACAGTTATGATCTACCTCACGTGGATATCTTGTTCTATATGTTGTAAATACTCTTATGCAACCATTCTAAGGAATTGTAAACCTGGAAAAAGTTCAGTCTACCTCATATGAATATCTTGTTCTATATTTTTGTAAATATTCTTCTGCAATGTACTGTAAAATGTTTTGAAACATCTGCTATGTTAACTTGATTGTAACCTTATATACACTATTTTAAAATTGTAACCTTATACATATTGGTATAATGTATCTGTCTTGGAGCTTTTCTCCCCGGGCCTCTACTGAAAATGGACATATATCCAGTTAGAGTAGCCAGGTCAACAAATGTAAAATAAATAAATAAAAATAAAATAAATAAATATCCTATTGTCATAACCTATTGTTAACAAAGATCGCTTTCATCCTTCTTCAGGTCTATGTACAAGAACCTTAAAAACTATTTACAAAAATATTATTGTATAATTAGTATTGTTATTACACATCATTTCGAATAAAGTGGAAAAAAGAACAAAAAAAAGAAAAAATGTATGATGATAGAAACAAAAACTGATTTAACATGGTATTTAACATAGTATTTAAAACCAACTGGAATAATAAAATACAATAAAATAAAATTAGTCATGTAAACAATGTGGCAATTTTCTAAGTGCCAGTACACTTTTAAGTGAACAGTACTACTTTAGTCCAGGCTTCCTAAAAGAGCTCAGCAAAGTGATAATTTTTATTACGCTTATTTAAAGAAAATCATTAAGACCAGTGCAGGGGGAGATTGTAACACTACAAAAGTAATTTACAGGGCACAGTGCAATGAATGTGATGCATTTTATGTGGGCAAGACTGTAAATAAACTTAACCATAGGATTTCATGTCATCTGTCAGAAATTCACTTGGGATGTAAAAATAATGCATTAGCCAAACACCTTTCTCTTTATAAAAGTCGCACAGGTTTTACCTTCCAGATTCTGACTCACATAGACATGGATCATCTTGAAGGAGACATCCCGAATATTCTGACAAAACATGAACTCAAGTGGCAATTAAAGCTGAATTCTTTTAGGAAGCCTGGAGTAAAAGATTACTGTTCACTTAAAAATGTACAGGAACTTAGAAAATTGCCACATTGTTTGTAGACTAATTTTATTTTATTTTATTTTATTTTATTCTTCCAGTTGGTTTTAAAAACTGGCTCCCTATTACACTGTCACAGATGCAGGTTGTCGAATGCATCTTTGTCGAACTGAAAATCGTGAAAAGGCAAAATAGCGAAGTGGCTTTTCAGTGAATTCTTTCCCTGGGAAAGAATTTGTTTGGCCACTTTCGCTGCTTTGCCTTTTCGGCACTGTAGTGCAATCTCTGAGTTGATATATTTAAGTAGGGGGGTGTGAAGCCCCCCATAATGTTTTACAGTTTTTTTTTTCAGAACAGCGATTTTTTTTCCCTTGGAAAAAAATCGCTGTTCTGAGGTTTCGACATTGTAAGCTTTCGCTTACATGGGGTCAGTTATGTGTCATTCACTCTTCTAAGCATGCAATATCATAATATAGACCCTAAATACTGTGTTAAATACCATGTTAAATCAGTTTTTGTTTCCATCATCATACATTTTTTTTTCTTGTTCTTTTTTCCACTTTATTCAAAATGATGTTTAATACCAATACTAACTAATTATACAATAATATTTTTGTAGATAGTTTTAAGGGTTTTTGTACAAAGACCTGAAGAAGTCTAGAAGGACAAAAGCAACCTTTGTTAACAATAGGTTATGAAAATAGAATATGATTTTTACAATGGATTTTTTACATGCAAAGTATATATGTATATATATTTTTTGACTGCCAAATGGTCTAAGGTTTATATATTTCCAGCCAAGTAGTATATTGTCTTGAATAAAATCACAGACTTAATAATCTACTTAATAATCTGGTTAAATTAGAGGTACCACATCATTATTTTATTTAAAGTGCATAAGGGTTATATTATTATGACAGCTACTAAGTAGGGCAGGACCAGCTCGAATGTCACACTGATGGGGGAAGGGATGTGAATTCAACATGTATACCAATAGAACTTTGTTTTACAGCACAATAAACCACTCCCTTGCCTGATAAAAACTATATATATATATAGTTAGCTTGTGAAGAAAGTATTATTTTTGTTTTACTTGGATTGCTTGTCTGTGTACTTAATAGAGGATTTTTGACTGGAAACAGACTGCTTACCCTGCTTGGATTACTTTTGAATACTTAATAATTCTGTACAATATTTCAAGTTATATATATTTTATTTTTATTTTTTTGACTTAGGACGAGTTTAAGTTTGTTACTTCTACTATCATCTGATCTGATTAATATGCAGTGATTAACTATATATATATATATATATATATATATATATATATATATATATATATATTGAAAATTTTCCACACAGAGAAGTTTCTTACACTGTTTTGTTTTTTGACCCACTACACTTGTTTAGTGTGTTGTTTGAGACTTTGGGGAATACTACAGTGATTACTTGTTTTTTGAAAATATAGTGTGTCTAGTAATTAACAGTCAGGCTTTATTTTTCTGACTATGGGATAGCTCAGAGTGAAGTCTAAGCAAGTAGGATGCGGGAAGGGGTCATGGATAGGTCAGGAAGATTTTAAAGATCTAACTTTGAGGGAGTGATCAATGAGGGGAGCTGAGAAAAATCCATGTCACATAGGGATCAGCACCTTCCACAGCTGAGATCCTAGGATAGCATTTTGGATTCTCAGGATACACCTGATGTGTGGGTAACAGCAACCTAGGCACAAAGTGATTTCCAGGTAGATCTGTGCTTTTCCTTTCCTTTGTTTTCTTTGGAGAAGGGAGAGGGACCAGATAAATAGCCAGAGTAATGGGCAGTTAGAAGGTTTCCTTTCCAAAAGCAGTTCATCAACGTCCTTCTCTGGTTTATGTGTGCATGTTCATAGGTTCATAGGAGTGTACTAGGCTAATGGCCCTGGAGCCTTTACAAGCCTAGCCATAGGATTACACTGACATCATGCCACCTGACCTTAGTTCCCAGTGCCTCTGTCAAGTAGAGCCACTGGAATGATCCCTGGGATGAATTTTCTATTTCCCATCCACTCATCAAGATTTCTCTTGAAGAGGGTCAGTGAGCTGCTCTGTTTGACATGTATGGGAAATCTATTCCATAGCATGGACAGTCTCTAGGTTAGGAACCTGTCCCTCCAGCTTGTTCTGTTGATTGTGGTAATGAGGTTGAGGACTCTGGAGGGTGTGGTGTGGAGGGATTGGGATTTCTTTAGATGTAGCATTTCTAAAAGAGCTGGGTCAGACATGGATTTGTAAGTTCATAGGTTCATAGGTTTATACTAGGCTATCTGCCCTAAGGCACTTATAAGCCTAGCCCAGAGTTTTTGTGGCTTACGCCACCCCTTATGTTAAAAAATACTGTGCCCATTAGTTTGTTGTGCCTCTGTCCAGCAGTGACACAGAGATGATTCCCGGGGTAAACCTACAATCACCCATCCACCGGTCAAGATTTCTCTTGAACAGTGCCAGCGAGGTGCTCTGCTTCACATGGATCGGGATTTTATTCCACAACATAGGGAGTCTCTGGGTGACAAATCTATCCCTCCAGCATGTCCTATTTATATCCGTGCTAAGGTTTAAGTCGCTTGCTCTAGTGGATCTGGTAGATTTGGATTTTTTGAGGTGGAGCATGCCCATTAATTCCGGGTTGGACATGGCCTTGTATGTCAGGCACAGGTCACCTCTGAGCAGACGGTATGCGACTGAATAGAGCTGGAGTTTCTTCAGTCTGGCAGCATATGACAGATTTTGGAGTCCCTTTATCCTTTTGGTGAGGAACTTTTGGGGTCTCTCCAATTGCTGCAGGTGTCAGGTGAGATACATCCCGAATGGGGCATTGTACTCGATCATTGGTCTGATAAGTGAAGAGTACAGGGGAACAATAACCTCACTTGATCTGGATGTGAATCCCTTCATGATCAGGTGGGCAATGTAGAAGGTTTTTCTAACCACTTTAGCAATGTGAGTGTCAAAAGAAAGGCCACTGTCAACCTGGGTCCCCAGGTCCCTGATAACCTCTTCTGTGCTTAGTGGATTGCCACCTATATGGTAGCTTGGGGTTACCTTGTTTTTCCCGAAGGGTATGACTATACATTTTTTGGCATTTAACTTCAGGCCATGGCTCTGGCACCAGCTATCAGTTTCCGTGAGGCCCCTCTGAAGGATATCTGTGTCCGATGTACTTTCCACTATGGCTCCCAGTTTGCAGTCATCTGCAAACTTTGTCAGCCATAGTCCTCCTATGTTAGCCTGTACTTCTGAGAAGTAGATGCCGAACAACAGGGGGCCAAGGACTGAGCCCTGTGGGCCACCACTTGTGACCGGCTTGGAGTCTGACATGGCGCCAGCTACTCTAACCCTATGGGTTCTGTCCTTTAGCCAGTTTGCAACCCATCTTGTGACATATGGGTTTACATTTAAGCTGGTAAGTTTCTCTATAATACCCGAGTGGGGTATTGTGTCGAAAGCTTTTGCAAGGTCAAGGTAGGCTGTATGGACTGCCTTTCCCTCATCAATGGCCTTGGTGACTGTTTCGAAGAAGTCGACCAAGTTCAAAGGGCATGATCTGCCCTTGACAAACCCAAACTGGGTCGGGTCCAATGTCTGCAAGTCCCCTATGTCTTTGTTTATGAGTTCCATTATGATCCTCTCCATAGCTTTGCAGACCAGGCTTGTTAAGCTTATGGGGCAGTAATTACCAGGGTCCATAGAGGCACCGCCTTTGTGGAGTGGGACCACAGTTGCCGTACGCCACTCCTTGGGCACGTATCCTGTGGTAAGGCTAAGATTAAACAGCTGCCTTATGTGCGGGTTTAGTTCCTCATTGAGTTCGTGTAGCACACAGCCGGGGACATCATCCGGTCCCATCGATGCTGTGTTTTTTGCTTTAGAGAGAGCAGCTTTCACCTGCGCATTGGAGATGTCTGGGAGGCTGCACTCCGCTGGGATAGTTATCTCTCCTTTTGGGGGGGGGGGTGAAGTTTGCACTGAACCTGTCTGCCAGTTTGTTGGCAATGTCTGTGGGTTCAGTGATTTTTGTATCATTTTGGACTAATTCTGAGCATATCTGGGAGTTTCCACCCAGGTTTCTAACATAGCTGAAGAAGGCCTTATGATTGTCTTTTGAATCTATGGCAATTTTTCTCTCAAAGTTGGCCTTGGATGATTTTATGAGTGCTCGTATTTTTTTACTAATAATGATCAAAGGTGTCTTCTCTTCTATGGATTTTGCTCTATCATGTAACAGCTTTCTCCTCTTATTGTAAAGTTTGTTTATGGCTGGGGTCCACTAGACTGGATGTTTGCCCTTGGTGGAAAGAGTCTTGGTTTTATTAGGGATTGCTTGATCCATGCAGTCCTGGAGGTGTTCATAGAAGGCATTTGTAAGGGCTTCCACAGCTTGGGTTGTGGTTTCCAATGGCTCGGGGGCCTTGAAGGATACCACACCAGTCTTGAGTAGTGTGAAGTTTGCTTTAGAGAAGTTCTTCACTGTGGTCTTTTTTGTTTGGGGTAGGGGGCGGGATGTGGATATCCAGTGAGATTAGTTTATGATCTGATCTCACCAATGAGGGATATACTTCCGGTGTGGAGCATTTTGTCCCCATGTTTGTGATGATGAGATCTAGTATATTTTCTCCTCTTGTGGGAATGGTGACTAGTTGTTCCATGGCATTTGAATTTATGAACTCCAGGAACCTTTGGGCTAGAAAGTTTGGGCTTGAGTAATGTTCCCAGTCTATATTCGGGTAGTTGAAATCACCCAATATAATGGTGTTTGGAGATACATTTGTACCCTCCAGTGTCTTCAGGAAGGCTGTGTAGGGTTCCTGAGTTTGAGAGGGTGGTCTGTAGCATGCTACAAATTGTAGAGCAGTTTTGCCTATGGTTAATTGCACCTGGATGGTTTCCAATGCTTCGTGCATTGCCACCAAGCTAGAGGTATGGGTATCCTTGATGAATATGGATACACCCCCTCCTTTTGTGGTGTGGTCCGGGTTTTGGGGCCGGAACGCATGATATGAGGTAAAACCTGATAGTGCCGGGGTGCTCTCAGGAGCCTTGAACCAGGTTTCAGTCACAGCACAGACATCGATGTTCTCCATACTGAGAAGAGCCTCGAGTGCGTGCATTTTGAGATTTAGACTTCTGGCATTGAGCAGCATTACCCTTAGTTTCTTCCCATTTTTGTTTTCTAGGGTGGTAGGTTTAGAATTTGAGCCTTGCCTAAAAAGGCACTATGGGGGTGGCAAGAGCCTTAGCCAATATCCAGAATCCTAGGGTGACAGGTGCAAGCCGTCCCTTGAGCAGCGTGGCTTGTCAAGCATGTCATCCCAGGCAGACAGACACTGGATCCCCTTTGAATGACACCAGAAATTAAGCCAATTGTTAAAGCTGATCATCTTGTCTCTATGTTGTGGCATCATTCTTGGTGAAGGAAGGATGCTGCTCAGGGTCAGGGTCATACCTGCCTGGGCTACATAATCAGAGAGCTCCTCTATGTCTCTTTTCATGTAGTCCAGGGAGGTACGTCTCAGGTCGTTCACACCAGCATGGACAATGACTGTGTCATATTTGTACTTGCTGTGGAGTGACCCGAGTGCTTGTGTTATGTGGTGGATTCTAGCGCCCGATAGGCAGCTTACTGTGACCCTCTCCTTGTTCAGCCTGGTGAGTGGGACATCGGTGTGTCTGACTATGGAGTCACCTATGACAAGTATGTTTGGTGTTGTATTTGGCCTTAAGGGCTGTAACTGCTTTGCACACTGATTTTGTGTTTTATGTGTTGCCTGTGGTGTGTCATGAGGTGGCAATTGCTTGGGTGTCTGCTTTGGAGGCCTCTGCTGTTTAGGTAAATTTTTGCTCAGAGCCTCCGAGTATGTCTTTGTGTGTTTATGTGTTTGATTCATTGTTGTGATAGCTTTATGTGAGACTGGTTTTGTGGTGTGTGTAGTTGCCTTCTCCTCCTGTCTGGTCTTGCCAGTCCTGAGTTGAGAGAGCTCAGCCTCCAGTTTGGCTAAATAGCTGTATCTCTCGCAAGTATTTGTGTTATGTGGGAGGAGGAGAGGGTTGTCTGTGTACATGAGGCAATTGTAACATTGCCTCAATATTCCCAGATTCACCAACTGGACAGGAGAGGATGCCAGCATCTGGCCCTTCGACATGCTAGAGAAATTAAGAAGTTTGGGGTGTAACTGAATGAGAGAGGACTTAGTAAGGAAGTGGGTACTCCTGGGGGGGGGGGGGTTGCTAGTGAGGGACTTTGTATAATACAGAAGTGCTAAGCCTGAAATGAAGATGCTTTTAAGACAAGTGCTGAGCTTTTTTTTATTTTTTTTTTTGGAGAAAGTGCTGCACTTTTTAGTTAAGGGATATACTGTTTAGATTACTAGTAGAGCAGATCTAAGGGAAAAAAATGAAGAACAGACTTTATAGAGCCAGAAAAAGTTTAACCCTGTTAAACCGACGCTGCCCGATGCTGCTCTAGTGGCAACTCCGCGCTAAATCGCACTAAAGCACGCTAAAGCGTGCTTGATAGCAGGGGCTGGAAAGAGCCAGGAATTGACCCAATACGGCCAATAAAACTACAGTTTCAAGTCAGTAACCACTTCCACGGGGGGCAGGGGAGCTGCTCAATGTTTTTCACTGCCACTGATCAACAGAGAGACTTTCCTTTAGCCCAAGCAAAAATGGCCTCACAGAAACTTACAAACAGTTCAGGAACAGCAAGCCTGTAACTGAACTTTTTTAAATCTCAGAAAAGTGGGAAAAAAGCAAGATTTTTTTTTTTTGTTTTTGTTTTTTCAGAGATAGGAGATCGCCTCTAGGTAGGTGATATGAGACAGAGAATAGCTGGAGTTTTTTTGGGTCTGTCCATGTAGGACAAGTGTTTAAGGCCTAGGTTTCTCTTTGTGAGGTACTTTTGTGGCCTCTCCAGTGGTTGCAGGTATCTAGTAAGGTACATGCCAAATGAGGCACTGTACTTGATGATTGGCCTAATGAGGGAAGAGTAGAGGGAGACAATGACCTCTTTCTTCCTGGATGCAAAACCATTGGTAATGAGATGTGCCACATAGAAGGGCTTTCTGACCACAATAGTAATGTGGTTGTCAAAAGAGAGGTTGTTGTCAACCTGTGTTCCCAGATCTCTTATAACTCCTTCTGTGTTCAGTGGACTACCATCGATGTGGTAATTCATGAGAATCAGGTTTTTCCCAAAGGGGATGATGACACATTTTTGGCATTGAGCTTAAGGCCATGGTTCTGACACCAGTTGTTGGTCTCAGTGAGGCCTTTCTGTAGGATGTTAACATCACTTGGGGAGTTAATAATAGCTCCCAGCTTGCAACTGTCTGTGAACGTTGTCAGCCAGAGTCCCTTCGTGTTGGCCTGGACTTCAGAGAAGTAGATACCAAACAGGGGAGGACCCAGGACTGAACCCTGTGGGACTCCACTCATGACAGGTCAGCAGTCTGACTTGGAGTCAGCTACTTTCACACTGTGGGTTATATCTGTGAGCCAGTTTGCAACCCACCTATTGATATAGGGGTTGATGCCTAGCTTAGTGACTTTTTCTATGATTCCTGAGTGGGGAATGGTATCAAAGGCCTTGGCCAGATCAAGGTAGGCTGTATGAAGTACCTTGCCTTCAACCACAGCTCTGGTGACTGACTCAGAGAAGTTGACAAGGCTGAGCAGGCATGATCTACCCTTCACAAAACCAAACTGTTTGGGATCCATAGTTTGGAGATTCCCTATATCCTTGTTTATTAGTTCCATGATGATACGTTCCATAGCTTTGCATATCAGACTCATCAGGCTAATGGGGCGATAGTTCCCAGGGTCTGTAGTCACTCCTCCTTTGCAGAAAGGGATGACTGCAGCAGCGCGCCATTCAGTAGGGACAAAGCCTGAGGTGAGGCTGTAATTGAACAGGGCACACAGATGTGGTGCCAGTTCACTCTGTAGTTCATGTAGAACACAGCTAGTGATATTGTCAGGTCCCATAGAAGCTGTATTCTTGGCCTTCGACAGTGCTGTTTTAACTTATGCAACAGTAATACTGGGTGCCTGGCAATCTACTGCTATTGTGATTGGTCCTTTGGTGGGGGAGAGAGGGGTAAAGTCGGCACTGAATCTGTCAGTATATTGGCAATATCTGTTGGCTCGGTATGGGAGGTACCATTGTGCAGTAGCTCAGAGCAAATCTGGGTATTGCCATGGAGATTATTTACATAAGTATAGAAGGCCTTGTGGTTGTCTTTACTATCTGCTGCAATTCTGTTTTCATAGCTAGCTTTAGAGGATTTGATGAGGGATCTCAACTTTTTGTTGAGGCTGGTAAGGGAGTTTTTCCAGTCTTGGGACTTCACCTTATTCCACATCAGTTTCCTCCTTCTGTTGTAGAGTTTGTTTATGGCAGAGAACCACTAGATTGGCTTCCTTTTTTTGGAGGAGAGTGTCTTGGTTCTACTGGGTATGGCAAGATCTATGCATTTGTGTACATGTTCGCACAGTGCATCGGTGTATGATTTGGCGGTCATGCAACTATTCTCCATTTGCATGGGTGCTGTGAAGTTATCCATCTATGTTTTTAGAAGCCCAAACTTAGCTTTGAAAAGTTTTTCAGGGTGGTTACCTTTGCAGGGGTGGGGGGATATGGATTTCCAAGGCGATTAATTTGTGGTCGGATCTAACCAGGGAGGAGTTGACTATTGGTGTAGGGCAATGGTCACCACTGTTAGTAATGACCAGGTCAAGGATGTTGCTACCTCTGGGGGTAAGAACGGGCTGGTCCAGGGCTTTGGAATTAATGTGTTCCAGGAAACATTGAGCAATTGTATTGGTACATGAGTAGTTTTCCCAGTTAATGGAGGGGTAGTTGAAGTTGCCCAGTATGAGAGTGTTAGGTTGGACCCTAATATTCTCCACGGTGCTTAGGAATGTTGAGTGTGAGTCTTGGGACATGGTTGGGGACTTGTATCAGGTGATGACCTAAATCACTGTCTTACCCAATGTTAGCTGCATCTGAAGAATTTCTGAAGCCTTATGTTGGGCTACCATTGTGGAGGTGTATGCATTCTTTATGAATATGGAAACACCACCTTTGGAGCTTCGGTCCAAGTTCTGGGGACGAAAGGTGTGGAATGAGTTATAGCTTGGTAGTGCGGAGGTGCTTTCTGCTGCCTTGAACCAGGTCTCAGTTACAACACAAATGTCGATGTTCTCCATTTTAAGGAGTGCTTTGAGTGAGTGCATTTTGAGATTTAGACATCTAGCATTGATCAGCATGACCCTCAGATTGCATTTGGTTGCAGCTCTTACGGTGGTAATTTGGTCTTTGGAACACAACCTAAAAAGGCACTATAGGGATGGCAAGAGCCATGGCCAGTATCCGGTGGACCAGAGGTGACAGATCCAGGCCATCTTTGGTAAAGCATCGAGGTCTGTCAGTCATGTCATCCCAGGCAGACAGATACTGGATTCCCTTAGAATGACACCGAAACTTAGCCAATTGTTGAAATTAATTCATTTTCTTCCTGGGAACTGACATTTATACATGCCTGGAGGGGTGGGCATTAATAGTAAGTACTGGAGCTGTTTCCTTGTAGAACATTTAGTGCTAGTAGCACTTTTGTGTGCTACAATAATTGCTACAAGATGTATGGCAAAATGCTACACTAATAAGCTAGTAAAAGTGCAGAAAAGGAGAGAACTAGCAGATCTAAGGAAAAAATTGAAGAGCAGACTTTTTGGCACCACCAGAAGCTTACAAACAGGCCTGGACTAGACTAGTTACAAAAAAGCTGGGAAACAAGCAGAAATGTGGGCTTTTAAACCTGAAAGTTGAAAGAAATGGAAAAACTGCCCAAATGGCCAATAAACTAGAATTTATGGGCCAGAAACCACCCATCTTGTGGTAGATAGGCTACCTAGAGCTTACCACTCCCACTGATAAGCTAAAAGGCTTCCTTCCAACACAGAAAGGCTTGGGGGGGCTCAGAAGCTTACAAACAGTCCTGGTTGCAGCAAATTTGTATCTAGACTAGACTAATTAAAGGAAAGGCATGAAACACTTGCAAACAAAGGCTTTTAAACCATAAAGTTGAATGAGCTGGAAAAACTGCCTAAACGGCAAATAAACTACAATTTCTGGGGCAGGAACCACTCCACTTGTGGTACATAGGCTACCTAGTGCTTACCACTCCCTCTGATAAGCTAGAAGGCTTCCCTCTGACACAGAAAGGCTTGGGGGCTCAGAGGCTTACAAACAGTCTGTATCAGGACTAGACTAGTTACAGGAAGGGTGGGAAACAAGCACAAAGGCAGACTTTTAAACCAGAAAGTTCAAAGAGATAGAAAAAAAAATCCCAAACGACCACTAGACTACAATTTCTGGGCCAGAAACCACTCCTCTTATGGTAGATAGGCTACCTAGTGCTTACCACTCCCACTGATAAGCTAGAAGGCTTCCCTCTAATACAGAAAGGCTTGGGGGCTCAGAAGCTTACAAACAGTCATGGATGCAGCAAATCTGTATCTGGACAAGGCTAGTTACAGTAAAGGCAGCAAGCAAGGTGTGAGCATGTGTGTGTGTTTTCCTGTGTAAATAGAGACATATATAGATAGATAGATAGATAGATAGATAGATAGATAGACAGGTATAGCACTAAATTTCATGAGTGTTGAGAGTTTTCCTTGCAACTAGTGTCTTCAAAAAAAAAAAAAGATTACTATTAAACCACCACATATGAACTTTTTGTGATTTACACAATGCAAATAACTGGATTATTATAACTATATATATATATATATATATATATATAGAGAGAGAGAGAGAGAGAGAGAGAGATAGATACATAAACTGCATGATAATGTATAATTATGTCTCCTGTTATTTTATATTATAATCCCATTACCTAGATTGCTAGGGTTAAATAATGGATAGTGGAAGGAGGAGCCGTAAAGTCAGGAGAGAAATTGGGCTTTGCATGGCCATACTGATAAACACACACACACACACACACACACACACACACACACACACACACACACACACACACACACACACACACACACACACACACACACACACAGAAGAGTGTGAGGAGGCCATAGGAAACAGAAGCTAAATAAGGACTATATAAAAAGAAATTAAAGGTATAGATCTAGAAATAAATGCATAACTAACCAAACATAGATGCTAGACAAGCAGAGTTGTAACAGAAGTGAAGTACACAAAGAGAAACACATACATATATGGATATACACATATATTGTTATATAAAATAACATATACCAAATGAATAAATAATAGTAAATTGGTTAAAAAAAGAATAAATAGGCGGGAGATATTGACAGATAGTTTTTTTTTCTGCTGATAAGGGGTGTCAGAAGTGGACAAGACAAATGTTCTGAGTTGTATATAAAAACTGACAGAATAAATAAATAAACACATAAAGAATAAAAATGAAGTCATAAGATAAGGAAAAGATGTGTAGTGCTAACAGCTAGATGGTTGTTACCCTAGGCACTGTGAGACCAAAGGCTGGAGGTGCACTGGTATTATTGTTACATCATTTCAGCCAGTGAATTGCCAGTGGTGAGTGAGTCACTCTGCAATCATTAGCCCAAAGGGAAAAGAATGGTGGGAAAAGCTGCTTTGTCATCCACATAAGGGTACCAATTTATCTACGCAATAAAGAGAGAGAGTCTGAAAATGTGCAGCGGGAAATAACACCACAGCAACAGAGATGAATGTCAAAGTTACAAAAAGATCCAATAAAAGACAAAGGAAAGAAAAGCCGCAGGGAGAAAAAGAAGTTCAATGTTCCATGGAATGTCTAATAAATAAAGGTTACTTTGATCAAGATGGGGCTTTATCAGAGGCATTCGACACAGAAGGTAGAAGAAGAAGGAGAAAGAGGCAGTTTACAAATAGGGAAGCATAAGGCATCCAGAAAGGGGGATTCAGAGGGCCAAAGGGTGCAGACTCTTGTGATGGGTTTACTGGTGGAGGAGGAAAAAGCAAAGCTCAGAAGATTACAGGAATTAAGCTGCAGGTGCAAAAAAGATAGCTATTGAGATTAAATGAGTAGTGGATAGCACCCAAGTGGTGATGTAGGGGCCAACTGTGGATGACTACAATTCATATGCAGGGAAAGCCCAAAGGCAGGGACAGAAAGGGGGAAAAATCAGGCTACGGTGATAGTGGGGCAATCTTTTTTTTTTTTGTAGGGGTGGCATGCGATTGACAGTTATCCCCAGTGCCCACATCCAATGTTGCATGTACAAGCCTCTCCACTACCCTAGACTAACATTGAATTTTAACCATGGCTGACGTGGATCTTAAGTACTTCTTGGGTTGAGGGTGATTCTGTCCTGCATCTACTGAGGGAAATTTCATTTTGAGATCTAACCCTAGTTTCACCTCTGTAGATACAAATGCTAGTGAAGTATGCTGCATCTTTAATAAGGCTGTCTGTGCATGTATAAATTCCAGCCACGTGCAATCCCTTGTGCCATTTTGTAAGAGCAGCCAGAGTGAGAGCATGCATTATCACAGTTAATTTGTATATAAGTTACTTAAGTAAAAGTCAATAAACTTCTATAGTGATGTGTTTGTATAAAATAAAGCTGATTGAACAGAACCCATGAAGACTCTTCTATTGTGTTCAAAGTAGGAGAGCGACATGGTGTCAGAACCGGGATCGAAGAGAATAAGATCCTGAGCCATGAGGTGCAGAGATGACAGTGAAGGTAAAACTAAGAGAAACGAGCACAAAAAGAGCCAGAAAAGAATCCACGGTAATGAAAAGTAGCACGAGCTGTTTATTTGATAGAAGAGACAAAATGGGGCATTACAAGGGCACAAACCGGATTACTGAGCAAGTGGAAGACAGAAAAAGTTTGTTGGCTAAAAAGAAATGTTTAAATTAAAGGTATTTGATGAAACGATTAACAGTAAAGTAAAACAAGCATGTTTAAAGCAAAACGAATATGTTTAAAGAAAAAAAACGAGCATGTTTAAAGTAAAACAAGTGTGTTTAAAGCAAAACTGGGCATGTTTAGAGTAAAATGAGCACAAGAAAAGTACATTTGGGCATGAAAATAAAAATCAAAATAAATATAATAAGGGCAAAAAAGGGGACATTAAGTAAAAATAAAGGAAGGCAACTGTATGTGTTTTGGCAAAGTACCATGTTTTGGCATAACTATGACTTCATACTGTATCAAAGGAAAACTAGTTATTCGAAGTATCTCAAAGCATGTACAAGTGCTTATAGTGTGTGCTTATTACTCAGCATGTATTTCAGAAAGTTTATTGTGTGCAAAGTGCAACTATTTTGTGAAATCCAATCAAAGTACAGCCATTTTGAAAAGATTTTTGTGCTGGGTGTGTCTATTTGTAAAGTGCCAGCATTACAGAGTGTTTCTTGCACTGTAAAGAGTTGCCTTGGAAGGTACTGCCATTTTGGGGACATTTCAGTGTGCTGTATGCAAGTTATTTGCAAAGTGCAACTACTTCGAAATGTTATTGAGTTTTGGGCAAGAGAGGTCCAGTTTATTCCCATCGTGTAGTTATTTGATATGTTTCTTACACTAAGAGGTGATTTATTGCAAAACGATATTACAAGAGTATTACAGTGCCCGAGAGTTTATTTCACTTGCATTGTAAACTTGTTTGAGATGTTTCTTAAAATGACGATAAATGACTTTAGCATTTTTCAAGAGTGTTAAAGCAACTGAGAAGTTTATTTTACAAAGTCCAATTATTCAAAGGTACTATGAGTTTGTTCATTAGCATTATTTCAAAAAGCCCAAAAGGTATAAATTCAGAAGCACAAAGGCATTGGACAAAGTTACAAATACTGGCATAAGTTTCTTGCATATGTGCATGAGTGTATGTTTTTGCTTATATGCAAAAACCCTTCACTGGTATGTGATAATATGACTGATGGATTTCAAAAGCCTTTAACACTTGTATTTGATCAGAATATTATAGAGAATTGGAGAATATTTGAGCAAGAGTACGATATTTTTATACAAGCAGCTTATGCAAATAGAGATGCATGCATCATGGCACTTATTTTGATAAACCTAGCTGTGTCAGAGGTAGTAGAAAGAGCGCGTTCATTTGTGTATGCACCTGCAGTATTACAAAGGAGAAGGTCAAAATCACCATATTGTTGTACAAGCTGAATCAAAGGAAGAACCAGTGTGTTTTTAGTGCAAGTTCAGAGAAATGTCTAACCCCCTAACAAATATTACATTAGAGAGGCATTTGTTTTACGCAAGAGATCAGAAACCAGGGGAAACAGTTGCAGCTTATATAACTGACCTGAGAAACAAAGCTAAAATTTGTCGGTTTGGTGACTTGAAAGAAGAGCTGATAAAGGACAGCCTTGAGTGTGATATTAGCACTGCTGTGAGAAAGATTTTACTTTGTGACAGTAATTTAACATTGAGCAAAGCCACAGAAATTTGTCAAATCCACGAGGTGACAGAAAAACACATGAGTATGCTTGTGAATGACAAGAGCATGATTTCTGCTGGCTCTAGAGCAAATGTAGATAGTATGCAACATGTGGCAAACATTAGTAGGCCTAAGCCCGTGGCAGCCACAACCCTTACTGGTTCACCAGGGAAGACTCGTAGCTTTCCAGTAAGTTCTATGAGAGGAGCATGCTCCAGCTCAGTGCAGTACAAGCATGAATCAGCAAAACTCAAGTCCAGTTTTATTGTTATCTGTCACAACTGTGGTGAAACTCATGACTCTAAAAGAGAGAAGTGCTTAGCATTTGGTCAGCAATGCTACAAGTGTAAAAATGGAACCACTTCCAAAATGTTTGTAAATCAAGTACGCCTCTCATAGTTGTAAAGAAAGGTCACACAAAGAAGGAAGTTGATCAAGTAAAACTGAAGCAGGCAGTCTTTTATGTAGATTGTGTATCAGTGCTTGATGAAAGAGTTGATTGAACTTATTAACAAGAGGTAAAGTGTTTTGTACTGTCCAAATTAATGGAAAATCCACTGAGCTTAAAGTAGACACTGGTTCAAAGTGCAATGTTATATCAGCAGATACAGTTGCTAAAGTGAGAACTAACGAACAACTCAATGTAGCCAGTAGTGCGAGACTTGTTACTTACAGAAGTGAAGAAATTCAAACCGAAGGTTCAGTGATACTTTCATGTTATTTGGCAGAGAACTGTTACAACTTGTTATTCTATGTAGTCTGAAGACCACTTCAATCTTTATTGGGTCTCGGAGATAGTTTAAGAATGAATCTGCTTTCTTTTGCTAAAGAAGTCCATTATGTAAGTGCATTTCTGAGTTCCAATTTTTCTGAAGCCATTTTCTCAGAATATGCTGATGTTTTCGATGACAAGTTAGGCAAACTTCCAGTTGTGTATTCCATGAAGTTAGACCCAGAGGTCACTCCAGTAGTCAGACCAGCAAGAAGAGTTCTGATAGCTATGCAGAACAAAGTAAAGTCTCAGTTGGATAAAATGGTGCTGCAAGGTGTGATTTGTCCATTTACAGAACTAACCAAATTGGTTGTCCATGGTAGCAGCTCACAAAAAGGCTCAGTTGAAATCAGAATATGTATTTACTTGAGATCTGAACAAGGCATTAAAGAGACTGTATCATCCAATGTGCACAGTCGAAGAGGTCACAGCCTTAATACCGAATGCCACTGTTTTCTCTGTCTCAGATGCAAAGAGTTCATTTTGGCAAGTGATGCTTGATCGCAAATCTTCATTTTTAAACACTTTTGATACTCTGTTTGGTAGATACAGATTTCTAAGGATGCCATTTGGAATAAATTCTGCAAGTGAAGTCTTTCAGCATGAAATGGAACAAATTTTTTGGGGTTATCTTTGGGCCATAATAGTAGATGATTTATGGGTTGGAGGCAATGGTGAAGCAGAACATGACAGTAACCTCAGGAAAGTTCCAGATAGAGCTTGTGAAATAAACTTGAAGCTCAGTCAGACTTCCAGAAGTTGCATATGTAGGTCATTTGTTCATGAGTACAGCCTAGAGACCAGACCTGACCAAGCAAACAGCTATTCTTGAGATGTCAGCACCTGATAATGGTCAAGCTCTACAACATTTTCTAGGCATAGTCAACTATTTAGGTAAGTTTATACCAGACTTCAGTGAGTTGACAGTACCTTTAAGAGAGCTAACACACAAAAACATTTGCATGGTCATGGTTGGAACAGCACTAGAAGGCATTTGAAGACCTTAAGCAGAAAATTACCATCCCACCTACCTTAAGATACTATAATGTAAACAAACCAGTTACTCTTTCCTGTGATGCTTCAAAATTTGGTCTTGGTGCAGCTGTACTTCAAGAGGGTAGACCAGTAGCCTATGCATCTCAACCACTAATCCAAAATGAGATGCAGTAGCTCAGATTGAGAAGGATCTTTTGGCAATAGTATTTGCATGTTCTAAGTTTCATGATTATATTTATGGTCGAGCTATTCAGATTGAAACTGACCACCAACTTCTAGTTACTATTCTAAAACAATCCTACGCATTCCGCTCCAGCTAGATTACAAAGCATGATGTTCATATTGCAAAAGTACACTTTCAAAATGGTCTACATGAAAGGTAAATTGCTTTATCTGGCTGATACCTTATCCAGATCACTCAGAAATATGACAGAACAGCTTCACTCAGAGAATTTTGAATTTGATGAGATGTCAGTGCATACTTTTTCTACCACTAGACTTGATGAGCTGAGAGATCATACTCAGACTGTTCCAATTTTGCAACAGCTCAATCAATACATTACTGTTGGATAGCTGTCAAAGCAATCTACTGTACCACCCGAAGTGCACACCTATTTTCCTTACAGAGATGAATTGTTGATGGAAGATGGCATTATTTTCAAAGGTCTTAAAATTATTGTTCCTGCTTCCTTACAACAAGAATATATCCAGATTTTGCAATGTGGTCACCCAGGATCCACATTCAGTAAGAGAAGAGAAATAGAATTAGTATTTTGGCCTTCATTACCAAAAGACATTGATAAAGTTCTTTCTTCTTGTTCGGTATCAAATGGTACTAGACTGTATTTGCAAAGAGAACCACTTCAGCTAAGTCCAGTTCCTGAACTACCTTGGTCAACAGTTGCAGCTGATATCTTTGAGTGGAGCAATCCACACTATTTGGTTTTGGTAGTCTCTTATTAAATTTGTTTGAGATTGATCTACTACCTAACCTAACATCCACTACTGTTATTACTAAGTTGAAACATCATTTTTCAGTTCATGGTAGTCCACACAAAGTTTTTTCTGACAATGGTACTCAATTTATTAGCCAATTGTTTCAGAAATTTGAAAAAGACTGGAACTTTTTACATGTCACTAGTAGTCCTGAATATTCTCTGTCAAATGGTTTAGCTGAACATGCAGTACAGAGTGCAAAGCAATTACTTAAAAGGTCAAGGCGTGACAATACTGATTTTATGGAAATTATTTAGATATTAGGCTTCCATTTAATGGAAAATGCAATAGATAGCCAGTGGTGAATTTCTAGATGTTTTCTCCTGCTAAATTGAGGAGATGAGGAGCAAGAGAAGGGTAAAGTGAAGAAAACAGGGCATTCAGTGGAACAGGGAGGGAAAACCTTTGTTAAAATATATTTAAAAACTGGACAATCTTTTTATTCATTTATGCAAAAACATTGGGGAAAGATGGTATTGCTAAATGCAGACATAAAAGTAGTCTTTGGCTTGTTACTGATATACCAGGAAGACAAAGAGCATCTGGGCATGCAACTTGAAGGTCTATATTACATGGCAGATGTATGGTCATGGGTTACTAAATACTGCATGTGACATTTGAAAAAATTAGCAATTTTCTGTACTGGATAGCAATGCAGCAAGCAGGAGAAGACAACACGGTGCACTACTTAGGGGATTTCATTTTTTGATGGACAAGAAAATTCAGGACAATGTCCATGGACAATGATAAGCTTCATAGGGGTATACAGGGATTATGGAGTCTCCTTAGCAGCAGAGAAGATGAAAGGGCCTACTACCAGTTTTTCAATTCCTGGGCATAGAACCTGACAGCGTGTGTGTGTGTGTGTGTGTGTGTGTGTGTGTGTGTGTGTGTGTGTGTGTGTGTGTGTGTGTGTGTGTGTGTATGTGTGTGTGTGTTGGGGGGATACACCGATTGCCAAAAGAGAAGATCCAGAAACTATGTAGGGCTGTGGAGTGAATGCTATCCAGGGAAAAGAACTACAGGAATTGACAGGGCTGTTGAATTTTGTATGCAAGATGATCCCAGTAGGTGGATCATTCATGAGAAAGTTAGTGTCCAAGGGGGTAGGGTCCTCAAAGTCAAACAATAGATTCAGGGTCACAAGGTACATGAAATGCAATCCAGAAGTATGCCAGAAGTTTATTTAAATTTCAATGGGGAAGCTCTGTAGTAAAAGACTAGCAAGGAAAAAGGGACAGCAATATTCACTAATGTGGGTAAGGGAATCAGCTTTGATGGATACTTTAATGGAAACTGATTCAGTAGGACATGGCTGAATGTGATCTCCAATAAAGAACAAACCAATAACAGAGCTAGAACATTTTCCATTAGTGGTTGAGAAGGAACCATGGTTACAGCAGATGGCAAACAGAGTATTAATTGTAGGTAGTATTCACAGTGAACAATCAACTGATCTGGAACGCAAAGGGGTTCAGGGGAGCTTATGAGGCAATGTACACTTTGTTCCTTAAAATGGAATGTGACAGTCAGATCCCAACATGCACAGGGATTATATAACTGATTGGATGATTCTTCTTCTCTTTCACAGTTGTCTCAATTCAAGAGGTTAGCACCAGAAACAGCAGTACTACCAGAGTAGGTACCAGTGTATTTATAGAATGTGTATGTCCATGAGAATAGCAATTAGTAATTAGCTCCCTCAGGCCACATACAGGAAATGAATATAAGAAGGGTCATGGTACTTCTTAGACACCAAAAGGGTGCAAGGCAGGCCAGACTCATAACTGAGGGTATATATCCTAGTAATTTAGAAACCAGATAGAATAAAGAGAAGACAACTATGTGTCTGAAGGACATTAACTGACTGCACTAAGCTATGGGATGGGTGGATATGACCAAGTTCATCCAGATGAGAAGTATGCTATTGGCTAGGCAAGGTGATACTCAAGTATAAGTAGATAGTAGATACCTGATTGGATCTGCAGTGGAGGTTGGAGGTTGGCATAAGGTGTTGAAGGACAATATAGAAGGGTGAAGGATGGCATAATGGGAAAGGTGCTTACCTCACTTACACAAAGTACAGGGTTTGCTTCCCACCATTGAGAGAAATTGGCCAGGCTTAAAATGGCCCACAAGATCAGTTAGCCTAGTACTTATCTAGGAACCTATGAATAATGTAGGGATTAAGGAATAAGAAGCCAGTAGTGTGCCATGATGGATATGAGCTGTGCCTTTCCAGAGCCTGTTTTTTGGCAGGTGTCTATGACAAATTTATGTTGCCATAACTAGTGCAACCAAATAACAGTGGTGGGAATGCTATATCCCAGTTTTCACATGATGTGAGAATTTCAGACAAGGAAACATGTGCATGCAGCCAGGTTAAAGCCTGACCAAGAGTAAAATGGCAGTGGGTGTGGTTACACACTGCAGTAGACACAAATTGTGATGCAGTACAATGCCTTCAACAGTATAAAGCATGGAAAGGTAGTAAGGCAGATCCTTTTTTAAGATCAGAAAGATGAGGGTAATACTAAAGAAAACAGTTAATGGTTGGGGCTTAGACCCTGAAAGATGTATCCACACACTTATTCAGGATAGGGATTGCTTCACATCCACAGATGACAAATGAACTAGATCCTGTTACATCTGGCGGTAAAGTATGATGTCAATTGGGAAACTAGTGAAATTAATAAGGCAAGATGTAGCCTGCTCACCACAGGGACAATTGTTATGGTCTGAGGTGATTCAGAGGTTAGAATGACATTAGATGAGCAGAGAGAGAGAGAGTTTAATAAAGGATACATTGCCCTATATGCAAACTTGTGGCAGAGGTTGGGGGAGATAACACAGCCCAGCCCAACATAAAGGGAAATAGGCAGTAATGTATCATGTTGATCTGATTCATTTTTTGAGTAAATGGATGGCAACTTTTTATGCAGTTTTAAGGGTATAAGGTAGGTAAAGAGATGTGCTTGGTGTAGAGGGATTTCCATCCGTTCTGAGGAGAAAGGATTCGCAAGGGAAATGCAAGTAGGTAGGAGTGAGTATGAGACTTATTAGCTGGCCCTCCCACAGAGTGGGTAGCCTCCAGGTAGAGTGTAGGACTTAGTAGCAAGCTCTGCCATTCACATATTATCAGGCAGCCTATGTGTGCACTATACAAAAATGGTGGTATGGATGATAATGGGCCCTTGATGTGATACTGATTAAGGCCAGGTATTGACAGTGTTGCAGCTCTGTAGGAATATGGAACTGATACAGAACAAGGTTTCCCAGAACATCCTGACTTGACCACATCTCTTGACTTCAGATTTCGCAGTCTGGCAATAAATGCATGGCTACAGCCACTTAAAACCAATTTCATTGTTTGCGTGGTTGGTCCATGACACGTTTTGGTAAAAATGGAAACAGAATACCGGTATTAGAAATAAAGACAGAAGCAATACATAAAATTCTGTATGTCCAAGGATAATATTGAAACCTAAAAGAATTAATGGTCTTGTGACTTGATGGTTTTAGAGAAGGGAAGAGCTTTTACCAATCTCAGACAATACAGATGCTAGCAGTTAGAAGGCAAGTTTAGTTTGCTTTAGCTTGGATAGCTCAGAGAGACTAAGAGGGTAGGAGTGTGGGGTGGGGTCAGGGACAAGTAGGTATAGGTTAGAAAGGTGTCATGGGCTGAAGTTGGGAGGGACAATTCACTGGCAGAGCTGAGAAAAGATCAGGTCTCATGAGCAGCAATCACTTTCACAGCTTAGATATAAAAGTTAAGGGTCTTTCATTTGTTTCTATTTTTGTTTTTCTCAGCTGGGATCCCCAGGCCAGCATTTCCCACCCAACCCCACTTCCACGTGAAAGCAAGGGAGGTAAGAGATGGTCTATGGCAAAGTCAATTTTTCTGAGATCAGGGTCAGTGCTGGAGCGGCCTTAGGTCAACTGGTGCCCTAGGCAAAAGGGATCCATGGTGCTCCCTACCACACCATCTGGTGCCCCCATCCTGGTCTACCTACACCAAATAAATACTGGAAAAGTGCCCCTGCTACAGCGGCATCCTAAGTTGACGCCTAGTTGGCCTATGCCTAAGGTCAGCTAGGAGTGCAAGGACAAAATTTAAAAAGGGAAACACACTGAACCATGAGTGCTGTTATACTTGGGGGGTAAGAAAGAATTTCCTGCTTTTCCCACAGGGCTTTTTCAGGTTAGTGTAGGTGGTTAGCGTTAGGCTGTTGCAATCATGTGGGTGAAAGGCAGGATTAGCAAGGGAGACCCAGGCAGGTGAGGGAAGGGTCTGAGATTTCTTAGCATGTCTTCCTACAGAAATGGTAGCCCCAGGGGTGTGCGTAGGACTTATTAGCCAGCTTTCCCCTTAATGGATTATAAGACAGCCTGTATACGAAATATACTGAAATAGTGATATGGATGATAATGGCGTTTGTCTGACATTAGTTGTTAACAATGGAAATGCAGCAAAGATATTAGAAACAATGGTAGAAGCAATACATAAAAATGCATACGGGTCTGCTTGTTGAGAGATATGAATGAAATATATAAGGATTAATGATCTTGTGTTTTGACATTGTTAGAGAAGGGAGAGTTATTTCCTGCAGCAACCTATTTGTAATGCATAGTGCTGACACACTGGGAAAAAATGTCAGAAAGGCAAGAGAAGAAAGAGCTTATCACAAACATCATGCTGTTCTTTGAGCTTATTTTTTGCAGGAAGACATGCCTTGCACACCCCAAACTTGTATATAGGATCATAGGACGATAAGAGATTACTAGCTATCGACCTGGAGACATTTTAAGCCTAGCCATTTCAACCGAATGTAATACCATAGAAGTACTAGTCAATACCCAAGATTGAATTTAATGATGCCTGCCCATGTCCGGGAAGCCTGTGGGCACTATCCCCAGTAAGAATTTATGGTGGCCTCTCAACTTGTCCAGGTTCCTCTTGAACAGTGTCATAGAAGTGATCTGTTTCACATGAATAGATAGCCTATTCCAAAGATGTGGCAGTTGCTAGGAGATAAATCTGTCCCTCCAGCATGTCCTATTTAAGTTGCAGGCTTCATTTAAGTCACTGGAATGGGGTAGCCCTAGACCCATTTGATTTATGGATATGCAGTAAGATTGTTAGGTTTGGGTCTCAGGTTGCTCTGTAGACCAGGCATAAGTCTACCCTAAGAAGTCTATATGATATGGAGTATAGAGTCGGTCCATGTAAGGCACATACTGGAGGCCCTTGATCTTCTTTGTTAGAAATCTCTGAGGTCGCTCTAATTGCTGCAGGTGCTTAGTACAGTACATACCGAATGGTGTGTTATACTCAATTATAAGCCAGATTAGTGCTGAGTATAGGGGGGTTATAACTTCTTTTGCTCTCAAGGTGATGCCTTTACTAATCAAGTGAGCTGTGTGGAAAGCTTTCCTTACAATTGTAGACACATGGTGGTTGAAGTTAAGGTCGTGGTCAAACTGTGAACCCAGGTCCCTTACCACTTCATGGGTACTTAGGGTATTGTTATTGATTTGATAGTGTGAAGGGACATTGTTTGTGCCAAAGGGAATGATGATGCATTTCTTTGCATTCAAGTTTGAGACCGTGACTGATACACCAGTTGTTGGTCTGTGTGAGACCCTCCTGGGGTATACTGACATCATTTGAGGAATCAATGATTGCACCTAGTTTGCAGTCATCTGCAAACTTGGTCAGCCACAACCCTTTAGTTTTGACCTGAATTTCTGATACTTACACCTGTGGCACTCTGCTGGTAACAGGTCTGCTAGTTGATGTGGAGTTACCCACTTTGACAGTGTATGTCCAGTTTGTGAGCCAGTTGGAAACCTATCTTACAATGAAGGGGTTTACTTTCAGTTTGCTAAGTTTATTGGTAATACTTGAGTGTAGGATTGTGTTGAAAGTCTCTGCCAAGTTGAGGTATGCTGTGTGCACAGATTTGCCCTCATCAATGGCCTTGGTCACACTTTCAAAGAACTCCACCAGGTTTAACAAGCAGAATCTGACCTTTGTGTCCTTCATGAAACAAAATTGGGTAGGATCCAGAGTTTAGAGGTTACCTATGTCTTTATTTATAAGTCCATAATGATATGTTCCATGGCCTTACAGATGAGGCTGGTCAGGCTTGAGGGCCAGATCAAGAATGTTTGTTCCTCTTGTTGCGGTATGAACAATTTTCACTAGAGCATTTGAATTCACAAAGTCAAGGATCTTTTGTGCTAGCAAGTTTGGGCTAGTATAGGTTTCCCAGCTGATTGTGGGATAATTAAAATCCCCCAATACCAGTGTGTTGAGTAACATTTGGAATGTCTTTAGTTTGGATAAGTAGGCTTCATGGGTGTCATGACCCATGAAGGGGGATCTATAACTGGCTAGGACTTTAATGGGGGTCTTACCCACCATAACCTGGACCTGGGGTAACTCCATAGAGTTGTCCAGTCTAACTAGACGTGAGGTGAATTTATCTCTAATATAGACTGAAGCACCACCACTTTTGGTTTTCACATCTTCATTTTGCAGTCTAAAGGTGCGGAAGGCATTGCAGCCTTGCTGGGCCAGGGTATTCTCTGAAGTCTTAAACCAGATTTCTTTGACTGCACAGACAGAAGCGCTTCCAGGGAGTGCAGTTTTTGGTTCAAGCTCCTCGCATTTAGCAGCATGACCCTTATTTTGTTCTGATTGGTTAATTTCATGATGGTAATGTTTTTGAGACCTTGCCTAAAAAAAGCACTATGGGGGAGGCAAGAGCCTTTGCCAGCAGCCAAAAGCCTAGGGATGTCAGGTGCAAACTGTCAATGGCAAAGCAGCGAGGTTTGTCAGCCATGGCTTCCTAGGCAGATAGGAACTGGATCCCCTTGGAATGGCACCAAAAACTAAGCCACTTATTGAAATCAATCATTCTAGGTGAGGGTAGTATGCTGATCAAGGCTAGGGACATACCTGCCTGGGACACACACTCAGAGAGCTAGAACATGTCTGTCTTCATATAGTCCAGCAAAGTACATCACAGGTCATTCACACCAACATGAACTTGTTGCTGAGAGACATGAGTACATGTGTGATTTGGTGGATCCTGGCATCAGACAGGCAGCTGACTGTGACTTTCTGCTTGTCCAACCTGGTGAGTGGGGCATTCATGTGTCTCACTACTGAGTCTCCAATTACAATAAAACTTGTTTTTTGCATGTTATGCCTTATGGGTTTGGTGGGTGAGACACTGGTGTTGCTGTGTGTCATGGGTGTTGTAGAGACTGTGTTACCTGTAGTAGACTAGTGTTTTGGAGGTCTGGTGTTTCAGTAAGTTTTCTGACAGAACCTCCATGTATGTGGATTTACGTGTTTGATGCATAGTGGTACGTGTATGAGTTGTGGTACTATGTAAATATGTAGTGGTGGGTGAGTTCACAACCTTCTCCGTGTTACTGTTTTGCACAAGAGACAGTATGGATTCTAGATTCTCGGTGTAAATACATCTCTTGCACTCTGTGCAAGATTATATTATTAGTAGAGGGTTGTCTGTGTCCATGAGGCAATTGCTATACTGCCTGAAGAGACCCAAGTCGACAAGGTTGCCAGGAGAAACAAGGGTAGTCCAACTGTCCATGAAGCTAGGTTGAAGACTGTTGTCTCTATGGGTGGCTTTTCAGAAGCAATCCCGGAGGAGCTAAGTGAATGGATATTTCTGCTTGGATTTTAAGAGAAAAATTGTTGAATTTAACCGTCTGGCTTTGTTGCATAGTTGCACAGTAGTGCACGCAGCTGCACAGCATGCAAACAGCAGAAACCTGTTCAAATGCAAGGCCTAAATACCAGAAGGTGAAACTTGAAAAAACTCTAACAAAATTCAGAAGGACCAATGAGAATGCTTATTCCAAGCCTTAGACTGGCCTCCCTTTACTAGTCAGATGCCAATCAACACATTTCTCTCACAAAAGTGCAGATAGGCTGCTTCCGATCCAAGATGGCCTTTAAAAGGCGCTCAGAACAAACAAACTACTACAAACAGTTCCAGAAGCAGCACACCTGGATCTGGACTAAGCTACAGCTACTAGCTGCCCTGGTTTCAGCGGGAAACACTAGAGAATGTTTAAAACAGCAGAAATATAGCAGTGAGACACTGAAAAAAATGTTTAAAACAGCAGAAAATCAGTCAAGAGCCTATAAAGAATGATTTAAACAGATTACAGATCAGTTAATTAAGCCCTGCTTGGTGGGAAAACCAGAGCAGGCAGAACAGATAGCTTTAAAACAGTAAAAAAATACCAGCAGATATTTAACAAACAGTGGAAACAACAATAAAGCTTGCTAAACAGTGAAGACAGCAATAAAATTCAATTTTACAGGAAGTGTAGCAGGCAATTGTAGTAAAACACTGTAGTTTAGTACACAGTAAGTAAATACAGTACTAAAGTAGGTGAAAGACAATAAAAAAGTGTAGTAAATAGTATAAATAAGCCAAAAAAAAAAAAAAAAACAGGCAACTTATGTTTTTTTGGAAGCTCAAAAGCCTCTAGTCATCTGGTATCTCATCTCAGAGTTCTGGCTGGTAGCCCACCTCATTTCAGCTAGGTACAAACTAGGATACTTATTCCAAGCCCCAGACTATTAACTCCTAGCTCACCATACCACTGAGAAAGGAGAATATTCCAAGAAATGACCATCTTGGACATAGTGTATGAAAGCACATTTTTTTCAGCCATTCAGTCTCCATGTTTAGGGACGTGATCTAGAGGGTTCTGACATTTCAAACGGATACCATTTCCTAGCTCCTAACTCATACAAATGCAATTTGGGGGATATCCCTGAAGCTGGAAGAAAGGCTTACATTTACCTGCTATATTTGGAATCGAAACTGAAACAAAAGCCAAATTTCTTAGAAGCTGTTAAATTCACCTATCTACCTAGATATTATGCTTTTTCCTAAAGAGGAAAGTCATGTACGTTTTGAAAATTTGAAGATGGACTATGTTAAGATGGGAAAAGTCTTTGAACTCCTTGTTTCTGAATTTGTTGTTTATTCCTTACTTTTGTACAATGCTGAAAGCCAGATATTGTTTACTTTCTTTCAATTTATATAGCGACTTGCAGTGGCAGAAATTTTCTACTTGTGCTGATTCCAACATACTGAAAGCAAGAACCACTTGTCTCAATTTTTTTTATAAATTTACACAAACTTGAAAAGGTGGATTTTGTGGTCCACTCTGTCAACTATGTGTTTATATGGGTCTACCTGATAAGACCAAAAAGCGAAAACAACGAAACGAGATCACGGACACCGAAAGACCGACAATGGAAATAATTGACAGTTTGAAATCCCGATGTTGAAAACACTGAATTGCGAAATGAGCGAGACTGTGTAAGAATGCGATAGTGACGGACTTTAGGGTTAGGGTGCGGGTAAGGTAAGTGTGGGTTAGTGACGGACTTTAGGGTTAGGGTGCTGGTAAGGTAAGTGTGCGATAGTGATGGACTATAGGGTGCGAGAAAGGTAAGTGTGCAATAGTGACGGACTTTAGGGTTAGGGTGCGGGTAAGGTAAGTGTGCGATGCTGACAGACTTTAAGGTTAGGGTGCAGGTAAGGTAAGTGTGCGATAGTGATGGACCTTAGGGTTAGGATTTGGGTTAGGGTTAGTGCATAGATAGTTGTGTATATAAGGTTTAGTGTAGGTTTGTAAGGATTTTGGTGTGCTTGTGTTGTGTGCGTGTGCTTTTCGGAACAGCAAATTTCTTTTGTTTTGTTGACTGTCGGGATTGTGGTTGTCGGGCATGTGAACTTTCGTGTTTTTGAACTTTCTGTTTTGTGGTGTTGGTGATTTCGTTGTCGGTGCTTTCGCTTGTCGGTCTTATTAGGTAGATCTGTGTGTGTATGTATATATATCTATCTATATATATATATATATATATATATATATATCTATATATATATATATATATATATATATATATATATCTATATATATATATATATATATATATATATATATATATATATATATATATATATATATATATATATATATATATATATATATATATATACTATATATCTATATATACATATATATATATATATATATATATATATATATATATATATATATATATATATATATATATATATATATATATATATATATATATAGATAGATACACACACATATATATATATATATATAGATATATATATATATATATATATGTGTGTTTGTGTGTGTGTGTATGTGTGTGTGTGTGTGTGTGTGTGTGTGTGTGTGTGTGTGTGTGTGTGTGTGTGTGTGTGTGTGTGTGTGTGTGTGTGTGTGTGTGTGTGTGTGTGTGTGTGTGTGTGTGTGTGTGCATATAGGCTCAGACCATAGATGACTCCAAAATTTTATTGTTTCAACAGACAAAAGCAGATCATAGTTTTGCCAAAGTCCAGTCTGGAGAGCACAGGCTAACTACTGCAAAGATGTAAAGAAAGATAAATACTGTGATGCTGTCACATGTGCAAACTATACTAAAAATAATATGACATAATATGACATAAAATAAAAACAATAAATACATAATACATGAATTGAGAAACAGCATAAAAGGAAAAACTACATAAATATTATAATGAGACAATCCTGCTTACAAATAAAACCACACAGTTTGGTTTTGTCAACCCATATGTTACCAGATAGGTAGCTAACTGGCTCACTGATAGAACCCACTCAATCAAAATAAGGGAAGCCACCTCTAGTAGTAGACCCCTAACGAGCGTTGTACCCTAAGGATAGGGCTTGGGACCTCTACTGTTTGGGATACACTTTTCTGAGATGCAAGCCTAAACCAGTGGTCTCTAGGTGACCAAGTTTGTAGATGACTGCAAGCTGGGCACTGTCTTAAATTCCCCTAGTGATGTGAACATCCTCCAACAGGGACTTACACAAACTAATGATTGGTGCCAGAAACATGGCCTCAAACTGAATGCCAAGAAATGTAAAATCACTTTTGGGGAAAATGGCATCCCCACTAAATATCACATTAATAATAACGTACTAAGCATGCCATCAGTCATGCAGTACTTGGGCCCCCAGATTGATAGCAACCTGACTTTTGACTACCTCGTTGCCTCCATTGTATGGAAGGCTTTCTATATGGCCCTAGGGTTGCCAACTTTTCATGTCAAAAATACTGGACATGTACTTGAAAGCAAGATGCATGTAATTTTGGTACCCTCATCCCCTCCCACACAGCCATTCCAGTGCCCCATTACTTGGCTATTTCTGCATTTCTTCACAGTTGCCATAAACACTGTTCAGAACTCTCAGTGTGCATACTGTTTTTTGCTTTACTTCTACAATGATTATAGATATTTGGATTTAATTTAAAACTTTTATTTCAATTTTTATAGCACAAACACTGATAGTCATTTGCTAAACAAAGAAATAAAGTTCCATAATGAAAACAGACAGCATTAAAACTTTTCTGTCTTTGAAACTCACATTCACTGAAACAGCAGACAGGTGATCCCCTGTGGTGACCACTAACTTGGAAAAGCCAAAAGAAGAAGAAGAAGATTCACTGAAACAGCATTGAAACCCACATTCAAAGAAAATGCATTTGGCCAATAATGGGCGCTAACCCTATAATACTGCCTCTTTCCTCATCCTTATCCCTGTACCTTACCTTCATTAAATCCATCCCATAACACTGCTACTACACAATACACACTTGGACACACAGACAATACTATATCTTATCCCCTAACCTAACCTTGATGCTAACCCTAAAATGCACAAACTCGTACAGTAATATATAACACCTATCTTTTACTCATCCCTGATCCTAACCCTACCTTACATACACATGCAGAAACACTCTCACCCCTCCAACCTCACTTACCTATCTTGACATTACACAATATCAACATTTCCACTGCATGGCTATCCATACAATTGACATTAAACAACACCCCCTGTGTTTGTTGAAGAACCGGCATTCAAGAAAAATGTGGGGGACCTACACACACACACACACATATATATATATATATATATATATATATATATATGTGTATATATATATATATATATATATATATATATATATATATATATATATATATATATATATATATATATATATATATATGTATATATATATATGTATATATATATATATATACATATATATATATATATGTATGTATCTATGTATGTATGCAGTATCATGTGTATGTGGTGCTCTAAACTTTATAAGGCAGTCATAAAATCAGATACATGAATGTGTACATTGATCATATGGTCTTCTGACATGATCCCACTGAATAATGGTTTGGCATCCATCATCCTTATAGAGAGAGGGGTGTGCTTTCATTTTCTGTCAGTATTTGACACAACTAGATTTGATTAGTGCAGCAGCATCCTCAAGCTTGTCACACTTGCACTTTTGGATACATTACATTTGTATAACACCAGTTATTAATATTTGTCAGAAGTCTGTGACCAGAAATGAATTCACACATAAAAAACATTTAAAAGACTTTTTTGATCACATTAAATGATTACATCCCTACCAATAATACTGAAATGCATAATCAAGTGCAACAAAAATATACTACTTAATCACTTAGTGAAAAGATGAGTAAAACAGCATCATAACTAAAAACAGTATCATAATTTAGTAGCCTTCTGTTTCAAACTGCATTTAATATTCATGGAGTCATTCAGACCTAGTATCTTTATTGCTTGCAGCTTTAGCTACCAGCATAACTACTTAATATCCAATAACAGTACTCTGAAATATTACTGTATAGCTATGAATTCCACATTCTGCTTCCTCTATATATGTAAACAGACTGGAATGAATAGATAAAACTGCAATATTTCCTGAACCACATTTGAAACATGTCTGTTCCAGGTCTGCTGCACAGTTCAAATGTCTTCAAATTCCACACATGTGGAAAACAAAGGTGTAAACAATCAGTCACACAGAAGCAAAAGACTCTTTTTGTCTTCTGCGTCTGTGTGTGACCAGAAGCAAAGGGTGTTCTTAAAGAAGAACACCCTTATTTTTTTTTTAAATTACAAGAAAATTAATCTTTAATCTCCTGGTATTTTTTCTGGACAATATGCTGTCCTTTCCATTATCCGGACAGTGTCCCTTAATTCTGGGCAGTCCAGAAAAATTCTGGACAGTTGGCAACCCAATGATGGCCCACCTCATAAATAAAGGTATTTTATCCAGGAACAAGGAAGTCATGACATCCCTGTACTCCTCCCTTATCAGACCCATTATCAAGTACAATGCCCCCTTTGGCATATACCTTGCCAAGCACATGCAGCAGCTGGAGAGGCCACAGAGGTTCCTGACCAGGAAAATCCTGGTTCATAGGTAGGTACTAGGCTATTGGCCCTAGGGCCTATACAAGCCTAGCCAAAAAGGTACCCTGGCTTTCGCCACCCAAGAAAATTATTTTCCTGTGCCCCTGTCAAGCAGAACCACACAAGTGATCCGCAGGGTGAATTTCCTATTACCCATCCAATCATCAAGATTTTTCTTGAAGAGTGCTAATGAGGAGGTCTGTTTGACATAGATATGTAGTCTGTTCCAGAGTATGGGAAGTCTCTGGAACAGGAATCTATCCCTCCAGCATATTCTGTTTATTGTGGTGACAAGGTTTAGGTCCCTAGAGCGTGTAGCTCAGAGGGATTGGGATTTCTTTAAGTGGAGCATGTCCAAAAGCTCTGGGTTTCACATAGCTTTGTATGTTAGGCAGAGATCGCCTCTGAGTAGGCGATATGCAATGGAGTAAAGCTGGAGTTTTTTGAGTCGGTCTGCGTAAGACATCTGTTTGAGGCCAGTAATCCTCTTTGTGAGGTATTTTTGCAGCCTTTCCAGATGTTGTAGATGTCTTGTGAGGTACATACCAAAAGGGTCATTGTATTCCACAATGGGTCTAATTTGTGATGAGTAAAGGGGAACAATGGCCTCTTTTTTTTGGGATGAGAAACTTTTTGTGATGAGGTGTGCCATGCAGAAGGATTTCCTGACCACTGTGGTGATGTGATTATCAAAGGAGAGACTACTGTCCACCTGTGTCCTAAGGTCTCTTATCACACTTTGTGTTAAGTAGACTACTGCCTATGTGGTAGTTCATGGGTACAGAGTTTTTACCAAAGGGGATGACAATGCACTTTTTGGCATTGAGCTTGAGACCATGGCTTTGACACCAGACATCTGTCTCAGTGAGGCCCTTTTGTAGGATGTGCACATCATTAGGAGTTTTGATTATGGCTCCTAGTTTGCAGTCATCTGCGAATTTAGTTATCCAAAGACCTTCTGTGTTAGCCTGTACTTCAGAGTAGTAGATACCAAACAGAAGAGGACTCAGGACTGAACCCTGTGGTACTCCACTTTTCACTGGTCTGAAGAATGATTTGGAGTCTGCTACTTTCATAGTGTGGGTTGTGTCAGTAAGCCAGTTGGCAACCCATCTTGTGACATAGGGATTTATACCTAGTTTAGTGAGTTTATCTATAATTCCAGAGTGTGGGATGGTGTTGAATGCCTTGGAGAGATCTAGATAGGCAGTGTGAACCACCTTACCCTCATCTATGGCTTTGGTGACTGCTTCGAAAAAGTCTATCAGGTTTAGGAGACATGATCTGCCTTTTACAAACCTGAACTGTGTGGGGTCCAGAGTTAGGAGATCTCCAATGTCTTTGTTTATGAGTTCATGATGATATGTTCCATGGCCTTGCAGACCAGCCTCATCAGGCTAATGGGGCGGTAGTTCTGGGGGTCTGTTGTGGTCCCCCCTTTGTGGAGTGGGATAACAGTAGTGGTGCGTCATTCAATGGGCACAAAGCCTAAGGTGAGGCTATGATTGAACATGGTACTTAGGTGGGGTGCCAGTTCATTCTGTAGTTCATGTAGAAGGCAGCCTGGCATGTTGTCAGGTCCCATGGATGCTGTGTTCTTGGCTTTGGAGAGTGAGGTTTTTACCTGTGCAGCCATAATTACAGGAACTTTGCATTCTTCCGGTATAAAGATGGGCCCTTTAGGGGGTGAGAGGGGGTTAAAGTTAACACTGAACCTATCTGCCAGGATGTTGGCAATATCAGTTGGTTCTGTATATCTAGTGTCATTGTGCTGTAAGTCAGAGCAGATCTGAGTGTTGCCATTGAGATTTTTGACATAGCTATAGAATGCTTTGTGGTTGTCTTTAGAATCAGTAGTGATTTTGTTTTCATAACTAGCTTTGGAGGATTTTATGAGGGATCTCAGCTTCTTACTGAGGCTGACCAGGGAGTTCCTCTAATCGTGGGATTTTACTCTTTTTTGCAACAGTTTCTTTCTTCTGTTGTAGAGTTTGTTTATGGCAGAAGACCTCCAGATTGGCTTCCTTTTCTTGGAGGATAGCATCTTGGTTCTGTTAGGGATAGCATGATCCATGCAGTAGTGTAAGTGCTTATAAAGTGTATTTGTGTAGGATTCAGCAGTCGTACCTCTATTGTCCATCTGCACGGGTGTCGTGAAGTTTGCCACTTCTGTCTTAAGAAGCATGAAGTTGGCTTTGGAGGAATTTTTTACGGTTGTTTTTTTAATAGGGGTGGGAGCAGGATGTGGATGTCTAAGGTGATTAGCTTGTGGTTGGATCTGATCAACGAGGAGCTGACCTCTGGTGCGGAACACCGGTTGCCCATGTTGGTGATGACCAGGTCTAGGATATTGCCACCCTTGGTGGGAGTGTGGATAAGTTGATCCAAGGTGTTCGAACTGATGATTTCCAGAAAATGTTGAGAAAAATAGTTGGTACACAAGTAGTTTTGCCAGTTAATGGTGGAGTAGTTGAAATCACCCATTATTAGGGTGTTGGGTTGTACCTTAATATTTTCCAGTGTATCAAGAAAAGAGAAGTGGGAATTCTGGGGCATGGTGGGGGGTCTGTAGCAAGCTACAACCTGGATTGCGGTTTTGCCCAGAGTTACTTAAACTTGGATAATCTCGGATGCATTATGCTGAGCAACTAGCTTGGAGGTGTGCATATCCTTAATGAATATGGACACGCCTCCACCTTAAGTGTTTTGGTCCGGGTTTGGTGGTCAAATGGTGTGGTATGAATTATAGCCTGGTAAACGAGGTCTCTGTCACTGCACAGATGTCGATGTTCTCCATTTTAAGGAGTGCCTCGAGTGAGTGCATTTTGTGGTTTAGACTTCTAGCATTGAGTAGCATTACCCTCAGATTTTGTTTGCTTGTACCTGTTATAATGGTGAATTTGTCATTTGAACCTTGCCTAAAAAAGGCACTATAGGGGTGGCAAGAGCCTCTGCCAGTATCCAGAATCCCAAGGGCGACAGGTGCAGGCCATCTCTGGCAAAGAAGAGTGGTCTGTCGATCATGTCATCCCAGGCAGACAGTTACTGAATTCCCTTAGAATGACACCAGAAGCTTAGCCAATTCTTAAAGTCAATCATTTTGTCCTTGTACTGTGGTATTATTCTGGGTGATGGCAGGATGCTACTCAGGGCTAGGGTCATACCTGCTTGGGCTACAAGATTGGAGACCTCCTCCATGTCTCTTTTCATGTAGTCCAGGGATGTACATCTCAGGTCATTCACACCAACATGGACAATGACAGAGTCATATTTGCTCTTGTTGTTTAGTGACCTGAGTGCGTGTGTTATGTGGCGGATCCTGGCACCCAACAGGCAGATGACAGTAACTTTCTCCTTGTTTAGCCTGGTGAGTGGAACATCAGTGCGCCTGACTATAGAGTCACCTTTGACTAGAGTGTCGGGTACGTTATGCCTTATGGGCTGTAGTTGAGTGGCACACTGAGCATGTGGGCTATGTGTCATTTGGGTTGTGTTGCGGGGTGGAGGTTGCTAGCATTTCTGCATTGGAGGTCTCGGTTATTTGGGCTGATTTTTACTGAGAGCCTCCATGAATGTAGGTGTGTGTTTTGTGCTTGTGTGTGTGTGTGTGTGTGTGTGTGTGTGTGTGTGTGTGTGTGTGTGTGTATGTGTGTGTGTGTGTTTTGGTGGTGTAGGTTTTGAGGGACTATGTGATGAGTGTAGTGTGGTGCAAGTGTTTACCTTCTCCTCTTGACTGTCTAGTTCAGTCTTCGGAGAAGAGATCTTTGCTTCCAGTTTGGCTATATAAGTGCATCTTTCACAGGTCATAGTGTTGGGTGGTAGGAGGAGAGGATTGTCTGTGTACATGAGGCAATTGCTGCATTGTCCCAAGATGCCCAGATTCATCGGGTAGACAGGAGAAAACACCAGGAGCTGACCTTTAGACATGCCTGGATAGGTGCTTATTTATCAAGTACTAAAAACTGTTTTTCTTTAGACAAGTGAGGAAAGTTGAGTGCTGTAGTAATTTGTAGCTTATTTAGTGCTTACAACAAGTTCTGAACAAGTGCTGAGCTCAAAGAAATAGATTTGAGTGCTAAAACTAAAAAGCTGGCTAGTTGCAAGGGAAAATTTAAAGAGCAGACTTTATGGTGCCAGGAATAGTGTAACCCTAGTTAAGTGGGGGGGTGGGGGCTCAGGAGCTCACAAACAGTTCTGAACACAGCAAATCTGTATCTGGACAAAACTTGCCACACGAAAGGGGGGAAGCAAGCTTAGAATTTTTTTTTCAGAAACTTTTTTTTTCTTAAAGTGGAAATGGAGAAAGCTGGAACAGAAGTTAATTCAACATTAAGAATCTGAGTGGGTTGGCCTTTACAAATGTTCTCTATTAGATTGAATGAACTAATGACACTAGACTGGGAGGAGTGTCACAGATCAAATATACAGTATGGGCGGGCAACTGCAAAGCCAACAAGTATAAGAACACCACAACACAAGGGAGGATGGGTAAGAAAAATTACAGTTCCTAGCTGTAGCCACTAAATGAAAGTTTTAAACAGCTCAATGAGCAAGCAGACTCTAGAGAATGCTTTTAACTGTAAACAGACAGTTATAGTAATGCACACTATTACAGTTCCTAACTGTAGAACACAGAAACCTCAAAAAATCAAAAATGCACAGAAAAGCTCAGATAGAGCACCCACAAACAGAAAATACAACTCTCAGTATGAAAAAGCAGTTTGCAGTAATTCAGTAAACATGCAATTACAGTAATGAAACAGTATCTAGCAATGAAAAATACAGTTAAAACAGTGTAAAACAGTACATAAATGCAGTGAAACAATAAAAAAAGCTTTATAACAGTGCAAAATGTAGTAGATCAACTGTATAGCACAATTATAAGCGTTTTAGAAGTGCAGTTCAGTGAAATAAGTGTAAGAAATAACTTATTCTGCTCTTGGAATCTTAAGGAATTTCCGCTTAGTTTCAGTAATGAAATGCAATCCACATCCTGATAAATACAAGCACAACCTTTACAAGACACAGGGTTTATATACCAGTAAGGATGGAAGAGTTAGAAGATCAAATTACTACTCAGCCCCTGCTATTACCCAATCACTTGTACTACAGAAGGTCAGGAGGCCTTGTTACTCTCAATAATAATGAAGACAGACTCAGCAGAAAATGGCTGCCAGAAACACAGGAAACTCAAACAAAACTACCAGGCCTAGACAACAGGCCTCTATCAAGATTATGCCACCTGAGCAGAACACAGAAACCTCACTTTAAAAGCATAGAAAGAGCACTCACAAAGAGAACATATAAGTCTCAGTATGAAAAAGCAGTTTACAGTTTAGTAATCAAATAAAAATGCAATTATAGTAATGCACACTATTATAGTTCCTAGCTGTAGCCACTAAATGAAAGTTTTAAACAGATCAAGGAGAAAGCAGACTATAGAGAATGCTTTTAACTGTAAACAGACAATTATAGTAATGCACACTATTACAGTTCCTAGCTGTAGAATACAGAAACCTCAAAAAAATCTAAATTGCACAGAAAAGCTCGGATAGAGCACTCACAAACAGAAAATACAACTCTCAGTATGAAAAAGCAGTTTACAGTAATTCAGTAAACATGCAATTAAAGTAATGAAACAGTATTTAACAATGAAAAATGCAGTTAAAACAGTATAAAACAGTTCATAAATGCAGTGAAACAATAAAAAAGCTTTATAACAGTGCAAAATGTAGTAAATCAACTGTATAGCACAATTATAAGCATTTTAGAAGTCTCAAACACCTATCCTATACAAATATGCTAAAAGCCCTGTCCCTCTACTCAGTCTCGTACAGATTGCTCAGAGGTGACCTGTGTCTAGCATACAAGGCCATCTCAGACCCAGCCTAGATGAAGTTGCTGCATATCCATAAGTCTAATTCCACTCATGCAACCCACATACAAGGCCTTAACCTGGACTGTGACATTAATAGCACTTGTTGGCGGGATAAATTTGTGTCACAAAGACTCTCCTATCTGTAGAATAGACTCCTTCTCCATGTCAAGCAGAGCACCTCTCTAGCCCTCTTTAAGAGGAACCTGGATGACTGGATGAGAAGCAGAAAATACACCCCTGGGATCCCAACTGTGTCCCTCTTGGACAGGGGAAACAGTTGCTGACTTTGAGGAAACATGGGCCAAATTCTTGGCTAGGCTTATAAGGGCCTCAGGGCCAATAGCCTAGTATCATCCTATGAACCTATGAACAATTCCTAAAAAAACAACATATGACAATATCAAAGCATTAAGCCTGGCTGATATAGTGCCCTCAAATTGATAAACCACCATTTGTTTTCTATTGCTCAATAAAAGCTAAACATTCTACCAGGTTGTTTAATATATGCTATATATATAATATATGTTTATATAATGCACTGAATTCCTTACCATATTTAATATCACTCATATGAAATTATGTATATTATTTTACAGTACAAGGCATTTTTGTCCAAAGTAAAAAGTACTACATAAGCAAACAGCCATGTAAACGGCTCAGTTGTACGTAGATAGTCAAATAATACTAAATGTTAAAAGTCTGTGTGGTGCTGGCCAATAAAAAAATGTACAATAAATGTACTGACAAAAATTAAAGTTGCACAAGGCATACAGCCAGCAGGTCTGGCACAAGAATATTATTATGTGTATAGACTGTAGTCAGATGTTTAAAAAGAAACAAAATGCTGACTAGTTGCTTTGACTTTTCTGCAGCTAAACTTGTAGTCTTCAGAAGGAATATTGGACAAAAGTTGATCCTGCTTTAAGAGATGCCAGTACTTTTGAAGAACCTCCTTAATTTTGAAAGTATTGGTAGCATATGGGCTCACTCCTGAGCAGCATGATCAGAATCACTACTAGAAACTTTTTTGAGATGTACAATCTAAGAATAAGGAATATTGTTAATGATATGCCTTGTGTGGTAATTGGAGGCAGCCAACAGTGAGTTTTTAGTGAAGGGGTTCTGATAAATTAAAGTACACTTGGGACCAACATTTTATAAGTAACAGACCAAAAATATGTGGCAGAAATCTAGACATTCTGCAAAATTCTGGTCAGCTGAGAGTCATACTTGCCCACACATGGGGGAGTGGGGGGAGTTCATGGGGCATACCCTATACAAAAATTAACTTCTGTGCTTTGTGACCTTGGGGATGTTATTTTGGCTGACAACCTCTCAATAGTTTAAGTGCTTTGTGTTTGAATAATTACATGTTAATTAAATGAGACATAATCATTTGTAGTAAAGTCTAAGAAATCAATCACCCCTAAACATAGACATTTGTAAAACGAAGCACATTACCAGAGGATATTGTTGTATATATGACTTTATATCTAAAATCATCACTAGGTACATTCTGTATCTTATTGTTCTACATATTTTTCTGAAAGATGTGTCAGCTCTGTTGCACAAAAGGATAAAGCCATGACTATGATTTATATGTCCTAGGATGATTATCAGTCCTGACATTAGAGACCTTGATGCAGAGCAGAGCAGAATGCGGGGAAAGGACACAATCACCTCTCCTGGTTTGAGAGGGGATGATTGCATTAAGAGGAAAATGAGCTTGGATTTTGGTTTCCTTATTCAAAACTAGACAACCTCTGCAAGTGAATGCTTCATAGGGACAGGTTAAATTGCAGACTTATACCATTCACAGAAGTGTGTTGCCATCCCATATAATGCCCGGTGTGTGCTTAACCCCAGATATACTAAATGGATATGTATGGAAAGTAACAGTAGGACCAAACAGACCCCCAGCCCCAAGGAGGATTGGTGTTAAAATTTACTGTTGCAGTTGATAACTTCCTTGGTGATTCTCAACTTTCAGTTTGAAGGGAATGAATGAGCCCTATAGCTCTTACTCCAAGATGAACAAAAGGTCACTGGTGTGACCAGTGGGAGGTTTAATGGTCAGGTGTCATAAGAAAAAAAAAAAAAGATTTTGCATATAGCTTCAGGCTGCTTGATGTTTAGACATATTTGCTAACAATTGTTCATCTCTGATTTCTGTTCTCCTTGATGTACTCAATAAAATATTAGAATCATAGCTTATGGTTATTTCTACACTGCCAGGACTAAAACTAATATTTATTGCTATCATTGTAATAATGATTTAGCAATGAAAAAAACACTTGGAAAAGTGCAAGCAACATGCACACTTTGAGATGCTGCTGATACCTTTCCGTGTCATAAGCTCCCAGAATATGAGAGATAAGTTAGGTATTCAGGCTTCTTTTCCTGAAACTTTGGCATGAAAATCTTAATGCACTCTAGAAACTTTGTCAATTATAGGCAAGATTAAATTAATGTCAGAATCGTCCTGGGAAGCAAACATGGCTATTCACTGTTTTAATAGTATTATTTATAACTGCTAGCAAAAACCTAAATACATAATGCTGTTCTGAGAGCAAGCCTAAATACAATATATATTCTGCATAAAAGTGAGATTTCTATCCTTTTAAAATGTTGTGGTAAACACAAGGATATAAAAATATTTTGCCATTAAAATTTAAGATGAAGTGGTTCCTTTGCTTTTCAAGGTAAAATCATGCTCTTGGGATATTTTCTAGGTATCTGTCCCAGTATATTGCATCAGTAAATATCAGTCTATTTTGTATCTATACTCCTTTCATATACAAGGACCACATATAGTTAGTCTGAGGGGCATAATCTTTATGAAAGTGATCTCTAGTAAAGAGACTAATTTTGTACTATTTCAAAATAAGCTGGTGATGCTTTTATGAACTATCAATACAAAAAAAACAGTATTAACAGAACAGGAAGGCACATTTTTCAAGATATAAGTAATCACTAAAATTATAAATGGAAACATTTAATGTATGAGGTCTATAAAATTATAAAATAAATTATTTATTTTGCAAGGCTCTTGAGAACAATATCCTAAATAAATTAACAAAATTAATGACTGATAAAAGAGATATACTTACCCTGTGTTTGTATATTTATTGCACTCCTTTTGCAGATGAAAGAGGTGAAAAGCTAATCATTTTTCTACTAATTTTATCATACAGCCATAATGGAAATATTCTCATATTTTGATTTTTGTTCCTAAAACAAGATTCATTTTTTTATATACTTTTTAACTGTCTGTGAAAGACAGTGAGCTCCTTTTAGAGCCTCACACTTAATAATACACTTTGTTAGGCCTAGTGTTATTAATTTGCAGTAAGAGAGGGATGTGGGACATTGTCCCTGGCAACACATGCTGTTATATATTGTTTAGTCCAGGTCACATAGACACTGAAGTAAAAAAAGTGAATGACAGAAATTCACCATCTGACATTTGTAACGTTAAATCTGCTGAAGCAGTGAGGTCAGTGAATACCATTTCATCAGACATACTGAAGAAGAACAGTTAGAGCCATCTGTTCTGATCACACAGAACTTTAGTTGCTGTCCCATAAATAATTTCTACTTCACATGAAAATGCTCAAGAATAAAATAACATAGCATTTGACAAAAAATATTCATTTTGGTCTGCTACTATGTGTTTAAAACAAACAATCCCATTTCGTCTATAGGTAAATGCATACATGTGGGCAATAAGGACCTAGAACAGTAAAATGTGACTTTAGGGAATACTATAACACGTATACATTTTCCTCAGTAGTACTTAAGCAGCAAATGTAGAGCGATAGTTTCACGGAAGACCAGCAATCTTTTTTTCTTCATTGCACTTCTTACATCTTCAAGAACATTCTGAGAATAGTCTAAATGACTTGTCGTGACCCAGTTCAATGCTTAAAACTGTATAGCTCTAATACAGCATCTGAGGGCAAAGGCTAACAAAGATGAAGATTTACTACTGCTGCTGCAAAATGTACAAAATGTACATCACGTCTGTGCATTTTCTGCAACTGCTAGACAGATCATCCTCATATAGGACTTTATTTTTGGTAGAAGTCCAAATGAGAGCTATTAGTCAATATACAGAATGATATAATGGGATAATACACAGTGAAATGAGACACTGCACAACCATCGGATGACAAGAATGAAGAGGAACGCTGTAACCTAGTCATTTAAAATCTAGAGGTAGATGATCCAAAGTTTGTAGAAACACAATTTATCAGGTTCATCTGGCTCATATTAAAAACTGTATGGAGAGAAAGCCCCTTAGTCTTTCACTCTCACACATATGGTTTAAAATCCATGCAATTTTTAACTGTCTTAATACAATTTAAGCAACGCAAGACAGTAAGAATTATTAGATCTTGCTTCCATTTTATATAATGAATAACTGCAGCAGTAGTGCTGACTTACATGCAATTAAATTTAGAACTAGTGGGAGTTCTAGCTGTTCCTGCATGCAATCACTCATACCCTGGCAACAGATTTATATTAGTAAACCTAGTCACAGACCAAATGTAAGGTAGATGAAGAACACAAAACATGAGCAATGCTATATGCTCAAGTATTTTAGCAATTTCTGTGCCAAACCAAATCATATATACTACAGAAAAGTCAAAGAAAAAAGGTCATATGTAAAGTATTTCAGACATGTAGAAATATATTCTACAAGGACTTCACCACATCCTGAATAAAATGTAAACTTCAAATGTTATTTGTTAGATGGCAATGATTTTCATCATCTGCAAAGGCTTATTTCTGAAATCTCTGGATTTATAAACGTATGGTAGCTCATAAATGCTATGATTACTTTGTCAGAATGTATGTAATATTGATCTCTCTGCTTGTATTTATTAAACTTCAAATGTCATTCTGTACTCAGTTGTAAGCATGCACTTCAGAAAATGAAGACACAAACTCATGACTGTGAAAGGCAGAGAAGTAGTAATAAAAAAAAATAAAGGGCCAAATAAACAAATCTTTAAGGAGACACTGGCTGCACTTCAGGGAATGAGACAGGAATGTCACTGCCATCTCCTTGAAATCAATTAGTAATGCAAACTGTAGTTAATTGTTGCACTATAATATTATCACAGAATTAATGGGGAAATAGCATTAACTAATAACCTGGAAAGTACAAGAGGAAATAGTAGTTTAGAGAAAATGTAGAGACCTAGTGAAAAACATTCACTTTCCAAAGTTTTATTCACTAGAATAGATGCACACACACACACACACACACACACACACACACACACACGCACGCACGCACGCACACACACACACACACACACACACATACACAGTTTAGTAAACTAAATACTGTTGTCTGACAATGACATTACTATATATATATATATATATATATATATATATATATATATATATATATATGAGAAGGGGCGTAGGGGACAATCTGACAAGAGGGAGCAGGAGGGTTTGCTGGCGTGAGTATGTCAATTTGTACAGGTATGTTTTACACAAATTATGTTCTTGATGAGTTGCAATAGGGCAATATTTTTTAGTGATTTTGTCTTGACCATTTATAGGAGATTCATGCAAACACATACAGACATACTAGTGCACATACACATACAGTTTAGAGAATTACATATTCAACATTCTTTCAGCATATCAGAAACTTTATGTTGAATGAAAGTGAATATTTTAGTAAAGACAAAACCTATTGGCTCCATTTGTTTCTATAATGAGGTATTATGCAACAGTCTTCCCCATTTCTTAAGTCCATTTTGTATGTGTCTCAGGTATTTTTGAAAGAAATTGAGATAACAGGGGCAGGATGATGAATCACAGATTACAACCTCTGCTTCACAACTCCCATGCCTGAGGTTCAATCCTAATCTCCAGCCCCTACCTAATGTGAGGATTTGCATTTTCTCCTCCTTGTTTGTGTAGGATTTTTGAAAGTACTCTGGTTTCAACCCAGCTCCCAAAAGCATGATAGTTAATTGGCAACTCTAAAGTGTTCATATATATTCCATTTACCCCCCCCCCCTTGCCCTTGTGGCCAAGATTGAGGCTGAAAGAACTGATGATGAGTTGTTCACTCACACTGTTAACAAAAACAAATAAACAGGTTCATAGGTTCATAGGTGTGTTTTAGGCTAGCCCATAGGATTACCCTGGCATCTCGCCACCTGACCTTAATTTTCTGTGCCTCTGTCGAGTAAAGCCACTGGAGTGATCCCTGGAGTGAATTTTCTATTTCCCATCCACTCATCAAGATTTCTCTTGAAGAGGGCCAGTGAGGTGCACTGCTTGACATGTATGGGAAGTCTATTCCATAGCATAAGCAGTCTCTGGGTTATGAACCTGTCCCTCCAGCATGTTCTATTGAATGTGGTAATGAGGTTGAGGTCTCTGGAGCATGTGGTGTGGAGAGATTGGGATTTCTTTAGATGTAGCATTTCTAACAGAGTTGGGTCAGACATGGCTTTGTAAGTCAAGCAGAGATCGCCTCTAAGTAGGCAATATGAGACAGAGAATAGTTGGAGTTTTTTGAGTCTGTCCATATGGGACAAATGTTTAAGGCCAAGGATCCTCTTTGTGAGGTATTTTTGTGGCCTCTCCAGTTGTTGCAGGTGTTTAGTGAGGTACATGCCAAATGGGGTATTGTACTCAATGATTGGACTAATAAGGGAAGAGTAGAGGGAGACAATAACCTCTTTCTTCCTGGTTGCAAAATCCTTCGTAATGAGTTTTGCCACATAGAAAGACTTTCTGACCACAGTGGCAATGTGGTGGTCACAAGAGAGGTTGTTGTCAACCTGTGTTCCCAGATCTCTTATAACACCTTCTGTGTTCAGCAGACTACCATCGATGTGGTAATTCATGGGAACCGGGTTTTTCCCAAAGGGGATGACTACACATTTTTTAGCATTGCACTTAAGGCCATGATTCTGACACCAGTCGTTGGTCTCAGTGAGGCCTTTCTGTAGGATGTTAACATCACTTGGGGAGTTAATAATAGATCCCAACTTGAAATTGTCTGCGATCTTTGTCAGCCAGAGTCCTTTTCTGTTGGCCTAGACTTCATAGAAATAGATACCAAACAGGAGAGGACTCAGGACCGAACCCTCTGGGACTCCACTCGTGACTGGTTGGCAGTCTAACATAGAGTCAGCTACTTTCACACTGTGAATTCTGCCTGTGAGACAGTTTGCAATGCACCTAGTGATATAGGGGTTGATGTCTAGCTTAGTGAGTTTTTCTATGATTCCTGAGTGGGGAATGGTATCAAAGGCCTTGGCCAGATAAAGATAGGCTGTATGAACCACCTTGCTTTCATCCACAGCTCTGGTGACTGACTCAAAGAAGTTGACCGAGTTGAGCAGGCATAATTTACCCTTCACAAAACCAAACTGTGTGGGATCCATACATTCCATAGCTTTGCATATCAGACTTTTCAGGCTAATGGGGTGATAGTTCTCAGGGTATGTGGTCGCTCCTCCTTTGTGGACAGGGATGACTGTAGCAGTGCGTCATTTGGTAGGGACAAAGCCTGAGATGAGGCTGTGATTGAACAGAACACACAAGTGAGGTGCCAGTTCACTCTGTAGTTCATGTAGAACACAGCCAGGGATTTTGTCAGGTCCCATAGAAGCTGTATTCTTGGCCTTGGACAGTGCTGTTTTAGCCTGTGCAGCAGTAATACAGGGTGCCTAGCATTTTGCTGGTATTGTGACTGGTCCTTTGGGGGGGGGTAAAGTTGGCACTGAATCTGTCAGCCAGTATATTGGCAATATCTGTTGGCTCAGTATAGGAGGTACCATTGTGCAGTAGCTCAGAGCAAATCTGGGTATTGCCGTGGAGATTCTTTACATAAAGTAAGAATGTACTAAAAACACCCAGTTTCTTATTGTATTGCATTTTTGAATCCTATCTTGAAAATTATATTTTTTTAACAGATAACTTTGAAAAGTCCATCTGCTTCACTGCTATCTCAAAATATTTCATACATCTTTTTCATATCCTTCATAGACCATATATACCTCTCAAGCACTAATTTGCTCTTCATGTTTTCACCCATATACTCCTCTCACCAATGTAGCAACTCTCCACTTTATTGCATCTGAAATACTTTATCTCAATATTTGTCTTTATGTGTAGCAAAACTAGTTAAAACATTCTGGGTATGGCTTTATCACAGTCTTGTAAAGACAGAGAATGTTGGTTATATCATAAATCTTTGACATTACCTATACATTCCAGCATCCATTTGGGTGTAGTGACTGCTGATTCATCTTATGCAGCCTAGTTCTGCATAGCAGTTGCTGTAACTATACATTCTAGCATCCATTTGAGTGTAGTGACTACTGCTTCATCTTATGCAGCCTGGTTCTGCATAGTGATTGCTGTAACTATACATTCCAGCATCAGTTTAGGTGTAGCGACTGATACTTCATCTTAGGCTGCCTAGTTCTGCATAGTGATTGCTGTAACTATACATTCCAACATCCATTTGGTTGTAGTGACTGCTACTTCATCTTATGCTGCCTGTGCTGTAACTATACATTCCAGCATCACTTTGTGTGTAGCGACGGCTACTTCATCTTATGCTGCCTAGTTCTGCATAGCATTTGCTGTAACTAACAATTCCCAGTCTCATTTTTTTTATCCAAAGGACATACCCACCGAAGATGAATATTTTTCTTCTGGATTTGCTCCACCAGAGTTTCTATCCTTGAAAATTTAAAAATAAATATTAATTTTGTCTTATCTGTCTCCCTGCAGTCATCTAAAGGTCTTTGTACAGACTCCTTGTACCATCAATAGGCAATGTGTCAGCTCCATGGTTATCAGTAAACAAGTGTGCCTTGATTTCTAACCTGTACTGCATCTGAAACAAATATGTTTAAGAGAACAAGTCCTAGCATGGAGCATGTAGAGCATCAGTGACTGCAGTTTAATTTTCTGGGGGTAGTCGTGTCAGCTGACTGAATGAAAATAGTTAGGGATCTCATTAACTGTCAAATGAAGAACAATATGCTTACTAAGAATTTTAGCTTAAAGGCAGGGAATGCAATGGAAAGGAAGGGAATAATATAGGCTAGTGAGGTAAAGAATGAAAAGTCTAGAACTTAGAAGAAAGGATGGCGACGGAAGATATATGTGGCTGACAGATGAAACTAGATTTAGACTGGATTTGAGCAAATGCTATTTCAAAGACATGATAATGGGAAATTAAAGAAAAGATTACAAGAGAGGATCATGCTAGACAAAAACAACATGCTTTAAAATCTGTATTGGATCAATGGAAATGAATTAAAACTGAAATGATGTTGAGTATTTGCAAGCTGTTACTTGAAAAATGTGTACAGGCTAAACAGACCTATCAGTTTACTTTTGTCAGAAAATCATTTGAAGTTTGCTTGGCATGCTTGAATATTTACAACTGGTACTTGATACTTTAAATCATTTCATAATATTTGTATTCACTTCACCAGGTCAGCCATATCATTCATCATTTTCATTAATGCACTAAATCTTTCCAACAATTTTATCCTTGGTATCTCCGCTACTTGGTAAATTGCCCCTTTTGTTCCTTTGTATTGGGAAAAGTCCACTAGGAAGGAGCGCTATTTAAACAGTCATTGGGGCAGTTCAAATTATTTTCCTTTTCCTCTTCCTCGATGCTCCACACACTTGACTAAATGCCGGGGTGGGGCATGCAATGTTACATCCACACAGAGTACCCTCTAACATCTGCAAGGGACATTCCCTCTGAGCATTTTTACCCCTCCCCTGGAGCGTGAACAGTGACCTTTCCAATCACAGTCAGGGAGACTGCACTGCCCAGTATATCCTCATTAGCCCATAAACCTGTCCCACTCCATGGGAGAGGCAAACAGGTCAAAGTACTTCTGCCCTCTCCCTTCCTGTTTGGCTCCTCCATTGCCAGGACCACTAACTGAACCCCAGTCATCTCACTTGTAGTAAGGGTACCAGAGAGCCTGGTTAAAGGTTCATAGGTGACTATTAGGCTAATGGCATAAGAGCCTTTACAAGCCTAGCCAATAATACCCAGGATATGACAGTATTATACCTTAATTCCCCAGCAATGGGATGAGGTAGATCAGGGTAGTGGGTCTTTGGGTGTTGGAGCCTTGAGTCATTTTACAGACTACCTCTGTCCACAAGGGACGTGAGCAATACCCCAGGAGTGAATTTATGGTTTCCCATCCATTTATCCAAATTCTTTTTGAAGAGAGTGAGGGACTGGCTTTGTTTTACAAAGATGAGAAGTTTATTCCATAGATAAGGTAATCTTTGGGATAAGAATCTGTTTCTCCAGCAGTTTCTGTTAGAGTCCAAAATAAGGTTCAGGTCCATGGAATGTGTTACCCTTGTATAATTTTTCTTGTGAATATATAACATTTTCATCAATGCTGAATCAGAGAATGCCTCATAGGCCAGGTATAAATCCCCTCTCAGTAAACAATATGACACGGAGTAAAAGGGTGGGGTCTTTAGTCAGTCTGCATAAGACATGTGTCTTACGCTTTGTATTTTTTTAGTGAGAAACCTCTGGGGCTGCCCCAATTGGCCAGAGGCTCCACACAGATGGAGGTGGTATTTAGGCACATGAAGAAGGGAGCATTGTACTCCATTATGGGCCTGATGAAGGCCAGGTATAATAACACTATGACTTCCTTTGATCTTGATGGCATGCCTTTACTTGTAAGTTGATAAACACAGAAGGATTTCCTCACTACTTTAGCTACCTAGTGATTAAAGTTTAGATTACTATCTAACTGTGTTCCTAGGTCCCACACCACTGGGTCTGTTTTAGGGGTTTCTTATCAATATTATAATTTCTGGGGAATTCTGATTTACCGAAGTGTTGATTGTGCATTTTTTAGCATTTAGTCTCAGACCATGATTTTGACACAAGTCATTTGCCATTTTAAGGCCTGTTTGTAGGATGTCAACATAATTTGGGGATTCAATGATTGCTCCAAGCTTACAGTCATCAGTGAACTTAGTAATACAGAGGACCCCAACATTAGCCTTCACTTCACAGAAGTATATACCAAACAGGAGGGGTCCCAACACTGAGACCTGTTGGACACCACTATTAACAGGTTTCTTATCAGAAGTGGATTCACCTATCTAGACAGCATGTGTTCTGACAGTGAGTCAGTTGGCTGTCAATCTGATGATGTAGGGGTTTATGCCTAACTCAGTAAGTTTATCTATGATCCCTGAGTGTGGGATTGTATCAAAATCTCTGGGCAGGACTAGATAAGTGGTGTGTACCTTTTTACCCCCATCCATTGTCCTGGTGAGTTTCTCAAAGATGTCCACCAGACTGAGCAAGCAAGACCTCCCTTTGGCAAAGCCATTTTGGGTCTGGTCGGGTCTACTTTGAAACATCTAAAACCCATAACATCTAATTTCATAACATTGAGACCAGAACATCTAAAACCCAAAACATCTAAAACCCATAACATCAAATTTCATAACATCTAACACTACAAATCACAAGAAAATAACATCCCCTCCACATATAATGACACCGACCTACCAAACACACTTTTTACTATGTTTCTGCACGAGGCAAGTACCCCTGCACCCCACACCCCCTGTAAATTAAATATACCAACTCCAAGATCGCACTACAGTGGGAAAAAGTTAATTTCCTAACCCTACTGTATCAAGTCCCCTGCAGAAATGTAGTAAAAACTGTGTTTGGTAGTTAGGTGTCATTATATGTCATAATATGTGGAGGGGATGTTATTTACATGTGATTTGTACTGTTAGATGTTATGAAATTCAATGTTATGGGTTTTAGATGCTCTGGTCTCAGTGTTATGAAATTAAATGTTATGGGTTTTAGATGTTTTGAAGGGGACCCGGTCTGGTCCAGTTTTGAAGGGTTTCTGTGTTGTTATTGATCAGGTTTATGATAATTTTCTCCACGGCCTTGCAGATAAGACTGGTTAAGCTTATGGGTCTGTAGTTCCCTGGGTCAGTTGATGAGCACCTCTTGTGCAGAGGGATGACTGTTGCAGTCCTCCATTCCTCTGGAACAAAGCCCATTTGAAGGCTGTGGTTAAATAGGGTTTCTAGTGACCTTGACAAATTCTGTTTTAAGCTATTTAAGAAGCATCCTAGAATGTTGTTGGGACCCATTTAGGTTATGTTTTGGCTTTATTGAGAGCAGTAAGGACATATTTTCTCATAATGACTGGTGGGGGGTGGTTGCAGATATTTCTTTGGGTGTGGTAGGAGGTGATGGGGGGGTTGAACTAAACTTGTTGGCCAACAGATTTGCTATAGTTTCAGGCTGGGTGTAAGTGTTGCCATTCATGATTAACTTGGCACATTGCTGAGCATTTCCCTTGAGGTTGCAAACATAATTAAAAAAAGCCTTATGGTTGTGTTTCACCTGGGAGGCTATCTTTGCCTCATAGTTTGCTTTGGCCGGTTTGACCAGCTCGCTAATTTGTTTGTTTAGAATCATTTTGCACTGATTTTCTGTTTATTCTTGGCTTTGGAGAGGACTTTTTTTCCTTTTGTTGAACAGTCTATTTTTGCTAGGGGTCCACCATGATGGTTTATTTTTTCCAGTAATCATAGGTTTGACACAGACAGGTACTGCCTCCTCTTTGCAGTTATGAATGTGGTTGTATAGTGCTTTTGTGTATTTTGTGTACAGCTCAGAGTAGGTCTCAGTGCCATCTGGGTTCAGAGGGGCTTGGAAGTTTAATAAACTGTCACTTAGTTTGAGGTAATTGGCCTTAGCAAACTTCTTAACAGGTTTGGAGTTTGATGGGGGTCCCAGGTTAGTTTTAATATTAAAGGAGATAATTTTTTGGTCAGATCTCACCAGGGAGGAGTTAATGCATGGGAGGGAGCAGCATCCTCACATGTTCGCGAGTACTAGGTCTAAGATATTTGTACCCCTAGTTGGGGAGCTAACTAGTTGCTCTAGGGTGTTTGCATTGATGAAGTCTAAAAACCTCTGAGCAAGTGAATTATGGGGTTGTATAAGTCTCCCAGTTTATGGAGGGGTAGTTGAAGTCACCCATGACTATGGTATTATTTCTGCACTATATTTATTTACATTCACTTCAAGTTGGTCATACTATTTATCTTTTTAATTTCTGTGCTAATTTATGTGGCATGATGCCAAAGATCTTTTTAAAATTCATATGCATTACAAATGCTAGGTTTGCTCCATCAGCCAACTAGTGACCCAGTAACAAAGCTGGGTTGTTAAGTCCATTAGATAGTAACTCATATTACCAACCATAAGTAAACACGCAGAATTCATAGTTTCAGAAGTTCTTTCTAAGCTTATAGTGAAGGAGACCATCACGGACCTTGGCCATGTCACCCATTACTGGTGAGAAAATGAAAAATATCCATTAAAGGATTTTCCTCCGATATCCCACAAGAGAATTTGTGAGCAACTCATTTGGTCATTCAGACTGGTTTAAGGCTTGTCAGAGAGGGCTCTACTAATTTATGCTGTGTTGAACCATATCCCATATCCTATGACCTAAAGTTTCTTGATATTGTCTTTTAAATCAGAGAAGTATATACAAAAGATGAAGGAAGCAGAACTGCATAGAACACTGCATTAGCTTATCCCACAGTAGTGCATCCTATAAAAATTTAAGTAATCCTAACAAGCATGTATTTTTTTCTTCTTCTTCCTGGAACCATAATTATTCAAGGGTAAATGGTCAGCCTAGTGTCATAACAGTGAGTCATACTATAATCTGCAATATATATAAGAATATTGCTTTGTCCATGAGAGACTGTGGTAACAGTGGATTAGTAGATTACTGTTTTACCTTCGTGGACTTAGTTAACTCATGTTTGAAAACTAACAATGCAATGCACCTTAAGAGGGTGTTAAACATACTTATGCTGCCCTATGGAAGCAGTATTACACTGTGCTGTACTGTGGATGAGATATTAAAGCTGTCAAACAAGGTACTTGTATGTATGGGTGTTAAAAATCCCATGGTGCTTATCTGATAAATATCAGAGGGACTGTTCCACTATTCTGACCAGATTGTATACATTTTCTGTAAATACCTCCCTGGGTCATGACAGAAAAGTCCTGGCTGGATCAGTTACTTACTGGAATATAAAAGAAAGAAAGAAAGAAAACACTGCTGTCTTCTGTCCATTCGTGTCATTATACTGGTCTAAGTGAAAAGTGGGAAGAAACTATTCCATCAGGTAGTATTTGGATCACTTTTAATGGTAAAGTAGGCAATCTATCTATCTATCTATCTATCTATCTATCTATCTATCTATCTATCTATCTATCTATCGATCTATCTATCGATCTATCTATCTATCTATCTATCTATCTATCTATTTATCTGTTTGTTTTTGTATATTATCAACACACATATATTAAGCTCATTTACAGTTTTTTTTTTCTTGGTGAGTTACACATTTAACCCTTTGAATTTATACTCTCTGTTCCTTTGCTAACACAATACTGTCCCATTCGTCTGGAAATAAGGTGACAAAGTAATTTCTACTCAATGTCCTGCATACATCCACCCCACCACAGACATACGCATACACAAACACTTTCCGACTCTCTACTTTACTTTTTTTTTCCTAAGAGTTTCATTGAACTCTTGATAAACAACATTGTTTTTTTTTTCTTGTCCTTTTTTAGAATGGTTACAATTACTATTTCAGCCAGTTTCTGCAATTAAATATTTAAAGGATACAGTAGCATTCTATCAGCTAAAATAACATAGTTCAAAAAAGTTAAGGCATTACTGATTGCATTTTGAATCAGGGTGTTCCTAATCTGATTAGATTGTTTAGCAGACTTTCATTTAATACCTAGTTGTGACTGTAATCCATGAGTGTTTGGTCCTATATGTTTCTGATTTTATTTCATTCCCAAAATTTGTTAAGAATGCTGTGATAAATGCTTCTGATAACTGAAATAAACTGTCACAGATATTCCTTTTAAATTGATCCATTTACTGTACTGGTGAGCCTTTTTCTCATTTTTCTTATGTAGTTATGGAAGACCTTATTTCTTCCGAGTGTCTAGTAAACATTCTCTTATCTTTTTTCTCCATCTATCTATATTTATAAAATGTACCATCTTCCTTGTTCTTCTGTCTGATCTTCAGAATGCTTGCTCTTCCTTACGTATAATTCTTAGACGTGTATAGACATTTATTTCAAATCATGTTCTTTTCACTCCTATTGGTTGTTCTTTGAACAAAACATTGATTTTATGGTTTAGAACTCAGCCATTAAAAGTCAGCTATGCAGTAGGGTTGCCACCTTTTCAAATGGCCAAAGTGGGACATTTTTGGTACAAACATCAGATTTTATAGGCCGACACATACCCACGGTCAGTACAAAGGTTAGAACTTAACTTTGTTGCCTAAATAAAAGCTTATTCTTGTAGCATTTTAGTTGCTTATTCTGTTTCTTATAACATTTAGGTATTTTAGATACAGAATTACTGTTTTATGCAACTATTACATAAAATATAGGAAATAATTTTGTCCTAAAATCTCAGGACATTTGCCATTTTTACAATTTTTTGTCAGAACACAACTGCCCAAAGAGGGACTTTCCCTCACAAAGTAGGACAGGTGGTAACCCTACTATGCTGTGTGCACACTACATATAAAGAGCAAACAATACTGGCTCTAGCAACAAGCTCCAGATTTGTTTTAAAACCAGCTAGAGATAAGTAACTTTCTCTTGCAAGCTGTACATGGCACAACACCTTCCAGACTCTACACCATACATTTTGCATTCCTAATTAAAGATCAAATTAAACATAAGAAATGTAACTCCAGGGCAATGCCTATCTAATAGATATATATTATTTAATGTTGTTAACATGGGACACCCAAGCAGTTATACTTAACCTGCTATCCTAAACTATACAAGTGTACCATTTCACACTACTGCAGAAAATGTGGGCAGTTAGTGTAGAAGATAAAGGGTACAGGGTTTGATTCCCTTAGCCTTCATTTACTTACAGAGTTACTTTTAGCAAGTCACTTAACTAGACAATTAATTTGGGCTGGGCTCCCCAGTGGCCTCCTGGACTTCATGCCGCATAGCTTCTTATGAACTGTGGTAACATAGTGATTAGTACTGTAAGAAATAAAAACTGACACAAGAGCATAATTACACGATCAGAAAAATACATTTACACATATAAAAAAATGAATACTTTTATAATACAGAGCATAACTATAGTTGCTTCTGAACATCATAGCCCTGAGCTACTGGTGGTCATTAGCAAGGCTTTGTGATATTGCTATTTGAGAGAACATGTAAAGGAACATATAGGTTATGTAAGATGTGAAATGTCAACAGCTACGCACATCAAAAAGTATTTCACTTCCCAACAAGACTGCTTAGTATTTATGCTAATGATCAATTAACAGGATCAAGATGAGAACAAGGTGTGGAAACAGCATGCTCATGTTAGGTAAATTTCACATTTTGACAAAAATGTTGACCAGAAGGAATTAAAAAAGCAGACTCATTTTAGTTTTTTTTCCATAACATTTTGATCCATGACAAAACACATAGAAGTTAAACTAAGCAACACAAATCTTTTCTCTAACTTTTTTTATTTAATTGAATTTGTTTGCTAAAGAATCAAAACACGTATGTTACATTGCCCATTCTTTTTGAGTTATTTGGGCCTAAGCATATTCTAGATATGTGCACAAATATGGTCTGAATTACATTTCTACAAAGAGAGTGACAGAATATTCCATTATTTGTCTTGCTGTTCTGCTTGTGTAAGTTTCATTTCTGTAATTCTTCTGAAATCTAAGACATTCTCATCTGAGTATGGATGACCAGGGTATTAACTGCAGTCTACTCAGCTATTTTTTTTTAAGAAATGTTCTCTTAGAAGATGCATTTTTCTCATCTGAATGTGATTTTTATTCATTTAATCATACAAATTGCAAGAAGCATACTGTGATAATTTGGCTAAGGCATTTTTTTCTTCCTAGAGTTTTTATCTGACATTTCTTAACAAACTAGTTCATACTTTTTGAGCTGTTATGCTACTTGCTTCTAGTATTTGTGATAATGCCAATGCCATTGTTGTTGTTGTTGTCTTTCGGCTTTTCCCGGTAAGGGGTCGCCACAGCGGAACTCCAGTCCGTTAATGATTGGCAGTAGATTTTTACGAAACGCAGAGGTGCCAGCTCGACGCTCAACCTTCAACGAAGGCACGCCCATTTACGCACGCATGTCTTTCGGACACTACCCAACCGCGGGGAGGACATGCACACTCCACACAGAAGGCACTCCCAAGCCCAGCCGAGAATCGAACGGGAGAAACTCTTGCTGTGAGGTAACAACACTATCGCCGTACCAATGCGGCATATACATTAGAATCCAGCTCCTTACAACTAGGGCAGAAACAGCATGACAATTAACTAATGAAGTCAGTATCATGTCTTGAGCAATTTAATAGAATAGCCTTCAATAATGTTAACAAATTCTGTAAACTGTGAAGCAATACATAAATTATATTCACTGTTTGTACAGAGAGAGAGAGTGGAGGTTGTTGAATTTCATAATTATGCTACTAGCAGAATACAGTGAAACTATTAATATTGTTTCTTACATGTTGACCCTAATATTCACATATCAACCATATTCCTGGCATTCATTACATTAGTCTAAAGACCACTTGCTCAATTGTCAGCGTACTCTTAAGAGAAAAATTTATCTGAGTAGAATGAAGCTTATTATATGGTTTAATGGGCGTGATTGAAGAACAGAAATACCAATAAATCTTCAAATAACTATGGTGAATGGAAACAAGGATTCCTACTTTCACTCAACTCAGTGACTTTGAAAATGTAATCCTGAAGGGGTGAAGAGAGTTCATCACTTTGCCCAAGAGGGAATATGCCTACCAACCACTATTCTTTAAGAGTTTTTTTTTTATCGAAAGCAGTTTTGTTAATACATACATATATATATATATATATATATATATATATATATATATATATATATATATGCATGTGTGTGTGTGTGTGTGTGTGTGTGTGTGTGTGTGTGTGTGTCTGCAGAACTCTGGTATGCATCTGCATGAGTATAGTTACAACTACTTGTTTGGGGACAGAAAGAAAAAAAAATTTTGTATTTACATTTTTTTCATTTAGTATTGCATTAACTTAGGCAGTAGTTAAATTACATGCAAACAGTTTGTGTAGGCAAGGAATTTATTATTGGTATAGTAGTTGTATAAGAAAGAGGTTCTGAATGAAAAAAAAAATATCTGAATTTATAAGATAAGCACTTCCCATACATTCTATTTTAATTCAGTAAAGATTTATAAAATAAAAATGCTTTTAAATAAGAAACTGATTACCGTGTCAGATGATGTATGAATTTATTGTGTGTATTTTCTCTTTTGTCTCCTTTTTTCTCTCTGTTTTTTTTTCTTGTTTTAATTATACATTCCTTTATCATTTATTATTTTATTTTTCTTCCTTTTATGTTAATTTTTTATAGATTTAAAATCCCTTGGATGCAGGCATCTACCTTCCGGGCTAGGGAACTCTCATTCTCTGCCCATCCAGAGATGTCCTAGCAGGGTCAGGGCAATGGCGCCACTCCTGCAGGCACGTTAACATGTGGCAGCCTGGCAAGCCTTACTGAATGAGGGTTTTAGGACTTGGTTAAGGACATGTTTAAAGAGGAGGTGATAAGTAGACGCAGCCAGCAGTCGAGGGCTCATTTAAGTGTGTCCAAGATATGCTGTCCCAACTGGTGCCAACCAACACAATCCCCTACCCCCCTCAACATCAGGGACTCCACTCCCCCACCATCTGGCTCTCCCTGTCTACTGTCTAATGAAACCATCAGGATGTCCACATAAGGATAACCCATATAAAATGTTTAAAACCTTTTTATTTTTTTTTTGAAAATATTAGTAATAAAAGCTACTTCAAGCTTAACTGCTCCAAGGCCATGTCCACCTGCAATATCCAAATGCTTACAAAGTTATACAAAGTGTACCACTTTTAAGAGGTACATAGTATTTACTTCATGTCTAATGTAAAGCACTTTACACTTTTGTCCTAAGTAGGCATGTTTTTCAAAGCACCTTCACTTTTCCGTATTCAGTATGTATAACCTGCAGTTATTTGATTTGCATATAAGCTTAGATGAGCTTTTCTCTAATAATTGCTAGGTTTACCTTTGAAACATTGAAAATCATGTTGTTGATCAGCCAGTTGGGCAAAGCAAAATGCAGAATTCTTATTGTCGAGCATCACATAAGTTCAAACTCAGCAAATCAAACAGCAAAAAGCCCCCCTGCACCCCCCACCACACTACTTTAATATTCTAACTCCAAGGTCGCAGTACAGTGAGGAAAGGGTCCATTTCTTGATCGCCTCTACAGTGCACTCATTACCCAAAATGCAGAATCTGCAATGAGCGAATGTCACTGTGCATTTGCTCATTGCACATTCAATGCATTTTTTTGGCTATCTGAAAACTTGAAAACATCCTCTCGCACAATCCACTTTCACATATGTGCATTACGCAAATATAAAGGTAAACCGAATTGCTACATAGCTGTGAATTGCCAGGCTATGAATACCACCCAAAGTCTAGAAATATTTTAAGTTCTTTGTGGAATGAGGAGGATTCATGCTAATCAAGTGTAGGCTCATAGGTTCATAGGTAATAACTAGGCACGAGATCCAGGAGAGCATTTAGAAGCCTATCCCAATTTCTGAATTCCACAAAACACCAGTTAAATGACTTGCTCAAGGTTACATAGCAGGCAAATGAAGGTTAATTGGATCAAGCCTTTTAACATAGGAAGTAGCTTGCTAACAGTTCACATAGTCAATCCTTTTCACTAACTGCTATGTTATATGGATCAACATAATAAACAGAGATGCATTTAAGTTTGAGCATTAACACTCTTATATCTACACAGTAGGTAAAAATTATCCAGTTTTTCTGGGTGGTCTAAGTGTGAAACAGTCACATATGCTTTTGTATATAAAATATATGCATATCCATACTAAAAATGTAAATCACCAAAAAACTATCGAAAATGACGAATGGCAAGCAATGAGAAAAATCCGTTTATTAAGTATAAAACTAAAGTGCTTTTCGTACGTAGCATGTACGAACGTTTTCAGACAAGGGAACAGAAAGTTAAAGTGCTATATAAAATCTGAGAGTCAGCTGATGCATCAATTAGAATACTAAGTTCATTAAAGACATATTACAAAGTCAAAAAATCTAATTAAATAATAAAATTAAAACAGTATAATAAAATAAAATATTAAATACAACACAAATATACTAAGGCATATTAATATACACCACCTATAGAAGCAATTTATAATAAAAATAACTACATAAATACATTGCAAAAATGAAATACAAATATAAAACGGCAACAAAATATTACTTATACATGATGTTACCTAAATTCTGAATATATGTAAGTAGATAAATAAGTAGATAGTTTAATAGATTAATAAATTGATAATACTACTATGTAATATTAATACTAAAAAGTCCTATCTACTAAGGCTTTTAAGTTTTAGTAGGGCCATAATTGAACACATGTCATTTAACCCTGGCCAATTATATGAATACAGTCTAATCTGCCAAAGTAGTTCTAACTTCTCTAATTCGATTTCTATAGGGCCACCCCTGATACTGGGTATTAATTGATCTAATATCCAAAATTTGAAAGTGTGTGCGGGGATATTCTGAAACATGCTTAGCCAATGCATTATCTAATTTAGATTTTTTTATATTGTAAATATGTTCATAGATTCTATCTCTTAATCTACGAACAGTTTTACCCACATAATAACATGGACAAAACTGGCATATGGCTAAATAAATGACCATTTTAGAGTTGCAGTTATTTCTATACTTACTTTTTATATAAAAATTGTTAATGGTAATAGAATTACTCACTAAAATAAATTTACAATAAGGACAGGAACCACAACTGTGCGTTCCTTTATTAGTAACCTTGTGCTTGGTGTTATTAATGCCCTCCAGTAGCTGTTTGAAATTTCTATCTCTTCTTAATGTAAATCTTGGTACTTTACCTACTTTTTCTACTAACTCTATGTTTTCTCGTATTATATCCCAATTCTTGGATACAATTCCCTTTATGAAATAAAAATCAGAATTAAAGGTTAGAATCAAATTATATTCAAAAGAAGGCGTTATTCCCTTCTCCTTACTGTTAGTTATTAAATTAACTGTATCACAAAGGGAATTCTCTAATCCATTAATTGATATCTCCGAGGTTAACAATTAACAATTTTGATATAAAAAGTAAGTATAGAAATAACTGCAACTCTAAAATGGTCATTTATTTAGCCATATGTCAGTTTTGCCCATGTTATTATGTGGGTAAAACTGTTCGTAGATTAAGAAATAGAATCTACGAACATATTTACAATATAAAAAAATCTAAACTAGATAATGCATTGGCTAAGCATGTTTCAGAATATCCCGCACACACTTTCAAATTTTGGATATTAGATCAATTAATACCCAGTATCAGGGGTCGCCCTATAGAAATCGAATTAGAGAAGTTAGAACTACTTTGGCAGATTAGACTGTATTCATATAATTGGCCAGGGTTAAATGACATGTGTTCAATTATGGCCCTACTAAAACTTAAAAGCCTTAGTAGATAGGACTTTTTAGTATTAATATTACATAGTAGTATTATCAATTTATTAATCTATTAAACTATCTACTTATTTATCTACTTACATATATTCAGAATTTAGGTTACATCATGTATAAGTAATATGTTGTTGCCGTTTTATATTTGCATTTCATTTTTGCAATGTATTTATGTAGTTATTTTTATTATAAATTTCTTCTATAGGTGGTGTATATTAATATGCCTTAGTATATTTGTGTTGTATTTAATATTATATTTTATTATACTGTTTTAATTTTATTATTTAATTAGATTTTTTGACTTTGTAATATGTCTTTAATGAACTTAGTATTCTAATTGATGCATCAGCTGACTCTGAGATTTTAGTATTTATATAGCACTTTAACTTTCTGTTCCCTTGTCTGAAGAAGTTCGTACATGCTACGTACGAAAAGCGCTTTAGTTTTATACTTAATAAACGGATTTTTCTCATTGCTTGCCATTCGTCATTTTCGATATGCATATCCATACTATGTAATAGGTATCAAAATAATTCTTTCTGAGATGTAATTTATATTATGTTGATATTCTAAGATCCTGTAACTAATAACAAATCCTTAAACGTAGCTCAAATATAGAGAAAAGATAGCAAGTTTTCCATATGCTCTAATAATACCAAAAGTTTGATCTGTCAATGTTCTAAACCTAACATCCAAAATATAATTTTTGTGATTATGAAACATAAAAATTAATTAATTTTCTCAAAATGGTGAAGAAGATAGTAAACCAGGACTTAGTCCTACTAATAATAAAACTAAGGATATGAACCTATGGGAGTAAACTGCCACAGCAAAAAGGACCATTTTTGTGGTCATGAAAAACTGCAATTCAGTGACAGATTATTGTATTTATTTATTTATTTAAATTTGTTGCCCGGGAGTGTCCGACTGGACGTAGGTCCAGTTTCAGCGGAGGCCCGGGGAGAAAAGCTCCACAGTTAAAATAAGCAGACAGTATTTACCATTTATCCACAATGAGGACAGGCCTTATTACTGGCTAATTTGTATGTCTCTGAATTACACGGTATTACTGTTAGTATTAATCAGCACTTTATTTTTTTATTTATTTTTTACTGAGATAGACTAACTGGGTCAGTAAAAATAAACCCCTTTTCAGTAAAAGACCAGTGAGAAAAGCTCCATACACAAATATGAAAAAGACAAAGTACACAAAATATACAAAAAGTAACAATAAATTTCCCTTTAGGAAGACAATTCAGAGTAAGCTTATTAACAATTAGTAGAAAAAGCATTGCCAATTTTTCACAATTACATATACAAAGCAGATTCTGAGTAATTCAGTTGTAAAAATCAGTGAAATTTACATACAAATGCATAGCAGTATCAGAGCACAATAGGGGATAATATTTTCAATGCAGTGCAGAGTATAGAAGTAGTAGAGGGGGGTTCTCAGGCAATATACGGATATGCAGATAGTTGGTAAAAAGAGAAGACTAGATGAATTTGTGAAAGGGGAAGATGAGAAAGAGTGGGAAACATTAGGGAAAGAAAAGACAGCAAGGTAAGAGAGCTGGAGAGCAGAGAAAAGGAGAAATAGACTAAAGTAGGGAGAAAGCATTTTGAGTGTGGAATATGAGTAAGAGTAAAAAAAGGGAAAGGAGAAATAAAATGAAGGAAGACCTGCTGGAAGTTAAGTTTAATAATAATCACAGATGGTGAAATGTACCACATTGTCACAGGCACTCTCCTCACACAGACATGCACACACACACATGCATGCATGAGCACACATGCAAACACACACACACACACACACACACACACACACACACACACACACACACACACACACACACACACACACACACACACACACACATATCTGCCACATACTCAACACACACACACACACACACACACACACACACACACACACACACACACACACACACACACACACACACACACACACACACACACACACAAAGACACTCATCATCAGATACCGCCCACAGAGATACTCCCCTTTCCCCATACACCCTTGTGCACCTACGCATACACACATACACACACACACACACACACACACACACACACACACACACACACACACACACAAACACACACATACACATACACACACAAACACACAAACACGTTACACATGCACTATCACACCTTGACCTACACACGCTCACACCCCCACCACCACTGCCTCTCTTCTAATTACACATACACTTAGCTGCCATATGGTCCCTCCTATTGAAAGTAATGGGAGAATGTGGTCAGGGAAAGTACATGGCCAATTATTATATGATACTCCCCTAGAAAGCCTGCAGCAGGCCACAGAAACATGATTGTTCTAGACACATCACAGGATCACTGGGTAAAGCAGTCTATGAACGAGAAAGAAGAAATGCTAAGAGAAAAATGGCCATGTTAGGCCATAGCACTGGTAGTAACCCTTTTTTGAATCCCAGGGAATATCTAATAATGATAAGGACAATGACAGATGTTACACCCAGTAGCTTAGCTATTACAAGGTGAAGGGGGCAATTGCCGTGGGCACAAAGTGTTGGGTGTGCAACTGGACAATCTTGATCATTCATTTAAAAGTCAATATTATATAGGAGGTCATACCTGAGTGCTGCAGCACACTGTGTGCAGTCTAAACTGTAGAACTGCTTGTTAAACATTTGTAGCAAGCAGTTGCTACAATTTAAAAGTAAAATAGAAATATTTTATGTACTATAGAACTGCTTGCTACATTTGTAGCAATCAGTTTGCTACAATTTATAAGAGAAACATTTTTTAAACTAAAACATGAGTGCTGTAGTGTTCCATGCTGGGTATAAACTGCTTTATTTTGTTTTTTTAATAAAATGAGAGGAAGTGAGGTCAGCAGCATGGCAGAGAAATATGACCTGATTGGCTGGGGCAGGGGGGTATGTGGTGGCAAATTTACCGCTGATGCTAGGGGAACTAAAGCTCCCCCATTAGCAGTTACCTCTTGACTGTACTGCTTTGGCAGTACATTCAATTTTTTTTAGCCTTCCACAGTGCCATATTACTTTTTTTTTCTAGAGATTAGCACTATCACACATCAAACATGATTGAACTGTCAGTATCAGTCCCTTGTTAGTTGATCTTGACTGTCCAATAACGTTCTTAAAGCCATGTTACAAAATTTGGGTCAGCATATGCAGGCAGCATGAGGAAAAGGAGAAAATAAAGTGCATTTGCAGCTATGTGTAAACTGCTTAGATCAGAAGATATGCTGGGTGTAAGTACACTTGCATTTTACATAGGTGATTAGAATGCAGAGAAAAGTGAGGCTGGTTGGGCTGAAAGACTTTCAGTAACCCTACTATTTTATAATAGGAAGCTGCTATTCTTGTTAGCATGACTGTTACCATTTGCTTAAATACAACAAAGGTAGTTGTCTAATAGACATTACACTTTTTAGCATTAATGTTTAGCTTAACTGACATTCAGACAGTGTGCACCTCTAGTCAACACATCGCAACTGTTCAATATTTGCCTGAAAATATTGATCTCCAACTAAAAATAGGATGACACCATGAAATTCAAGTGGTTCCTTTAAATTATGATTCCTTTGTCGCTTGATAGTAATTATGTCCTCAGCCTACACTGGTGATACAATAACATCACTAGTGCTTTGACCGCAGTTGTGAACAACAGGAGCTCTAAATCTCCAATTAGACTCTTTAGATTCTTCATGAATCTGGTTAAGATAGCATCAAATGCTTCTCATTCTGCATTGAGGAATTGATTTTTCAAGGAGTAATTTGTTAATCTGTGTGAATACATTTTAACTTTTTTTGTTCAAGAATTCTGGACGAAGCCAAAAATAATAGGGGGAAAATGGGGCAAAATCAGGGACAAAATTAAATATTGCTCTTATAAACCTAGAGAGTAGATAGAATCATAGTTTTTTTTTGCCTTAGTATGCATTTTCTGAAGGATATACATTCTGAAAAAAAAATGTCTGTCATTGCTTAGTGACTGCAATCCACAAAGATTTACTGGAGTACCACACCATTTATGAGAATCAGACCTAAGTATGGTGCAAAAATCTAAACATTCTGCAAAATTCCAGACAGTTAAAAATTATGTACAATGTACATCAATAGATCATTTCACACAGGAAGTTGCAGTGAGAGATATTGCTCCATAATCTTGTAACCTTGGTAATATAACTGTTTTGTCTTGTTTTTGGGATGTTAAAATAAGGAAGATGGTCAATTATCACATCATAATTTCCAAAACAAATGTTGATCTACTATTAGGTCACTTGCTCTGGGGAAACCTTTAGATCTAAAAATAAGGTGTTTGATTGTTCATCTACATAATCAGAATCACGCTGAGACAAAAAAGGTACAGGGATTAGAAAAGTTAGAATGCTGGGAGTAACACATCAGATATCAAAAGCATGCATGGCTATCTTCAGATCAGAGTCAATGAGAGCAAAAGCAAACCCTTTCCAAAATTTGCAGCCTTCTTCCCTGAATTAGGCTTAAGACTTTCAGAATGGCATTTCTATGCTTTAAAAGTTCAGATGTCCCACTGTATGACTTAGCTAGGTACTAGTGATAGTGGGGACCTGAGTAATAAGCTAAATGAATGTGCCATCAGGGCTAGATTCTGATAGGTAAGTATGCCGTCATTTGCAAATCACTCAAAAGGCATACCACCTTTACTTCAAACTTTGTTTGGCTGTAGAACGCCAGTACTGAAATTGTAGTAGGAAAATAAACTGGTAACTCACCTGGTGCTATTGAATTACCATCTGGTACCTTTATCCGACAGCTGACATGGCACAACCAGTTATGGTATTGCTTTGTTTATGAAGGATGCATTTCCAGATCTTTAGATGTAGTCATCATAGCATTGCATAACCACTGTGATACTGACAGCCTAAGCAAATTCCAAAGCTAGACTATACATTCTAACTGAACAATCCCAAATCTGTTTTACCTTATGGTTTGCTGTTGGATGAGTAACATGTTTTTTGGGAACACCACCCTATGGAAACAACGCTTGTTAAGTTCACAACCCATATTTTGGAATATATTACATTATAAGTATATGAATGGTGTCTTCCTGGCTGCTACCCTTTTACCTGATCACTGTTATTCATGCAAAGGTAAGTTCATTGTTTGCATTACTTACAAGATTGATAAATGGACCAGATCTGCCTTTGATGTATTGTGATTAGAATTGTTTTGCTTCCTCACTGGTGAGCAGTGTAGAGTTCTCTGATATTTTTTTGCTCTTTGAAAGTGGTCTAAACAATCTGATCAGCTTTGACAGCATTTTACATGTAGCAATCCTGCTGTATATAAAGGTGACCTTATACCTTGGTTCATATTCAGCTGGCTGTAGCTCATCCGTCCATATCTGATCTGGATCCACCACTGGCATGTTGTGTTTTTGCACTTCACTTGAAGAACTCGGGGGGGATGGGGTGCTAGTCCATGGTCCTGATACAGGGTACTGGTTGAGCCAGCTACACTTCTCGTACTTTAATTAATATAAATATTGCCAGTAAATAGTTCATTTTTATTGATGAACATCAGTGAAATGCAGGCCATACCATCAAACAGCATTTGATGCACATACCTGGCATTATATTTGGCACAGCCAACAATGTGAAACAGATTATTGTAATTCTGATTGGCATAACTATATAAAAATAAACATAAGAAGGTAAAAACAACAGATTTAGTGCTTTAATAAATGCTGCTTTATCTGTTATATCATCAAGGTTCTTGGCCCAGAAATTGTAGTTTATTGACCATTTGGACAGTCAGTCCATCTCTTTCAACTTTCTGGTTTAGAAGACCATATCTGCGCTTATTTCCCATCTTTCCAGTAACTAACCCACTGGGTAGCACTAGAAACAAAGAAATTATTTGAGTTCTTAATACAACAAAATGATATAAAAATATCTCCATCAGGTAAATGTGCAGAGCAACACTGAGAATGAAAATGGCATTAACATCAACAAATGTAATTTTAACTTACTTGAAGCTTACCTGCATATATTCTAATATGCCAAATGAGGAAGAAAGTGCTAAAATGATTAATATTTTCAGTACCTGATGAAAATCCAGTTCTAAATTCAACCTTGGCACAAATAATCCTGAAAACTAAGTAAGTAGTAGTCACAAACTAACAATACATGATACTGACCCTGGTCTACAGGAGAGGACTTCACCTTATGGTGTCTTTGAAACAAAAATCTGTAAGTAGAAAATAATACGCTTTGCCCATCACTGTGCTACAGATGATTACAAGGAGACAAATGGTGGGTTATTTAAAGATTAACATCATAGCTATAAAGAAGGTATTAAAATGGTAAATATCAAAGAATTAAAAATCAGTTATACAATGCAATGAAGAGTAATAAAGGAACATGAGTTATTATAATGCTCTCCCAAACTGTGAAATCTTCTACAATATAAACATTTTATTAAGACTGACCTTCTGAAAAAGGACTTAAAACTTAAAATGTGTAAACTCAATTAACATTTCTCATATTTTAATGAGTTCCAGCTATAATACAGGCAAAGTAATTGCATTTATAATGTGGCACTACTCTATCTGTAAGACAAGTATTAAGATTATGATTACCCTGTCTTCTGTTGGTAATCACTGCTCAGGCTGAAGGATGAAAACATTGAGAAGGATCACGTACAGTTATACAGAAATAGGAAATGACAAAACAGTAGTAGAGAGCTTGGAACAGCAACTCTAAGCAAAGTCATAAAGAAGAATATCTCTCTGTGGGCCTGTGTGTTCTGTTGCTTCATCAAATGATAAGTTACAGAGAAGCTTCATCAGAGCTATGGCTTAAGGAGTTGCCAATCAACCGGCACAAATGACATCATTAATGCATGCATACAGTATTTCTTTCTTTCTTTTTGTCTTTTTTTTTTGAAAAACAATATTTCCTGTTGAATAGGTCAAACAAAAACTTGTCAGATATTAGGTTATTCAAGGCTGCAGATAGCTATTAGATGTAGTATGTTGGAAAAACTCAGTATGTAGTGTCCTATGTAGGAGAAGCTTCCTAGCCATGTAGGCATAATACCAGTTCAGCAAGAATGTAAAGTGATAGCTTGGAGTGTGGTGTGGAGGAATAAGGCCCTGATTGCAGATCAGATGACCCAAGATTAAATAAAAGTTCAGATGCTTGATAGTGGAGGCAGGGTATTGGTGTACCTATCCTCTGGGGAGGTGATGTGCTAGGCAGAACTCTCACTGAGCCCTTGCAGAGACAGGGCCATAAATAAATCACTGGACTGGGATGGTGGGCTGAGGAAGCATGACTGTTCTTTGGTGTTTTGGGTGGACATATACTCAAGCCAGACTCAGTGTCCACCTAACCTACCAATGTATAGAAACATCAGCATACTGTAGGAAATGTAGGGCTATGAAAATCTTCATCAAGTACCAAAGAAGCCATTCCAGTTCTGCAGTACCTGTCTGGCTTCATTCCCCTAGAGCCTGTATGTACATGACATTGGGGGTCACCATGTTCAGGAGATCACTCAAAAGGGATAACCCTTGGTGAGGGTTAGACCAGGAAGCTGCTGAGGATGAGGCATATAGAAGATAGGACTGCACTGAGTTGCCAAAGGAAGCACCAGAAATTACTGACACTGATAAGCCAAAATAAAAATACACAGAATGCAAAGAGATCCAACTTGCTACAGATACATCGGTACAACTCAAATAATAGTATACAGAAAGGATGCCTGATAAAGTGTGATTAATAGTATACAGAAAGAATGGCTGACAAAATGCTATTAATATACATAGAAAGACTGGCTGCTAAAAGTGCAAATAACAAGAAAATAAAACTAAATAAATAAAACAAAGGAAAATCAGCACAACCAAAAAGTTCTCTGCAACTCTGCAATAGCTGAAAATTGTTATTAGCCTTATGGGTTATGTGTATACTGGGCTAACAACCACTAAAGCCTTTATAAGCCTAGCTATGCAACCCGAATGTGACCCACAGATTTGATTTATATAAGTGGTAATTTACTGACTGCCTCTGTCCATCAGATACATAGGAACCAGACCAGGGGTGAATTTCCAATTACTCATCCATTGATCCAAGTTGTGCTTAAAAAAAGGATAGGGAGGAACTCTGCTCCACATGCATGGGGAGCCTGTTCCAGAGAATGGGAATTCTCTAAGATACACATCTGTCTTTCCCACATGTCCTATTTATGTTACAAGCAAAATGTAGGTCTTTTAATGTAGTAGTTCTGATGCTGCTTGTTTCGTATTGTATTTCCTTACCTGCAAATGATAAAGTAGATAATATGACATTCTGGCTTGAGCAGAAGGAAGCAGAAGGAGAAAGAAAGGGACATTTCTCCTAGTCAGTATGAATACAACCCTAGATCTTCCCTGAACAGAGAACACTGGTCAAGTGGGGCTTCTTCTTCTTCTTCCGGCTTTTCCCGGTTAGGGGTCGCCACAGCGGATCACCGTCTGCTCATGATTGGCAGTGAAGGTTTACAGTGTCGAGTTGCCAGCCTGGCACACCGCCTTCCACAGAAGGCACACACACGCACACACTCACACCTAGGGCCAATTTAGTGTGCCAGTCCACCTATAGCATGTCTTTGGGATGTGGGAGAAAACCGGAGCACCCGGAGGAAACCCATGCGACTACAGGGAGGACATGCAGACTCCGCACAGAAGGCACCCCAGCCGAGGATCGAACCGGAGAACCTCTTGCTGTGAGGTGGCAATGCTACTGGTTAATAATTAGTAAATAAATAAATAAATAAATATTGGCATCTCATTAAATAAACATTTAGATGTGGGATGCATACCTCTCAAACTCTTAGTCCAAGAAATCTAGACAAAGCCTAAAATAATGGCAGGGACAATAGCCCAGAAAATAGGAACAGATTTGAAATGTTGTTTTTTATAAACTTAGAACCTTGTTAGAATAACATGATTTGTGTTAGTGTGCGTTCTGAAGGATATGAAGTCTGAAATTCAAATATGTTTTACTATTTACTGAGTTCAGTCCTCAGTGAATTGGCAGAAAACCACAAATTTTATGAGGAACAGACCAAAAATATAAAGCAAATATAGGGACGCTGTGAAATACACCGTTTAGAGGTATGATGAGATACCATTTTGGAGCATTCTTATTTGATATGTGTTGGTAGGTGTCCTGATAATTAAACTGTTAAGTATTCCAGGAAAATTATTTATTTATTTATTTATTGTAGCTTGTAAACATGTAGGAAGTCAAAAGTGCCTAGCAACTTTGAATATATGCAATTCTGGGAGAAAGAATCTTTCAGGGGGTGAGTTGATGCAGGTACAATGTACTTTGTCTATTATATATGCATTCAAAGATTGCATTTTAGATCCTGAATCCAAACAGGGGAGTCTGCACTCCCTTTTAGTAACTCTGTCAGTTAAGGAGCCAATGCAATTCTTTATAAAAGTCGTTGACTAGCTGTTGTATTTGGAAAGAATAAACAATGGGACTTTTTAATAGCAATCATTGAATGGGATACAGTTTTTCTAGTAAGGTTCTCCAAAGTAAAGGCCTCCAAAGTCATCTACCGGCAACACTACTCTTCAGCAGTCACGAAACACACATCAAAAGCAACACCAAACATCTCATATAAGCCTACACCCAATGGTCTCCCAAAAGCAAAGTCCATAAAGTAAGCATATACATTACCTAATACTCTGGTCATTGGAGACTCCATTGTGCAACACATAGATGCACCACTCACCAGGTTAGACAAGAAGAAGATAACAGTTAGTTGCCTGTCTGGAGCCAGAATCTACAATATCACACATGTACTCAAGTCACTGCACCCTAGGTGCCAATATGATTCTATCATAGTCCATGTGGGTGTAAATGACCTGAGATGTACCTCACTTGACTATATGAAAAGAGACACAATGGATTTCTCAGAATATGTGTCACAGATGGGTACAAGCCTTGCATTGAGCATGGGGGTCTTGCCCATCATAACCTGGACCTGGAGTAACTCTGTGGAGTTTTCCAGGCTAATTAGATGTGAGGTGAATTTATCTCTAATATAGACTGAAACACCACCTCCTTTGGGTTTCACATGTTCATTTTGCAGTCTAAAGATGTGGAAGGCATTATAGCCTTGCAGGGCCAGGGTACTCTATAAGGATTTAAACCAGGTTTCTGTAATTGCACAGACATCTACATCTTCTAGTGATAGAAGTGCTTCCAGGGAGTGCAGTTTTTGGTTTAAACTACTAGCATTTCACAACATGACCCTTATTTTGTTCTGATTAGTTAATTTCACATCAGTAATGTTTATTAATGTTCAATGTTAATGTTGTTTTTGAGACCTTGCCTAAAAAAGGGTGGCAAGAACCTTTACCAGCAGCCAAAAGCCTAGGGGTGCCAGGTGCAAACTGTCTTTGGCAAAGCAGCGAGGTTTGTTGCCCATGGCTTCCCAGGCTGACAGGACCTGGATCCCCATGGAATGACACCAAAACCTAAGCCAGTTATTGAAATCAACCATTTTTTTGTTTATACTGTGGCATCATTCTAGATGAGGGTTGTATGCTGCTCAGGGCTAAGGACATATCTGCCTGGGATACATACTCAGAAATCTTGACCATGTCTCTCTTCATATAGTCCAGTGAGGTACATCTCAGTTCATTCCCACCAACATGGACTATGACAGAGTCATAACGGTACTTGTTGCTAAGAGACATGCATAATTTGGCACCGGACAGGCAGTTGACAGTGACTTTCTCCTTGTCCAGGCTGGTTGGTGAGTAGGACATCTGTGTGCCTCACTTTTGTGTCTCCAGTGACAAGAAAACATGTTTTTTGAGTGTTACAGCTTAAGGGCTTGGTGGGTGAGACACTGGTGTTGTTATGTGTCATGGGTGCTGTGGAGACTGTGTTACCTGTAGCAGATTTGTGATTTGGAGGTGTCTGGTGTTTTGGTAAGTTCTTTGAGAGAACCTCAGTGTATGTGGATTTATGTGTTTGATGCATACTATATGTAGACATAGTGGTATGTATATGAGTAGTGGTACTATGTGAATATGCAGTGGTGGCTGAGCTGACAACCTTCTCTGTGTTACTGCTTTGAGTGAGGGAGAGCATGGATTCTAGATTCTTGGTGTAAATACATCTCTCACAGTCTGTACTAGATTGTGTTATTAGTAGAGGGTAATGTGTATAAATGAGGCAGTTGCTACACTACCTCAATAGACCCAAGTCAACAAGGTTGGCAGGAGAAACAAAGGTGGTCCAACTGTCCATAATGTTAGGCTGAAGACTGTTGTCACTAGTGGTGGCTTTTCAGAAACGGTCACAGAGTTTATCTGAGTTATAGTTAGGCTTGGGGATGAGTGAAGGATAGGTGATGTATCTTTGCAAATTTATGTATTTTAGGGTTAGGGTCAGGGTTAGTTTAGAGAATAGATGTAAAGTTGTTTCTGTGTGTTTGTGAATATTTGTTTGTCTGAGTGGCAGTGTTACAGGAATGTTTTATGAAGGTAAGGTGGAAACCCTGCCCTTTTTAATAATGGATGCTAACCCAAACTATAATGATGCTCCTTCCCTCAACCCTAACCCTACAGGTTATCTTCATAAAAACCTTCCCGTAACACTGCCACTATTGAGATGAATTTGAGGCTAGTGTTATGGGGAGTTTTAGTTGTAATATCACAAAAGGAAATAGTTTTCCTTTCTCAATGTTATTTTATTTGATACTATTTTAGTTAGGTATTATGTATGCTCAAACATTTTTGTCAGTGTTTACAATTTGACATTAAAGTAGTTTGATCATACACAATAGAACCATATATATATATATATATATATATATATATATATATATATATATATAAACAAAGTATAAGAAAATCAGTGTGGTCACCACGGCATTAAGAATAAAAAATTGTTAATTCCAAAATGAAAGAATAAAAACAAGTTCAACAAAGTAAAACAAGTAAAACAATGATGAGATGAGCATTTTCAGGTTACTCTGAAACCTTCATCAGATCTATTAGCCCATGAAAACCTAAAAGCTATTATTTAAAATCAAGACGTACTTTAACAAGTGAGCATAGCCCTAAAGATATACACACCTCAAAGTGTGTGATGTAATGTTCATTCATAAGGTCTTCATTCATAAAATACAACTTCCTGTTAAGTCATTTACGGAGCTTACGCCCTTTTAAGGTGGGTTTTAATGATACATTCCCCATTCAACCCAGGCAGTTCATTAGTGTGGAGTTCAAAAATCCAACCCATTTCCTCACATTCAGTTCTGCTAAAAGTGTCACTTCCTCAGACATTATCCAGCCATGGTGGTACAGCGGTAGCATTGTTGCCTCACAGCAAGAGCGTCTCCTGTTCGATTCTTGGCTGGAGTGCCTTCTGTGTGGAGTCTGCAAGTCCTCCTCATGGTCGAGTGGCCTCCGAAAGACATGCGTGAATGGGCGTGCCTTTGCTGAAGGTTGGGTGTCGGGCTGTTAACTCGGCACCATAAAAATCTACTGCCAATCATTAGCGGACCAGAGTTCTGCTGTGGCGACCCCTAACCGGGAATAGCCGAAAAGACAAACAAACTTGTATCACCATAAACTTCAAGCCATGATCTTTATTCAAACTTATGTGTCTAGCTAAAGGGCTCTTTAAAACATTTAAATGGATATCACGGTCATGTTTAGATATCCGTTCCTTAAATTGTCTGTCAGTTTTTCCCACTGACTTCAATTACTTTGTTAATTGCCAAAGTTTCTACTGAATTCAGCCTTAGGCAGAATGTATAATATTTTAATAGCTTCTTAGGTATATCATGTCTGGTAGCTACATTTTAATAACGTATTTATAAAGCAATAAAACAAATAAAAACTTGAATGTAGACCATATTTCCTATCCAATATTATAGAATAAAACCAATTTTATGTATTATACATGAAATCTACATCACCCAAAACAAATAAATAGATAGATAAATAAAGACAATTGTCCTTCTAAATCAACATGCAGAAATGTAATCCATTCTTAATAACAGAAGCAGTAGAAATGATAGGATATATGTAGGCCATTGATTAAGAAATCTTGACATCTGGTTCAGCATGTGGGATTACTGTTTTTTCATTAAATTTAGCAAGAAAAACGTGACCAATATTTTGGAGAATGCACATTATAATTTGATGAACTTCATCAGGAAGATACTTTTATGGTGACAGACATATCAAAATGGAAGAATTAAGTCTTGGGAAAACACAAAATCTTATAAAGGAATCAACAGTTTCTTCACAAGTATGATGTATAATATTCAAAAACTAAAGTTTATGTATAATGATTTCACCTGTGGTTTTAATGGATAGATTTCAACATGTTATAGATAGTGTATCAGATAAGGCCCACAAAGACAAATTACCTAGTTGTACTCTATGTTCTATACAGTATAAATTGTAGAGAGTTGATTATCTGAACTAATTGGGACCTAGTGTAGTTTGGATAATCAAAGTGTTCGGATAATCAAACATATAATTGAACCAGATAAAAAACTTCTAAAATCTTGTATTTAACACCTGCAGGGAATATACTTTTCAACTATTCAGTGATTCCAGTGGATAATAAAGAATATTTTCACACATGAATAGGCTACAAGCTGAAAAAACACACACAAACAAATATGTATGTTTACATATTCAGACTTTATGATTTTTCCTACCAGAAAGCTTTGGAAGGCTGCATTCAGATATTTGACGTTTTGGATAATTGACTCTCTACTGCAAATGGTTAGCTGTGCACCTAAAACTTAATTCAATATTGCACTGTCAGTTTCTCCATAAAATCATCATCATAAATCAAATGTAATATCGACATCAAGTAAGATCAAGCCTCCATTTTGTATTTAAAACTATCTATTTACAAGATTTAAAAAAAATATAATTTTGCATCAATAAAAACAAAGTAAAATGAAAAAGAACTGCTATCTTTATGGAGCATATTGAACAATAGTCCAACTTAATCATTCCTTCTGATTAGAGGCTATCCTCTCTTATAGTGATTTTCTTATCTAATGTTACATATTCTACATAAATATCATTAAAAGTGAAAAACTAAAACAAACAAACAAAAAAAATTGTCAGATTTCCTTTATTCTCACAATGAACTTGAAAACTTTACAATATACTGTATAGCAAGAAAAAGAGGGCTAGCGCTGTAATTTTAGACATCACAGACAATTCACAACACTCAGAAATAAATAAATATATATATATATAACGACAAAAAACTTGTCATCCTAAATAAGCTAATGTTTTCAGGTATTCTCAACCATCTTTGCTTAAAAGATTATTTTCCTGATGAAATCTGATATGGGATTTACCTTGTAAGGCAATCATTCATCACAGTATAAAACAAATGCAGTTTCTGCAAATGACTGTCATTAGTATGCTTTTCCAAAGTAGTACAATCACCACCTTCCCAGGATTCAGACCTCAATTTTATTAACTGAATTTAAAATATAAACACATTTTTCTGACTCTCTTGACACTTTACTGTCTAGTAACATGCCAAGGTTTATCTACAGTTATGTCCTAATTACACCTCTTGGCATTAAAAAAGCACATTCATGTGTTCATGTTTGCATTAATAATGTCAAACCCATGCTACATAGAAGCTATTGCAAGATTGTATCTTAAAAGCTTGCATGATTAGCAACACAGCTGCAATGATATTTGTCTTTTGTCTAGTGCTGCTTAAGAGATATTCATTGTTGTTTATAAAACACCTATTTGTATTGTCATACTTTTAGTATTTTTTTTAAATATTTCAACAACCAAGTAAGATAGATGTAACTACTTAGTATCTTATAAAAGCTCCCAGACTTAAACTGAGAGCAAGTCTTTTGCAGTCAGGGCCAGTGGTCTGCAGCTTGTGTGGCTACTGTGATATTGTTAGTTGTTTATAAATTAAAGCAGAATTAATATTTACTGTATTTATTATGACTTATAAAATCCGGTTCATGACCTAGAGTCTAATGAACACTACCACTTTAAAGAATTATTTGTGCTAAACAGTTTATTTATATTTTTAGTAAGCCTTATTGTTAGAAAGGTATGAACATTTCCTTGAAATATGAGGCCAGTACTTGATTTTGTCAAAAAGCTGATGATGTCATTGGGAGTTATGAGTACAAACCTCCAGAGCTCCACTGCAGTGAATGAGTTTAAGTATGATTTTCTAAAGTAGTAAGATCACCACCTTTACTAGATTCAGACCCTAGTTTTGTTAACATGAATTAAAAAAAAAATAAACATATTTTTCTTTTTTTCTCCCAATATTCCTTAATTCATGATAATTTTTAACTAATTCTAAAGAAAGATATTACTGGTCATATTATAACTCTATTAGCTTTGTTTCATTTCCATACATTTTGCAGAAAACCTGCAACATATTGTGTTATATTTTATTTTCCTTTTACCTTTATTGTATGATCAAAATGTGACTTTACATCGTGTTTGAAAAAAATCAGTTGTTAAATGTAATAATAGTCAGTGGTTGTAGTGTATATCATTTATTAAAGAATGGACTTACTGTATGTCAGTACCCTGACCGGAGAACGAGCGTTCTCCAACAGGTTATTAATGTACAAGTAATGACCGATGAAAACCGACTCTGCCACTTCACGGCAGCTTATCAAGCCACCTTGGAGTTCGGACTGAGAAAAACAGAACAGCCGACATTATTTTATGCTCACTAAGCAGTGGTTTTGCTGTTTAGTGAATGTAAAATAAAATCAAAGTAAAAAAATAAGTGTGTGTATGTGTTTGTGTGTGAAAGTGTATGCATGTATGAGTGTGAGAGAAAGATCAGTTGAGCTACTATTTTATGCTTGTTAAGCAACGCTTTTGCTGTTTAGTAAGTGTAAAATAAAATAAAAGTAAAATAAAAAAAATGTGTGCATGTCTTAATGTGTGAAAGCGTATGCCTGTATGAGTGTGAGAGATCAGTTAAGCTGCTATTTTACACTGGCTAAGCAGTGCTCCTGCTGTTTAGTGAGTGTAAAATAGAAAGTGTTTGTGTATGTGTGTGTGTGTGTGTGTGTGTGTGTGTGTGTGTGTGTGTGTGTGTGTGTGTGGTGTGTGTGTGTGTGTGTGTGTGTGTGTGTGTGTGTGTGTGTGTGTGTGTGTGTGTGTGTGTGTGTGAGAGAGAGTGAGTGAGAGAGAAGGAGAGGGGAGAGGGGAGAGAGTGAGAGAGAGAGGGGAGAGAGACAGAGAGAAAGTGAAGAGTGAGAGTGATCGACCATACCTCTCAGCATATCTCCCATCTACTTAGTGCAAGAAATCTGGACAAATACTAACAAAATGGGGTGGGACAAAGAACTAGAAATAGGGACAGATATTAAATATTGCTCATAAACTTTGAAAGTTGCTACAGCAACAAGGATTGTTTTAATATATATTTCTGAAGGATTTGAACTCTGAAACTCAAATGTATGCTATTTTTAGTGACTTCAGTCCTCACATCATCACAGTAAATTGCCAGAAAAACATAACTTTTATGAGGAACAGATCAAAAATATGAGACAAAAATCTGGACATTTAGCAAAAATCTAGGCAGTTGAGAGATATGCCTTTCGGCACAAATAATAGGGAAACAAAGGGCTGGAAAAAGGGACGGATTTTAAATATTGCTGTTATAAACTTAGAAAGTCACTAGAATAACAGGGTTTTTGTTAGCATGCATTTTTTTCTGAAGCAAAGATGTGCGTGTGTGTGTGTGTGTGTGTGTGTGTGTGTGTGTGTGTGTGTGTGTGTGTGTGTGTGTCTGTGAGATGACTACTGGCAGCAGCAGCAGTATAGAGGTTTACAAACTTCTGCATCTTTCAGCTGAGGAAATCTGGATAAAGCCTAAAATAAAGGGGGAACAAAGGCTGTAAAATAGAAATGTAATCATTGCTCTTATAAAATGACAAAGCTGCTAAACTAAAGGGAATCTGAAGCTCAGATGTATGTCATTATATAGTAACTTCAATCTCCAGTGACTGCCTACCAAATGATTTAGGAGTAAGGGATCCAAAAAAATAAGGTAAATAACCTAGTTATTTTTTAAATGCTATATTTTGGCTGTAAAATGCTTCCTTCAACACCATTAACATATACTACAGTAAATTTGAAATATCAGGCGGAGGAACTATTTTACATCAAAAATATATAGTGATAAAAATATATGTAAGTAAAACACAACCATTTTACAGATATCCCATTCTCTAATCACAATAATGTCTTCCAGGGTGTGAGTTAATATAGCAATAACCCATGCCTGGGTGTGGGTAATGCTGGATTTACCCATGGTTGGTGTGGGTTTGGTCACGAGGGCGAAGCCCGAGTGGCCAAACAAAGCCAACTGTGGGTAAATCCAGCATTACCCACACCCAGAAGTGGGTTATTGCTATTATACAATGACATTATTTAAGAAAAAAAAATAATTACTTTTCTTAACTAATGGCATTGTATAATGCCTCCTTGCTGCCCTTCCACAGCTGTCTGGTATTCTGCGGCAGTTCTGATGTACTGCATGCGTATGCCTATGCAGTACATCAGAGCTGTGGGCAAAAGCAACGGAGAAAGCAAGATCTCCGTTGCTTTTTACAAACTGTTTCGCTATGTTAAATGGGTTTAACATAGTGAGATAGCTTTAAAAAAAGCAACGGAGAATCTCCATTGCTTTTTTTAAAGCTGTCTCGCTGTGTTAAACCCATTTAACATAGCGAGAGAGGTTTAAAAAGCAATGGAGAAAGCAAGATCTCCGTTGCTTTTTACAAACTGTCTCGCTATGTTAAAGGAGTTTGACATAGCGAGACAGTATGAAGCAACGGAGATCTTGCGTTCTCCGTTGCTTAAAAAAAGAGTTATAGTAATGGAAAAAGTCCGGGCGACCGGACCTTTTTTCCATTACTATAACTGATTTACAATGTGCACGCTGACCAATCAGCATGCACGTTCTTGAATATTAATGGGGGGTCATTGTATAATGTGTAATTAACACCCTTCTAGGGGTGTAAAGGTCTGACGCCACTAATTACACATTAATACGCACCCTGTCAGGCATTATTGCTTGTGCATTTTCCCATGAGGAGTATAGTTATATTATTGCTTGTGCATTTTCCCATGAGGAGTATAGTTGTAAGACTATGATGGAAAGCCCAAGTGGTCTAACTGAAACAGGCAAGGGTGAAGGGCATAGGATTGCACAGCCCATGTCACAATCACTGATTATTAGTATTAGTCTTTGATTTTGGTTTCAAATACTTTTCAGTTCATTTTTATGAGCTAAGTTGCTGAAAGGACATATTTAGAAATAATTCTTCCTTGTTGTTGTACCTATCACTTTAGTCATTAAAAAAAAAAAAAAAAAAAAAAAATCTGATGCATATCCACACTACATTACAATCTGTTTCCCAGCAGCACTCATGTTAATATATATATATATATATATATATATATATATATATATATATATATATATATATATATATATTATTGGGTCTACTTCACTACATTGAAATACCACAATGTCGAATTTTATTTCATTGAGACCAGTTCATCGAAATCTGACTATATCGACATCTCATATCATCGATTACTGTTTCTTCGAACTTCTTCTCCAAAACTACCAGGGCACTGCAGTCAGAGCACCTCCTCAACTTACAAACATAATTTAACAACAAATATAGCTGTTTCAACACTTTTGCAGGGGGAAAAGCACCCCTGTACCACCCATGTGGAAGGCTAAGCCTCTCATACCCCCTATAAATTTTATATACCAACTCTGAGATCACATTACAGTGGGAAAAGGGTAAATTTCCAGATCCCTACTGTACAGCAATCTCCATTCAAAATGTTGAAAGCAATAATGTTTTTCTTTAATACTGTTTTGAAATACAGGAATTGTTCTTATGACTGTAGGGTGATCATCCTTAACTAGTTTCATGTACCTGACTGCTATAGCAGTGGTGCTAAAAATGTAAATAGAGTTACATCTTTTTGAGTTTTACCTCTTTAATTTCACAATGGTTTATGTGAATGTCTTCTACATTTTAGTTGAGTTTTTTTTTTTTTGGTGATTGAATTTTCAGGTTTTTTCTGTGGATGTTAAACTGTTTCGATTTCTGTGACTAAATTCATTGGCATTGACCTGGTAGTTTTGGAAACGAAGTTTGAAGAAATGGAAGTTGATGATATGAGTTGTCAATATAGTAAGGTTTCAATTAAATGGTCTTGATGTTGTGGTATTGACCCAGATAGCATATAATATATATATATATATATATATATATATATATATATATATATACACACACATACATATAAACTGAAATTTTACTTTACTGAAAATTACAACAGCAAGATGAGAACACCAAAAATGGACATCACCAAACCGTCACAGTCCCTCTTCAAGACTATCTCTACTAAACATACTGTATGAACAACAATCACAAGTCACTACCTGCTATACTTTTAATTGTATGTTTAAACCACTATGCTTATGTAAATATCTTATGCAATCATATGTTATCTGCTATATTTTATAACTGTATATGTAAACCACAATGCTCATGCAAATATCTTATGTATAGTATGTTAGTAATTGTTTTTGGAGCTTTTCTCCCCGGGCCTTTGCTGAAAATGGGCAGCTCTGTATAGTCGGACCTCCCCGATAAAGAAATTTAAAATAAATAAATAAAATAGAAATTCCCTAAGTTTACATCAATGAAAAAAAAAGCTGCCACAAGAAAAAAAACAAAAAGAAAAAACACTTTCTTACATTTTTGCAAGGGTGGAGGGCCCCAGCACCCCTAACATCCTCTGTCTATTATATATACCAATTCCGAGATCGCACTATAGTGAAGAAAAGGGTACATTTGCCAATCCTCCCTGTACTGCGAACTCCATTCCAAAGCTCCAAGCACTGTGAGACATGTGCAGCAAGTGTTTTGTTGATGCAAACTTTGGCAATGTGATGATTCGGTGATGTCCGATTTCGGTGTTCTTGTCTCATTGCTGTGATTTTCAGTGAAGCAACATTTTTTTAATCCAAATGAGACCCATACATATATATATATGTGTGTGTGTGTGTGTGTGTGTGTGTGTGTGTGTGTGTGTGTGTGTGTGTGTGTGTGTGTGTGGGTCTACTTCATATGGTCGACAGTTCATATGGTCGACAGTTCATATGGTCGACATTCATATGGTCGACAGTTCATATGGTCGAAACTCATTTGGTCGATGGCTCATTTGGTCGACAACCAGTATTCAAGGCACTTAACAGGAATTTACCCCCTCCCCAAAGTTGTGCTACCCTGGAGTTGATATATATAGCTAAGGGTGTGGGGGGCAAAGCCTCCCACCTATATTTGTTTAAAATGTTTAGTTTTTGTTGTATGTCATGTTTTAAACGATTATTAAATTAATATTAGTGGGGGGCTTTGACCCCACACCCCCCTAACTATATATATCAACTCCAGGGTCGCACAACTTTGGGGAGGTGGGCAAATCCCTGTTAAGTGCCTTGAATACTGGTTGTCGACCAAATGAGCCATCGACCAAATGAGTTTCGACCATATGAACTGTCGACCATATGAAGTAGACCCATATATATATATATATATATATATATATATATATATATATATATATATATACAGACATACACACACACACACACACACACACACACATATATATATATATATATATATATATATATATATATATATATATATACATATATATATATATATATATATATATATATATATATATATATATATATATATATATATATATATATATATATATATATATATATATATATATATATATATATATGTATATATACATATATGGTCTAGGGACCTGGATTGTGTCTGTGACTTAGATTATGCTAGAGAGAATTCCCATCCATGTGAAGCTGAGTTTATCTATTGCACAATTTAAGCATAACCTGTGGATAGGGAATAGAACATTTATGTCGGGCCTGGCACCCTTATGGACAGAACTAGCTTATAAATGCCTTAACTTTAATGTCTTGTTTGGATATAGGCCATCATTATTCTTTCAGGAAAATGTGGCAAGGTTTAAAAAGGCCCCCCTATTTATATAGATGGATAGATATCTCCTGTGCATTCCTAACAGTATGATGATTCTTGACGTAAGAGAACTAATTTAAGGCAAAATCTGAAAATGCTGTCTGGCAGGAGGCATCAAAGGAGTAGTTATATGAAGGAAATGAATGCAGAGTCATCACTTCCTTGTCACTTCGTGCATCATTTGGTCTGAATACCCCATCAGAATTCTTCTCAACAGGTTTATTCAGGAGATATGTATACCAGATATTTGGAATTAAGCATTTGTTTTCCCACTTCATAAAGGCGGGAACAACCCTGACATCTCTAATTTCTGACCCATTGCCATTCTTTCTCCTATCTACAAAATATTAGGATAGTGTGTTTACATTCAGCTCCTTGATTATCTGCTTAAACACCAAATCTTATCCCCCACTCAACATGACTTTAGGCCTGGACATAGTACTAGCACTGCTCTCATTTCCTTCATGGACACATTAAATAGAGCTCGTGATGCTGGCTACATAGTCTTTGTACTCTTTCTCGATCTATCAAAGGCCTTCGATACAGTTTCCTACTCCCTTCTGCTCACCAAACTCTCCAACTTTAAACATCTAAAGCCAATGACCATTATCAAAGTCATCCTGGAAATAGTGAATACACAGCAGGGGCATCTATCTCTACTGAAAAAGGCACAGTGACTACCACAAATAAATATATACTAGTAGATAAAGAACTGCCCATTGTTTCAGGATCTCTTAGTAACACCTAAGACCCATATTTTTTGAACAAGAAGGGTGCATGTTGCTCAAACATTTTGGATAAAAGCCCAGCACAGTTAAGAGATAAAGTAGATTTGCATCAGGAGAACATATGTTTAGAGTCAGGTCCACGACCCAAATAAGGGTCGTCCCATGTCCCTATCTTTCAGAATTTGCTGTTTTTTATGAAACCCCGAGACCCACAAACTCCCAGATCTGCAGGTTGGGAAAGGAAAAAGATGAAAGTAGTCATTTAATTGAATATACAGATTCTACCTGCTTAGTGTTCAACATATCTTATTGTGTGTTAGCTACTGAACAGATAGCAATTTTAGAAAGAGGGCTGTCCTTTATACCCTCGATTCAGTCACCATTGAGTGAGTTTCTTATTGACATGAAACATTTTGGAAGAAATGTAACACTACAGAATGATAGAAAGTTCCAGGATGCACGAAAAAAATACTAATAACCAAAAGTAATGCACCCAGTAGCCATCAAGGAAAACTCCACTTTATTTGAAACTGATTTTGCTGGTGTTTGTTTCAAATAAAGTAGAGTTTTCCTTGATGGCTACTGGGTGCATTACTTTTGGTGGTTAGTAACACTACAGAACCTATTTGGAAATAGTGGAATGAATACTGGTGTTTGCTATAGGAAAGCAAGCACCTTTGTGCCGTTATCACACCCGACAGTGGAGATGTTTGTACAATTCTTTGAAAATGATGTATTATATCTAGACAAGGAGGGAACAGGAAACTCTTCCACAATCTAAGTCACAATGAGAACATAGCTCTGTAAGAACTAATAATAAGAGAAGAAGTCATTGTGATCAAACCAGTAGATAAAACCAGAGCAACAGTAGTAATGAACTCTGAACATTACATTAAAACAATGGAGGAATTACTGGAAGATTGTAACACCTATCTAAAGGTCTCTAAAAAGGATGTACATAGGATCATACATGTTGTACAAGATACTATTTATGACATGCTTATGACCAGATGTATCACTAAAGAACTATGAGTTCTTTGAGGTTGGACATCCACAAGTACCTTTATTGAGTGGCCTACCAAAGATATACAAAAATAAAAAGGATCCATGAATGTGCCCCTTTGTGTCCATGAGAGGCTGAATCCCAGAACCTCTATCAATGTATCTGGAGGGGGAACTGAAAAAATTACTATTGAAAGCAGTTACTGTGTTAAAAGTCGCTGCCCATTTTCTAGACAATCTGTTTAAGAAATTAGATACAAGGGAGGATTATTCAGGGTTGCTATTGGCTACCCTGGATGTACAGAATCTATTCACAGTGATACCTAATGACTATGGTATAGAAGGGTCTATATCATAAGCATGAAATGGCTGAAAAATGAACACGTAATGAGCTACACATATTCATCAAGACGCACTTAAGCGATTCAATGAATATGTCACAGAGCAAGGAAGTAGTTGGCCAACTACACGGTGTTGCCCTTTCATTCACTGTAGTGTGATCTTGGAGTTGGTATATTTAGTTAGGGGGTGTGGGTGGGAAAGCCCCCCACCTGAATCGGGTTTCTAACTTTTTTTTTTGCGAATGGCCACGTGAATTTTTTGCTAGGAAAAAATTAGAGGACGTGGCCATTCGCTGTTTACAGCTTTCCCGTTTTATGTTTCAACGTATATGTAGTCGCACATATGAAATTCTGTGCTTATGATATAGGCCCAGTATAGAAGCCATTAGGAAATTTGCTAACCCTGAAGTTGTGGACATTAGTATGATATGTAGACTCTTGGAATTAATTTTGGAAAATAATGTTTTTATGTATGGCCAAAACTATTATTGTCAAAAATGGGGGGTAGCAGTGGCACCCCATGTGCAAACAGCTACTCGAATCTTGTCCAAGCTCAATGGGAAAATGAGTACATATTTAACACCTGTAACCTATGGAGAGACAACCTGATTTTTTACAGTAGATTTGTGGATGACATTTTCCTTGTATGGCAAGGAGATGAGATAACTGTACGAGATTTTGTGTCCTATTTAGCCACCACCACATCCTTTCTGGAATTTGACTTGTTATATGTCCAATAAAGAGATTGAATATTTGGATGTTAAATTATATCTGGATCCTACAATGGGCCTGAACACTACTTTGTATCGAAAATATACCTGACGTAATCATATGCTACATAAAACCAGTATGCATCCCTGGTACATCTTGTCAAACATTGTTGAAATTCAAATGATACAAATTTCTAGGCTATGCACTCTAGATAGTGCTTTTCTACTGGAACAAGATAAATTGATAAATAATTTTGCTGAGAGAGGATATAATGGGAAAGAAATCTCTATGGGGTAATATGATGCTTTGAAGCTAAGAGAGAAGAAAGGATATGCCTGCTATTCGAAGGAAGGGATCAGGAAGAAGACCAATAAAAGACAAGACTGCAAGGATAATAAAAGACAAGACTGCAAGGACAACACATTGAGGTGTACATTAACATATAGCACAGATACAGCAATAGTATGTGATACCATCAGGAAATATTGGCCTATCCTGACCTTTGATAAGAACATCAAGAAGATTGTGGGAGAAGTTCCTAAATTTGCATTTAAAAACAGGAAAAACTTGAAAATAATTTTCTGCTCCAAAGATGGATTCCAGTGCCATGTGAATAAAAACAAAAGTATAAATACCATCAGAAAAGATAATCCCCCAGATTTACTAATCTTCCGTGTAAGACTAGATTAGTCTTACATGGAAGCGCCAGTGTAAGAATATGATGGCAACACACCATGCATATTAATGAGGGCGCACTGCCTCAACTCTAAAGCTTACATGGAGCAAGGACGAGTGTAGGGGACATGTCAGACTGCAAAGCAGTTCAAAAATCCATGCCCCTGCAATGAAGAAATGCCGCAACTTTCAGTTACATGAGCGAGTCTGCTCACATGTGTACAATGTACATGTGCACAATGTAACACTACACTCCCCCATATGTTAAATAACTTACAAAATAAAAAATAAAAATAATTTTTTTTCTTCCGATATAGCTGCCTGTAGTTGCACAGGTTTGCGCGGGTTTGCCCATTGCTTAGCTACAGTTAGCAGCTTAGACACCAGAAAAGGATAATAAGAAAAATATATGCAAATTAAGCAACATAGCGATAGCATAGTGGTTAGAGCCTTTGCACAAAGAGGAGGCATTCCCGGTTCGAGTCCCACTACTGCACATTCCATTTTCTGTGGGAAATCTGTATACAAAAATATTTCCTGACATTTTTTATATTTTTGTAAAAAGCATTGAAATGTTAAATGTAGTAGTGAACAAATTATATATATATATATATATATATATATATATATATATATATATATATATATATATATATATATGAAGGTAAAATGATTATGCATTCTGAGACATGAGTACCCTATTTTAAGCAATATAAAGCACTGCTAAGCACATTTTACCAGTATTGAGCATATTTAAATACAATTGCACATAGCTGCACACTGTACTAACCAGCACAACATCAGGCAATGTCGAGCAACGTCGGGCAACGTTGAAAAACATTGAGCAACATCGAGCAACATCGAGCAACTTTGGGCAAAGTCGGGCAAAGTTGAGCAAAGTCAGGTAAACACGCTCACACCTGCTTTACTGTTCCTTAATCAGTCAGGTCTGCCCAGCAGGAAAATAAAAAGCAGTGACAGGGATCAGACTCAGGATACTGTGCACTATAGTTACAGTACTTAGCCACTAAGCCATGACAGCATTTCACAAACATCCACTTTCAACAGACACATATCTATCAAAGGAATTTTAAACATTGCCAACATCAGCTAAGCAGGCGTGCCTGCAGCTGAGTTTTTCCAAAACTGGCCAATCAAAAATAAGTGTGAGAAATGAGGCATATTTAAGCTCCACAGGCGGGAATACTTGCTATAACTGGTTGTAACTTCCTTCTGCAGTCAGCATGGCTGGTGTTGGTGAAGGCACTCAATTTAGAGTGCAATGCTGGGGCATCCAGGAGTCCAAAATTATGGTTTGGCTCCTCATCCACAAACATGAGGAAAGACTCCTGCAGGGCCAGTACCAGGGTACCCAATATAAAATGGAGGCCTGGAACAGTCTTTCCTGTGATCTCACCAGTGCCACTGGTGTTCCTCGGACTGGTGAGCAGGTCAGGCACCATTATTCTGACCTGAAGCGATGTAGGGGGGATGAACTGGACCGGTGGATCCAGGAATCCCGTACGATGCCTTATGCCCCAGTACTGAGTAAGTAGCCATTGTATTAAGTAGGTAAGAATTGCTATGCTTGTCTGTACTATGGATAGGTATGTCTCAATATCACTGCATTTACTTCACAGCTGCAGGTGACCGGGCTATGAACCTGCAAGCCCATGAAGATAGGCTGCAAAGGCTGTATCATGAGGCAGGTTAGTAATTATTCTGCATGTACTGTTATATAAAATAAATGAGAGAGCCTTCAAAAAGTTTTTTAACCCAATAAATAAATGTGTAATAATCCTTTAATAAATGTATGATTCATGGAGTGCGTCTGTGTCATTTTCTTTGATATGTTGTTGTACTGTTGTATTCTACAAATAGTAGTGTTGTATTAAGCAGTGTCAACCCACACTTGGGTAGGCCCATATAACATGGATGAAGGGAGTACCAGTAGCTTGTATGCATATGTACAGCCCTCAACTGTTGGTTCATGGCCAGCATGTACAGGTTAATCTGGACATGAGAAGCTTGGTATTGTGTTCCCCAGAAATGTCAGTGTGCTGCCAGAAATGTAGGGAGCTGTTAACATATAACTGATACTTTCACCTGAACATATCTAGATAATTATATAAAAGTAGAGCTGTCAGTGTACCATCTTAGCAGTACTGTGTGTGAGCAACTCTCAAAATATGTTGCAGTAACATCTGCATCTTGGACTGTTTGTATGTAAGATACAGCTCATGTATATAATGATCTGGCAAAATCCAATTGCACAATATAAGGATACTGGGTAGTGTAATAATACATGTAAGGGACATATAACCGCAGTTAATAGGAATGTAGTGAAAACTAGAAGGATATATAAGTTGTTAATTGAGCTATCTTTTTCCACCCTACTTTATGTGCATAAAAAATGCAATTCCACACCTCAATTGGTATGTCTAATCTCAAAACATTTGTTGGGACATATGTCCTATTGGTTTATAAATATTTGCTTTTATTTCTATGCATGTGCCCTGTTCAAATACCACAATATTGGTGGCCTGTTGCCATCAACTAAACCTGCATGCTGTTGTAATGTCCACTATTGTTCTATATATGCATGTGTCATGCTTGATTTTCAACTGTTGAAAATCTGGTGTGTTGGGTTAATGAGAAGACTTCTGCATGCTGTTATAACTAATTGGCAATGCTGTTGACTGTTACTAACCCATATATTTATTAAACTCTCCAAAACATAGTTCATATGGGAAGGCCGGTCCCAGCGGACCCACCTGTCCCACCTCAGCTGGCCATGGCACCTGGCACCAGCAGATCAGATGCCCAGCCTGGGACCTCCTCCTCTGTTGGCTCTGTGCCACCTTTGGGTGGAAGCGCTTCAGGGGATGGGGCTCAGCCCCCCATGCAAGCATTGGCGGAGAGGCACTTATCACCCTTCGTAGGGTCCAGGCTGTGGTGCATAGAGAGATTGAATATTTTGTTGCAGAACCTCTATGCCAGCTTGAGGCCCGAGTGGCACAACTCATGGGTCAGCCTGCCCCTCTTACACAGCCCCCAGCATGACAACCTCCTGGGCCATGAAGGTGCAGTGGTGACTGCCCATGGGTGGGGACCTCAGCCCCACTATTTCCATCTGGGGGCTCATGAGCTTGTGATTTCCAAACATCCCTCCATGTCAAAGGTGTTCACCCACCACATATGTCATATACCGCCCCTGTATGCATCTTGTTTGTCTTGTCGGTTTACCTCCCCAACCTACCTCCCCAAATATACCAACTTCCTCTACCCCACATTCTACTCTCACCTGAAAAAAAAGGGCAATCTGCTCCCCCCCAAAAAATTATGCCCCATACATAGCTGCCCATTTTGCGCACATGTCCACTGGACACATGAAATGTTATTTAATTGGCATTACAACATAGGGGCTGAAGGGTTCATATCTACCTCCAAATTTATTGCATATGCACAGCTGTTGCTGTTGAAGAAATGGGCAGCTATGGACCTATACACCTGTCTTGCACATCCCGCGCTATTTACTATACTGTTATTCCCCCTTTGTGCCCCTTTTTCACCATTTTCCTATCTCCCCATTTTTCTTTTCTTTCAAAGAAATTAGCACGGGGTGAGTGGGAGTAAGCACTATTAAGCAGTAGTTAGTGGGTTTGCACAAGTTTGCACTTGTTTGCACTTGACTAAGCAATGCACAGCATTGCACAAACCTCCGCAAACCCGCTTACAACTGCTTAAAAGTGCCTTAGTCACATTGTATGTGAGGGCCCTTGTTCTGCTCAGGAACAAAATAAAACACCTCTGTAAGTGTCGAACCCCGGACCTTGCAGGCAATACACAACATGAGGTACCATTAAGCCACAGTAGATATAAATCAAGTTGGTGCTTAAATAATTATATCATGCATCAGAATGAGTGAATGTAAAGGAATATTCAGAATACTATACCACATAACTTGTTCTGTGGATGTTGACCAACAGTTGTTGTGGCATTACATTACATGACTGTGATAAGAGAAGCAGCCATTCTAGCAGGAAATAATGTTACACTATCACCTTACAACCCCACACAGTATCACAGCAGGACAAACACTGGCATATCTGTTTAGGGCAGAGGCCATACCTCTCAACTGTCCTTAATTCTCAGGGACGTCCCTGATGTTGACCCAAATGTTAGCTCTGTCCCTCTGAATCCCTCCTAAAACTACTGACTTTGGGCAGAAAGGTGGTGAATTACACTTAATGAATAATGGCAATAATTAAGAGTTAGACACTTCTTTTACTTCAGAAAAGGTGTATTAATTCATATGCTCTGATTCTCTCAATGTTTCAACTTAATGGCACTAATATTTTAAAGGGGTCCCTGATTGTCCCTGAGTTTTTCTTGACTTTTCCCTGATTCTGTTCAAATATGTACCTGATTAGTTGAGAGGTCTGGCAGAGGCAGAAACACAGAGGCATATTAGCCTTTCTGCTGTTACACACTGTGCAAATTACTTTGGAAGGAGTTTTGGAAACATACCCTTATGTAGGAATAAAACACTGAAATACAAATGGATGTAGCCATGTATTGGTAGCAACCAACTGTAAGAATGCCATTGCTCTATTGCTGAAAAGACCTGTGTGGTGCACAGACAAAAATAGCAGGCTATTCCCTGGCTATCATGTGGATAGGTCCACAGTTGGGAGTTACACAGACAGACTACATGCCTTGATAAACTAACATGTACACAGCAACCCTGTAAGTCCAGCAAGATAAAATCCACACAATACTACTTATGCTCTCTGCACTTCTGCAACCATACCCAAATGTAGAATATACCTGTGTGTGCAGGGTCTACCAAGGATGTAGGTAAGCATACTCACAGTACTGAAATGTGTCCAGTTTTTCTGAGCAGCTTGTGCTAATATCAACACTAAAAAAGCACAAACTGTTTATAACTGTGTAAATGAATATTCAAAGTATAGCAGTTCACAAACAATTCTTATGCCAAAGGAATACATCTCTATAACAAGCTTTGTATTGCAGTTAATTGTAACAGTTGAAAAGAAAGTACATCTTTCCATGTATCTTGGGGTAGCATTTTGAGGGGTGAGTACATTTCTACACTGACAAGTGGGTACTGGAAGCAGCAACATTAGGTCAGAGTACAAAATGTAAATCTCTGGCTACACCCCTGGCTTCTGATATAAGAACTATACCAACCTTATGTCTTAAACAATGATGTCCACACTAAACAAGGATGATCTCCATCTTGGAAAGCTGAAAGGGCATGCCTACATGAGTCAGCAATTTATAGTATTGGGTTGCTGTGACAGTGATTACTGCAATTACTACACAGCAGGCTGCATGCAATTATCAAATGGTGGGCACTAATTGGTGCAGAGGCCATCACATGCTCATTTGCAATTCCTGCAAAAGCAGGCTGCAATCTCTGCCAACAAACTCAATCACTCTGTTGCAGAGACTGATAGAGAGAGAGAGAGAGAGAGAGAGACAGAGAGAAAGAGAGAGAGAGAGAGAGTGAGAAGAAAAAAGAAATATTACCAAATTATACAAAGGAAAGGTATGTGACACATATGTATTTACTGGCATGTAGTAGATGTTATTGAAGAATAGTCTACATAATGTGAAACATTCATATGTAGCAGCAGTACTTCTTTCTGCACAGATGTTCTGCTTAACTACTGCTATGGACAATACTGTGTGTACCTGTGGGCAGTGGGACATACCTGTGAAATGTGTAGCTCAGCATTAAATGTCAAAGATCTGATCCATGTTATCTGTGTTCTGTACAGTAGTGTGGCCAATTGCTGTTGGGGGGGATTAGTGCTGACATTCTATAAACATGGGTGTGACAGAACAACACATGCATGATAGTCATATTAAAGTGTAGCTTAGCATTGGCAACAGCTGTAGCAGTCTAGTATGCTTATCTAGCATCTGTTGCCATATATACCCCCCTAATGTTAGTCTGTGTTCATATGCGACACCTGTTGGTGTTGCAGCAAGGCCCAACAGTTCAGCTGTGAGGTCCAGGGACTTACAACAGTGTGGACCATGTGTGTGCATGCCACACACATATGGAGAAATATATATGTGTCATATATATTCACATCTGTATATGTGTATAGAGCAGGGGACATATTGCAACTGTTTCCGAAGGGGGAGATGTATATGTTGGTGAAGGTTAGTATGCACATATTTGTATGTAGGTTTTAGTGTGTGACAAACAAGACAGCATACAGTGCTGGTATATGACATGTGGTGGTTAAACACTGTGGGTGGTTCATTCAGTTTGCAATGTTGAAGCCAGTAAGGCCTGCTAAAGCTACCTGGGCTGTGAACACCTTCAATGCATTTATCCCAAGACTGTGCAATTTCATTACATTACTGTACACCTTACATCCTTTGTATAATTGATATTCTCATTATGAAAGGTGAAATGTATATGTGCCTAAATATATATATATATATATATATATATATATAGAGAGAGAGAGAGAGAGAGAGAGACAAATGGATGTTTATATGTATATATATATATATATATATATATATAAATATATTTATATATATATATATATATATATATATATATATATATATATATATATATATATATATATATTCATTATATATATACTCATACACACCTACATCTACTTGTTGCAATAGATTCTCTGTACTGTTGACTGACTGTGATGGTCAATATGTTTGTGAATACATCAAAGATATGTATCTGTGGGATAGCTTAGTGGGAAACTGTTTATGTTATGGTATTATGGGTCCTTGCTTTGATCCTAGCCAAAGCTGTGTATTCTGTTGCTAGGCAGAACAAGTGCTAATGCATACAGTGTGATTAAGTCCCTTGGTTTTAACTAGGTGTCATTGGAGGCTAAAGCACTACATCTATGATTATTGATTGGTACCAATGTTGAATGCAAATCCTGTATGTGCTGTAGTACTAATTGAAGCTCTGGGCCTGTACAGCAACATATGGTGTATGCCCATATTACTTGCATCCACTGTTTTGGGTGGTCCCTGTATTCATCACAGATTACATTTCTCAAGATTAAGGTTGTGTAAGTACTGACAAACAATACTGTATACTGCACACTGAAAGCTTATCTGGGTTGTCATACCTTTGTGTCCTGTAATTTTGTCTGACGTGTGTGTGGGTATGTCTGTAACATGTCCTTTGACATATGTGTGGTAATACATATAACTGCGTATCTAGCAACATTCATAGTGTACTACAGCAGTATGTGACCTATATTCCCAATTGTGCACATATTTTGGCCATGGGTTTGGCATTAACAAGTTGTGTGGTATAATAGTAATACATTTACTGGACCTTACACTGATTGTGATGGATGATATATTTCTTTACACATCAGCTTGATGTATATCTGCTGTGGCTAGGTGGTGCATCGTGTTGCATACAGTGTGCCAGGTACTCTTGTATAGTCTTATATAGTGATTTTAATTTGTTGCTGTGCAGAACATGGTTCATTGGATAGAGAGTGAGCAAGGCACTTTCAAGCAGTTGTGGGGTGAGCAGTGATAAGTGGCAGTTAGTGTTTCACTCTCGGTTAGCTTATAGTTTGCTATATATGGCAGTTCAGTGATATCTGTATTGTATAATGTTAAATGTGCCATATGACTTGCTCAGACATATTTTTGTATTTATGTCTTCCGGGGATCATGGCCCACCACAGGAACCCAAGCTACAGTAGGGATGAAGATGACATCATCTCTAGCAGTATGATTCAGCACTACCATGTAATGTTTTCACAAACCAGCCAGGACCAGCAGGAGCGTACTGCAATGTCGCAAGATCTTGTTCGCAGGGTCAATGAGGTAGGCCTGCAAAACCGCACATATGAGCAGGTACGCCACAACTGCAGTGATCTTCTCTGACATGTCCGTCAGCGTGCCGCTGATGTACATAGAGAACAGCTTGCAACAGGGTGTGGTGTTAACATCCATCCCCCCTCACCAGGGTGGAGGAGCTGCTCATGAGCCTGGTGGTACTTGCCCAACAACAACAGCAGCAGACATACACCATGATGGAGGTTGGAGCCACCCAGCAAGCACACATGGAGCATGCAGGTAACATGGCATATTTGTAGACTACTGTTATCTGTATTGGTAGATCATGCATATGTGAGATGTAGAGTGTGTCGTTCAAAGATGTGGAGCCTGTTGTTGTGCAATACTGATCATTTGGAACATAATCTGTAGCCCTGTGAATGTAAACTGTTGTACTGTAAGATTGCAAACACACAGTAGCAATGCCACAGTTGTGGCTACTGACAAACTGTCTCATCTCTATGTAGGTACCTCTGGGGTGACGTCAAGCCAGCAGACAGATGCTGGTGAGTGTATTCTACATTTATTATTGTAAATAAAAAATGCATGACATAGTTAAGGTGTAGGCCTTGTACACATGTAACATACCTACCCATAATGCATGCTGTGCATGTTTGGTGTAAGACCACGCACATCTCACTAATGTGATTAGCTGCCTCAAACACATGCAATACCCAGACCATCTCAAACAAATATGGCTAGACTGTAGTGACCATTGGATAGGCACAGCTGATACTCAACATGTACATAACATATACATCTATGTCATACACAGAGCATTTTAACATGCTACACATAAAGGATTCCCAAATCTTTTGTAAAGACACACTCCAGTATACAAAATCTCATTCTCACATTACACATACTATACCTGAGGGGTAGAGGCCTATCCTGGGGCATTTAAACACTCTGCAACACACTACACATTCATGTCAGGGAATGCTCCTTATTGGCCTCCTTACAAACTCACATAACAACTGGTTGTGAAATGGTGAATTTAGCCAAGGTAGTACAGTTCCGGCACAGCATGATTTGTGCTGGTTTGTGAAACATTTGTAGCCTTGGGTGACCACCTGATGCTCCATGATGATGGCCTATGGTACTATACCCCATCCAGTTATTGTAACCACAGTACTACACATAGCTGTCATTGCTACACACCATAATGATACGTGTGTGCACACATATGCACCTCTAAACAGTATACATACCAATCACCATTTGCAAAACTGAAACATATATGTTTTGTGATGCTATTGAGTGGCTAGGTCATATGACACATATTGGGTATGTGTAGTGTTTAAATATGCAGTTGTGTTTTAGCATGCCATGTCATGGATGAGACTGGCATGTCCACAATATGATCTACACTCACCATAAGTACCGTACATTGGGTATGTGGCCGAATGGTATTCCATCAATTATCCATACACCACTGATGATGTTGTGTGAATACTCATCATGCATTTGCTAAAAATGTGTCCAGAATTATTTGCTAAAGACACAGAGGCTGTAATCAGCATTGGATACCTATCTGACACACAGATACAAATCCAGCAATGGTATGTGCACCTGTGAGTTATGGTGCACAGTACATCACAGGCTTATGAATACCTGCACAGCAATGTTGTATCCATGTATGTATTGTGTTCCAGGGGGAGGGTCATCACCTAATAACAAAACACATGCATTAAAGCCATGTATACTGTTAGTAACCAGGACTGTCTACACTTGCACTGCATGCTGTTGAGCAATATATGTCCTGCACGCTGACATGTGTGATATGACTGTTTTGCTTGTGATACTGTACCCCACCATCACCTGCTATTGTGTATGTTCTGTGAATGCTGGTGTTGTGTGTGTCTGCTTTCGGGAGGAGTGTAGTTTTGTGTGTGTGTGCATGTGTGCATGTGGTCTGAAGTCATGTTCAGGTCTTAAAGTGCATTTCCTGTTTTCCTCTCACAGTTGGTGAGGTGGGGCTGGTTCAGTACAGCAGGGAACCTGATGTCACTGAGACAGACAGTGATCATGAGGATAGATGTGTTGAGGCACAGGCAGATTTGTCAGGGTCTGTTGCTGGGCCACCAACTGACAGTACACAAGTCTAAACCCCATCCATGCACACAGTCATACTGCCTGTACATCCATCATCACCATTGCCCTTAGCTGAGGGACAGTGTACGGTTGGCACTGACCAGGACAGCCTGGTATCTATGGCACATGTATCAGGACACAGCAGCCATAGCCAGATGTCTGGAATGGTAACACATAGGCAGATGCTCAGGGGTTCTCGTCAGAGCACTGCTGTTCATCATGCCCCTGGCAGATGTGCCACACCTCTTTCTACCACACGCATATTCCAGGCTGTCATGGAGGCACAGATATGAATGGAGTGGTACACCAGACAGGGACTAAGGGCACAGAGGCTCATTACACCTCTGTAAATGACAGTATCCGTGACCTAGCAGGTGCCATACGTAACTACACTGAGGTCATTGATAGACGTTAGGGTGAGACATTGGATGTCCTCCACAATGTCATGTCCATGTGTCAGGACAGTGTGGGACGGTTGAGACATTGACGTGGACATATGCCAGCAACATCACCAGCTGGAGGTCACCGTGGATGTCCAGCAAGTAACAACTGCTCCCGTAGTGCCAGTACCACCCCCAGCTAAGTTGGAGGGGCTGTCCATAGATCGTCCTAGCAGACCACGTGCACATGGCTCTGGATCCAGGGGACATTTGTCAACGTCTTTGGATAGTACCCAATCTGGATTAGTGCCTGATGCTGTCTGTAGCACCCCTGCCAGCCACAGGTTCCGTATCCATGGCCAGAGACGGTGATCTGTAAAGCCTGCCAGGTACAGTTTGTAGCTGTCTCACAAATCCCCGTATATGGCAGCCACATGGTGGAACTGTGTGCATGCAGACACACACACATAAACCAGAAACCTAGGGCAAACACATACCTGCACACATGACATCAACATTGGCCCATAACAGTACTCTTGGCCCTCACACATACACTCACACACACATGTTGATTGTATGGCTCAGTGTAGGCCTCTGGCAAACCAACAACACACCCTGTGCATATGATGAAACCTGTGCCACCTCCTGTCATCTGTAACATTGATGCAGGAACAGGCTAACATGGTGCTGATGCACAGGGTAACTTTAATAAAGTATAGCAATGGTTGGATGTGTAGCATGCTGTCAGCAGTAAAGTGTAATGATATCCTTGAAGGAGTAGCTGAGCAGGCATGATGCATTAAAGCTGTAATTAGCAATGTTGTATTGTTTTCACTAAGTGTGTTTTGTTTACCCATGTGCCACTTGGCTGATGTGTGTAGTTGTGTCGGCATGTGTTATACAGTGGACAGTAAGTATGAGGTGTGTGCAACACAGGTTTGCAGATGTCCATTTGTGAACATGGTGGAGGTGCACTGTCTGCATGTACATGCATACTGGACACATGGGCAGGGTGACATGCCCTGTATTGGCCAGTGTTAACACTCCATAGTTTCTGTTGGTGGCCAGTATGCATTGCACTACACATATTTTGGAACTTGAGTACACATATGTGTGTATGACACAGGTTGACACTTTGCTGTGGGTGATGCTGTTGTTGCTATCTGTCATTGGTTTGCATTACTAAGGTTAACACTGTCCCACCTGCATAATCCTTTAGTAATGCACACTGTTCACCTACAGGGTTGCATGGACCATGCTATCACAAACACAAGAAATTCTCACTTATACAGTAAAAGTGCATTAGTCTCATGGACCCCTGCCATAAACTAAATATATAATAGAAGGTGTGAAGTTGTACCAAAAAAGAGTTGCATACCAAGAAGGGATAACCTCTCTGGTCAGTATCATTGGGAAAATACAAGCCCTCATTAAACATACAAGGCAAGCTTCAAAATACAAATTGGCAAGGATTCCAAAGACAGCACTAAAGCTTTCTTTAGTGTTGTTTATAATCTACAGGAGAAATCTCAGATCAGGTCACAGTTAATTTAAATGGTCACAAAGTACACTTATCTGACTGACATTACCAATTTCTTGTCAGACAGTTTGAATGCGGATTTCACCATCCTGTCGTTACACAAGGGCCACATTTCCAGGCCTGAAGAATGTAAAACCTGATGCTTCACAGACACTCTAGTTAAAACATCTCTTTACCAAAGTCCAAACCACAGTGGCAATGGTACTGGACAGTGTCCCTGGCTGTGTCATACACAAGCTGACATATGAAGTCACTACTCACATAAACACTCTGTTCAGATGCAACCTCTATACAGGTTACATACTTGTGAAATGATGCACGGTAATAGTGTTCACCGTCCACAAGGGTTGAGCTACAACTTCTTCTTCTTCTTCTCCTTTTGGATGCTCCCATTAGGGGTCGCCACAGTAGATCATCTGTTTCCATTTCTTCCTGCCCTCTGCATCTTGCACTGTCACACCATCCACCTGCATGTGCTCTCTCACCACAGCCATAAACCTCATCTTAGGCATTCCTCTTTTCCTGTTACCTGGTGGCTTCATCCTTAGCATCTATTTCACAATATACTCTGCATCCCTCCTCAGCACATGTACAAACCAATGTAATCCTGCCTATCTGGCTTGGTCTACTAACCTTCAAACCTGGGCTGACCCTCTAATATACTTATTCCTAATCCTGTCCACCCTCGTCACACCCAGTGCAAATGTTAACATAAATTGATTAAGGGTAGAGCTACAACAGATCCTGGAAACTCTCACCCTATAAGCCAGACAAATGTTATCTGGAAGGCTATGGAGGACAGCATTAACAGAGACATTATAAACCTGCAATCACTGCACCATACCCACTTATGTTCTCTAAAGGCCATATCATGGCTCCTACACCTAGTAGTCTTCAAACCAGTTAACAAGGCTATAGGTGAGGGAGGGGAGGTCCACACAGCCAAGCTATAGCTCACCAGCAATTCATACCCATCCCACATTCTGTTATTATACCTAACCTTAACAGACTGACCATAAACGATTGTTAGATGATGGATTGACAACTGACGCACAGATGTAGGACACGCAGTAACATTTGCAGCCTCCATGTACAATTCTATGCCAGTAATAAGTGGTATTCACCTGCACTCAGTCCTGGGACCACTCCTGTTTTGCATATAGCTTTCTTAGGTACAAGCAAACACAGTAGGGATATGTCTGCCCACGTTTGATGAAAATGTATACTGCGGGCTATACTTTATTCTCCAGATGACACACACATCCTCCAAAAGGGTATCATAGACACAGATACCTGGTGTCAAAATCATGCTGTAAAGCTATAAGCCAAAGAAAGCATAGTTATCCACTTTTAGAAAACAAAGTTTCCCCAGAGTACCACATAGGTAGTAGCCCCCAAAATGTGGAACAGGTACTAATGTATACATAGAGCCATGTGTTTAGTCATCTCTCCTTTGATAATCACATTACCAAAGGGTTTTGGAAATCCCTCTGTGGAGCACATAAGCAATAAAGGGTTTGCATGCAGATCCACAGAGGTTGTTGCACACCTGTAATGATTAGTCATCTTTGCCAGACTTTGCTTGCTTTGGAAAAGGATTCAAATATACCTCAAGCATAAACCCTCACTCACACTCTTCAATAGAAACTGTGATGAGTGGATGTGAAACAGAAGACGTAGCCCAGGGATCACTGCAGTGGCTAAGCTTGTCACAAGTATACAGAAGTGACCTAAGGTCTGGAAAGTGCCAGCACGCTCTGGCAATGATAACAGATGCTTTCATGGAAAAAGCAGAGTACTCACCTATAAAATAATTGAGGTCACATGTATGTATATGGCTTTGCCCCTCAGCTACTTTACATGTGTTATGCACATACAGTTGTCATTGTGATATGTCATACACTAGAAAAATCAAAACCCACTCCACATTGACCAACAGTGTCACACACAGTTAGCAAGTGCAGGATTCAAACTCTTACATGACGTGCTATACACATTACTGGGATTTCACCTTCCCACAGGTATATTTGTAGGATGGTGACATCATCAGACTTGGCAAAGATGAGTATATCACTTTTAAGGGTTGTGAGTAGTCTCCAGAAATGTTGCTTCTTCCCCGGGGAAACACACACACAAATGCACAGTTGGCAAGTGTAGGATTCAAATCCCTACCTAACTACATTATGATACTACAGCAGTACGCATTTACATGATGCGCTATACACATTACTGGGATTTCACCTTCCCACAGGTGTATTTGTAGGATGGTGACATCATCAGACTTGACAAAGGTGAGTATATAACTTTTAAGTGGTGTGAGTAGCCTCCAAAACGGTTGCTCTCTCCCCAGGGAGAGACAGGCACACACATACACAGTTGGCAAGTGTGGGGTTCTTAATCCAAATGAAGTACTTCTTTACACTTCAGCAAGCAATATGGAGTTACAGGGTGCAATACAGACATTACTCACTGACAGTTTGCCCAAAGGTTTTTTTCACATTTGCTAACCTCAGCAGGCTTATCATACTAGGTGTATTGTGAGTGTATTGCATGCCTAGGCCATGACCATATCCTATATGGGTTAATGCACCACATGCTGGCACACACAGGGTCAAACCGGTGGCTATGCTCTGTCAACCCAATACTGGACAATACAGTCAAGAGGAGTAGGGTCATACAAGCACAACACCAACAGATTCACATAGACCTACAATATAAGCACCAGCAAAACACACACATAAATACACATTACCATACACGGAGAATACAAATATTAATCAGAAAAGGAGAGAGTGTCCTCCTAAGCAGACAAGCAAGCAACATGCACCTCCAAGCACGTCAAAAAACACATAATACACCAAAGCAGTGTGCCTCACAACAGGGCCTAAGGCAAAACAACATACCCAACACACTAGTAATAGGTGACTCCATAGTCAGGCACACAGATGTTCCACTCACTAGGCTGGACAAGGGGAAGGTTACTGTCAGTTGTCTGTCAGATTCTATGATCCACCACATAACACAAGCACTAAGATCACTCCAGAACAGGTACATATATGACGCGGTCTTTGTGCATGTCAGTGTGAATGTTCTGTGACATACCTCCCAGGACAACATAACAAGAGATATATAGTAGCTGCATGATCATGTAGCCAGGCTGGTATGACCCTGACCTTGAGTAGCATCTTATCTTCACCTACATGATACTGCAATATAATAGAAAGATGATAAACTTCAACAATTGGCTGAGCTTCTGGTGTCATTCAAAGGGTATCCAGTCTCTGTCTGCCTGGGATGACATGATAGACATGCCTCGTTGCTTCGCTAGAAATGGTTTGCACCTGTCCCCCCTATGCTTCTAAATACTGCTTTCCCCATATTACCTTTTTTAGGCAAAGCTCAAAGGTTCATATGTTCATAGGTAGGTACTAGGCTATCGGCCCTGGGAACTATACAAGCCCAGCCTAAAAAGATACCCTGGCTTTTGCAACCCAAGAAAATTATTTTCCTGTGCCACTGTTGAACAGAGCCACAGAGATGATCCCCAGGGTGAATTTCCTATTTCCCATCCAATCATCAAGAGTTTTCTTGAAGAGTGCTAATGAGGAGCTTGTTTTTTATATATAGGTAGTTTATTCCGGAGTATGGGAAGTTTCTGGGACAGGAATCTATCCCTCCTGCATGTTCTGTTTATTGTGGTGACAAGGTTTAGGTCCCTAGAGCATGTAGCTTGGAGGGATTGGGATTTCTTTAAGTGGAGCATGTCCAACAGCTCTGGGTTTGACATAGCTTTGTATGTTAGGCAGAGATCAACTCTGAGTAGGTGATATGCGACGGAGTAAAGCTGGATTTTTTTTTAGATGGTCTGTGTAGGGCATCTGTTTGAGGCCGGTAATCCTCTTTGTGAGGTATTTCTGTGGCCTTTCCAGTTGTTGTAGATGTCTTGTGAGGTACATACCAAAAGGGGCATTGTACTCTATAATGGGTCTAATGAGTGATGAGTAGAGGGGAACAATGACCTCTTTTTTTCTGGATGAGAAACCTTTTGTGATGAGGTGTGCCATGTAGATGGATTTCCTGACTACTGTGGCGATGTGATTATCAAAGGAGAGACTAATGTCCACCTGTGTCCCAAGGTCTCTTATCACACTTTCGGTGTTAAGTATACTACCGCCTATGTTGTAGTTCGTGGGTACAGAGTTTTTACCAAAGGGGATGACAATGCACTTTTTGGCATTGAACTTGAGGCCATGGCTTTGACACCAAGCATCTGTCTCAGTGAGGCCCTTTTGTATGATGTCCACATCATTAAGAGTTTCGATTATGGCTCCTAGTTTGCAGTCATCTACGAACTTCATTAGCCAAAGACCTTCTGTGTTAGCCTGTACTTCAGAGAAGTAGATACCAAACAGGAGAGGACCCAGGACTGAACCCTGTGGTACTCCACTTGTCACTGGTCTGAAGTCGGATTTGGAGTCTGCTACTTTCACAGTGTAGGTTCTGTCAGTGAGCCAGTTGGCAACCCATCTTGTGACATAGGGATTTATACCTAGTTTAGTGAGTTTATCTATAATTCCAGAGTGGGAAATGGTGTCGAAAGCCTTGGCAAGATCTAGATAGGCTGTGTGAACCACTTTACCCTTGTCTACAGCTTTGGTGACTGCTTCAAAGAAGTCTATCAGGTTTAGGAGACATGATCTGCCTTTTACAAACCCGAACTGGGTGGGGTCCAGAGTTTGGAGATTACCAATGTCTTTGTTTATAAGTTCCATGATGATACGTTCCATGGCCTTGCAGAGCAGGCTCATCAGGCTACTGGGGCGGTAGTTGCCAGGGTCCGTGGTGACTCCCCCTTTGTGGAGTGTGATAACCTTCACTGTGTGCCATTCAACAGGCACAAAGCCTGAGGTGAGGCTATGATTGAACATGGTACTTAGGTGGGGTGCCAGTTTGTTCTGTAGTTTGTGTAGATTGCAGCCTGGGATGTTGTCTGGTCCCATGGATGCTGTGTTCCTGGCTTTGGAGAGTGTGGTTTTTACCTGTGCAGCTGTGATTACAGGAACTTTGCATTTTTCTGGTATAGAGATGGGCTCTTTAATGGGTGAGAGGGGGGTAAAGTTAACACTGAACCTATCTGCCAGGATGTTGGCAATATCAGTTTGGTCTGTATATTTAGTGCCATTGTGCTGTAGCTCAGAGCAGATCTGAGTGTTGCCATTGAGATTCTTGACATAGCTATAGAATGCTTTGTGATTGTCTTTATAATTAGTAGTGATTTTGTTTTCGTAAGTAGCTTTGGAGGATTTTATTAGGGATCACAGCTTCTTACTGAGGCTGACCAGGGAGCACCTACACTCATGGGATTTTACTCTCTTTTGCAGCAGTTTCTTCCTTCTGTTGTACAATTTGTTTATGGCAGGGGACCACCAGATTGGCTTCCTTATTTTGGAGGATTGCATCTTGGTTCTGTTTGGGATAGCACAATCCATGCACTCATCTAAGTGCTTATAAAGTGCAATTGTGTAGGATTCAGTAGTTGTAACTGTGTTGTCCATCTGCATGGGTGCCATGAGGTTCACCACTTCTGTCTTAAGAAGCATGAAGTTGGCTTTGGAGAAATTTTTTTATCATGGTTTCCTTAATGGGGAGTGGGTCAGAATGTGGATATCTAGGGTAATTAGCTTATGGTCAGATCGGACCAATGAGGTGTTGACTTCAGGGGTGGAACACCGGTCACTCAGGACAAACCAAACCCTTTAACCAACACAAATAACCACAAAGTGAGCTAAATGCTACTCATTGCCAGAAGTCTCAGCCTCCAAATGCCACACTCCAGGCACTTCTCAGTATGGAGAATATTGATATCTGTGCAGTAACAGAAACCTAGTTCAAGGCTCCAGAGATCACACCAGCACTACCAGGATACTACTCATTCCATACCTTCCAGCATCATAACCTGGTTCATAGCACATAGGGCGGGGATGTATCTATATTCATCTAGGATACCTACACCTCTCTCTACATCCTCTCTACAGGATATGTACCCATAGAATGTTGCACAGCAACGTTCTTCCCACTCCACAGGGGTGGGGCCACAACAGACCTTTGGCATTCCCGATCTATGAGCCTGACAAGTATGATCTGCAAGGCAATGGAGCCAAGCATAATGGAAGTCAACAATAAAGACATTGGGAACCTTCACACGGTTGAGCACACCCAGTTTGGCTTCGTCAAATGCAGATCATGCCTCCTGAACTGGGTGGATATCTTTGAGACAGTTATCCAGGCTACAGATGATTGAAAGGAGCTCCACACAGCCTACCTATATCTTGCTAAGGCCTTTGGCACCATTCCCCAGTCAGGTATCATAGGTGAACTCACCAACCTGTACATAAATCCATACATCACAAGATGGATTGCAAACTGGCTCACAGATAGATCCCACAAATTAAGAGTTGCTGGCTACATGTTAGACTCTAAACCGGTAATAACTGGTGTCCCCCAGGGTTCATTCATGGGGCCCCTCCTGTTTGGTATATACTTCTCAGAAGTACATGCCAACAGAGGAGGGTTGTGGTTGACTAAGTTTGCTGGGAACTGTAAAGTGTTTGCCATAATAGATTCCCCAGATGACACAAATATTCTCCAGAAGGGACTCTGTGAGACAGATGTGTGGTGTCAGAATCATGGCCTCAAGCTCAATGCGAAAGAATGCATAGTAATCCCCTTTGGGGAAAACAAAGTACCCACAAACTACCACATAGGTGTTACCCCTTAAAATATGGCAAGGTAATAAGGGATCTGGGGACACAAGTAGATAGTCATCTTTCCTTTGACAACCATGTTGCCAAAGTGATTAGGAAATCCTATGTGGCCTACCTAATCAACAAAGGGTTTGCATCAGGATCAAAAGAGGTAGTGGTGGCCCTCTACTCTTAAGTCATCAGACCCATCATTGAGTACACTGCACCATTTTGGATGTACTCGACTAGGCATATCCAGCAGCTGGAGAGACCACAGAGGTACCTCACCAAGAGGATTACTGGCCTTAAACAGTTGTGTTATGCAACACAACTTGAAAAACTAAATCTGTTCTCTGTTGCGTATCGCCTACTCAGAGGCAAACTCTGTCTAACATTCAGAGCAATGTCCAACACATAATTGTTGAACATGCTCCATCTAAGGAAAACAAAATTGAGTTGCACTACACACTCCAGGGATATGAACCTCATCACAACAATGAATACAACATGCTGGTGGGATAGAGTACCATCCCAGAGACTTGCCTTATTGTGGAACAGAGTCCCAATGTACATTAGACAGAGCCCCTTGCTGACACTCTTCAATAGGAACCTTGATGAGTGGATGGGAAACAGACAATTCATGCCAGGGATCACATCAGCAGCCCGACTAGAAAGGGGCTTAGGATACTAACTATTAGAACTAGGGCTTAGGAGACTGACCAATGGGGTGGTGAAAGCTGCACAACTTGTCTAGGCTAATATATGCCTTTGTGAAGATAGTCTACTACATACCTATGAACCTATGTGACAGGTAGATGTGTACTTCATTGTACAGTCATGTTGTGCAGCAGGCACATGCACCACATACACTGTAATGCTTACAGATACTGATAGCTATTATGTACAGTGGGTGAGGTGCACCTCATGTCTTTTGTGCCATTGGGATGTGTGCTGGGTGGGACAGTCCTGGATGGCTCCCTGCCATGGTCACCCTATTACACACATCTCTGCCCATCCATCTTTGGCTTATTATACTGTGTTCCCCCTACATATATAGGTACATAGGTATGTAATAGGCTATCTGCCTGAAGGCATATTTTAGTATGGCCAGAGTGTGCAGCTATCACCACACCTGGGGCTAGTTCACCATGCCTCTGTGTAGTAGAGCTGATGAAGTGATCCATAGTGTGACAGTTCAGTTTCACATACACTCATCAAGGCTCCTCTGGAAGAGTGTCAGTGAGGGACTCAGCTTAATGTAGGTTGGGAGCCTGTTCCAAAGCAAGGGAAGTCTGTGAGTTAGTAATGTATCCCTCCAGCATGTTCTGTTTATTGTTGTGATGATTATATCCCTAGAGCATGTGGCACAGTGAGCTTGGGTTTACTTCAGATAGACCATGTACATCAGTTCTGCATTGGAGATGAACCTGTCTGTTGGGCAGAGATCACCTGAGTAGACAGTATGCAGCAGAGTAAAGATTGAGTTATTCAGTCTTGTTGCATGGGGCAACTGTTTGTGGCCAGTAATCCTCTTGTTGAGGTACTTCAGTGGTCTTTCCAGGTGCTGAAGGTGCCTCATCAGATTCATCGCAGGTGTGAAGTGGTACTTTCTGATAGGTCTGATGACTGATGAGTAGAGGGAACCTCCTTTGACCTACATGCAACAACTTTGGCAATTTGTGGGAACACATAGCAGGATTTTCTAACCACTTTGTGAATGTGTTTCTGAAAGTAGAGATGACTATCCACATGTGTCCATAGATCCTTTATTATTACCTCCATATTTAGGGTGTTGGCACCTATATGGTATTTGTATGACATATCTCGGGCCATAATTTTGACACCACATCTGTCTGACTGAGACCCTTTTTAAGGATGTCTCTGTTGTCCCAAACATCGATTATGACAACCTTTTTGCAGTCATCCATAAACTTTACTAACCATAGCCCTCATGTGTTTGACTGTACTTCTGAATAGTATACACCAGACAGGAGGGGTCCCAGGACTGAGCCATGGGGGACAGCAGTTGTTACCAGCTTACAGTCCAACAGGGAGACCACAATTCTTACCTTGTGGGATCTATCTGTGCCCCAATTGGCAATCCATCAGATGACATACGTGTTTATGCACAGGTTGTTGATTTTGTGGATACGACATGTGTGTGAGATGTTGGAAAAGGGCTTTTCAAGGTCTATGTAGGCCGTGTGGAGCACATTTCATTGACGTATGTCCTGGGTAACTGCCTTGAAAGCTGTCTAGCAGGTTTAGGGACCATGATCTGCCCCTTACCAAACCAAAATGGGTAGGGTTAGGTGTTTGTATGTTCCCAATAGCTCTGTTTATGAGTTCCATAATGATGGAATCCATGGCCTTACAGATCAGGCTTATTAGGCTTATAAGACAATAATTCCCATGGTCTGTTGTGCACCAACACTTGTGGAGTATGCCAAACATTGCTGTAACCCATTCAACAGTTTCATATCCTGTACAGAGGGTGAGTCTCAACAGACTGTTCAGGTGCAGGATCTGTTTGTTTTGGAGTTCACATATGACACAACCAAGGACACCATGTCATCCCATAGACCCTGTGTTTTTAGGTTTGGATAGAGCTGTTTAACCATTATATATGTGATGTCTAGGTTTTCACAATCTCCAGGTATGGTAATGGGCCCTTTTGTCAGTGAGAGGGGGGTAAATATGTATGAACCTGTCTGACATGATATTGTCAATGTCAGTCATGTACATGTATTCATTTACACTTTGCACTAATTCAGAACATATATGAGTTTACATAGCTAAAGAAAGCTTCATGGTTCTCAATGGAATCTTTGGCAATATTTTTGTCAGAGCTTGTCTTGGATAATGTTAGGAGTGCTCATTGTTTCTTGATGATACTGATTGGAGATTTATTGATCTTCTTTGGATTTTAACTTTCTTTGAACAACTTAAGTACTTGTATTACATAGTTTGATTATAACAGGGGGTCCAATATATTATATGGGTATGTTTTCCTATCACTGTGTGCGCAAGGCAGGATTGGTGAATAGTGACATGTGTTTGAAGTAAGAACTGCAGCTGCCAGATATGTGTGGCCCACTGCTGTACTCAGACATGGCCTAAGTGTGTGAGCATGCCCAGTATGACCTTTCAGTATGTTGATGACTGACATTTGCTTCGTTTGTTTAAGTGTGTGAGCATGCCCAGTATGACCTTTCAGTATGTTGCTGACTGAAATTTTCTAAATCTGTTTAAGTGTGTGAGCATGCCCACTATGGGCATATATATATGTTATATGTGTCTGAAAATTCAAGTTGTTTTTTATTTCAGGGCTCACCTTTGTGTTGTACATCGACAGGAAGCACGCTGTGCCTGCAGGGCTTCCATGAGTCGATTTGCATAGACTTATCAACATTTCAACATACAGGGGGGGCAGCTATTATTTGTACATTTCTACCCAGGGGGGCACACCTGATTGGTACTGTGGGTGTACATAGGATCAGGGGTACACCTGACACTTATACACATTTGCTAAGCCTGCACTGCTATGTCACATACTCCATTTCAGTCTGTAATGTTGCCTATCGTACTGGCTTGAGGCATACCACTGTACTTCAGACCTTATTCCAATTACATGCATATTAGTTTGTGACTTCATAGCCTACCCAACCCACATCACACTGTCCAGCCTGCTGTTATCTGTCTGCATAGGCATGGGGGGAGGTTACCCATATGCCTCTTCAGAGGGCATGATACAGCATTTGTTTGCATTTGCGTTTGTCTAAAATTGTCCTGCTGGTTATGACTGTTAGGTATGTTACTCCCCCCCCCCCCAAATGGTATGTGTGAGTGACTTAAGTTGTGTCTGTGCCAGTGAAATGCTATCATGGCTTAGTGGCTCAGTACTGTGACTATAGTGCACAGTATCCTGAGTTTGAGCCCTGTCACTGCTTTTTATTTTCCTGCTGGGCAGACCTGACTGGTTAAGGAACAGTAAAGCAGGTGTGAGCTTGTTTACCCTACTTTGCCCGGTGTTCCCCAACTTTGCTCAACGTTGCTGAACGTTTCCCACGTTGCCCGATGTTGTGCTGGTTAGCGCGGTGCGCAGCTATGCGCAATTGTATTTAAATATGCTCAATACTGGTAAAATGCGCTTTGCAGTGCTTTATATTGCTTAAAATAGGGCACTCATGCCTCAGGTCGTGCTGCAGGGCTGCTTATGTCAGATGCACATAGTACACTCCCTATACATATTTGAAAACAGGTAGTGTCAAGTTAGGCATCCCTTTTACTGTATGTGCGAGTCAGAGAGAGGTGTCATTTCCAGGGTTCCTACTGAGTCAGTGTATGTGCTATGCGTTGCCTCTTTGCCAAGGCCAGGGCATACTGGGCATGCCTCCTTCTGCCTACTGGGGCAGGCTCAGGTTGTTCCTCCTCTGAGTCACGCTGTGCCTGTGCAGGCCTTGGCAATGGTGGGGGGCTGTTTGGCCTTGCTCCATGCTGTTCCTGTAGCAGCTGTTTCCGCAGGATCATATTGTGTAGCATGGCACATACCATAACAATCTGGGTACATGTAGTTGGTGAGTACTGCAAGGCTACACCAGATGTGTCCAGTTACTGGAACCGTGACTTGAGCATCCCAAACACATGCTCAATTATGTTTCTTGTTTGTGCGTGTGCCTTGTTATGGAGTTCTTGTTCAGGTGTGTGTGCATTTCTGATGGGTGTCATCGGCCATGGCTCCAGTGCGTATCCAGCATCCCCCATCAGAGATGTCCCCATTGGAAAATCTCTGGTACAGCTGCGTCAGATGCCAGATGTGGGAATCGTGATAGCTTCCAGGGCAGCCAGCACACACATTCATTATTATGCTCTGGGCATCTGACACGACCTGGCAGTTGATGGAGGAGAAGCCCTTGCGGTTGATGTAGACCCTACCCTGCTCACCAGGTGGTGCTTTGATGCATATGTGCGTGCAGTCTATTGCACCCACTACCTCAGGGTATTCTGCTATTTGGTGGAAAAGACACATATTGCTGGCCAATATGTGCGTGCAGTCTATTGCACCCACTACCTCAGGGTATTCTGCTATTTGGTGGAAAAGACACATATTGCTGGCCAATGCCTCACGGGAATTGAGGAAATATACGTGGTCACCGACATGTGCTGACATGGCATCCAGGAACTGGTGGAGTACCCTGGATGCTGATGCTTGTGAAATCCTCATCATATCACCAGTTGGTCTTTGGAAGGTACCTGTAGCTAGTATTCTTAGGCCAACACATATCTTGGTATCCACTGGGATGGGTTCCCCTCTGTTGTTTCTGTGTGTGAGGCGTGGCCTGCACAGCTCAACAATTTGCTGTAGGAGGTCTCTGTCCACCCTATAGTGCTCCACTATCTACAGCTCATTTAGCCCCTGGTAGGTTGCCCTGGGTCTGTACACTCTTCTCCGTCTCCTCACTGTGGGTTGCTCAGCAGCATTCACAACATCACCACCCTCAGCACCTTGCACATGTTGGTTTATGATAGCAAGAGCAGCCACTAACATTTTGTCTCACTTAAGCTTTTTAAGCTTTCCCTCTTTGTATACTGCAGTGTTGCAGAGTTCTTGAGAAAAAACAGGGGAGAATGGTGCTTGCAGAGTTTAAAGTGCTGGGCTAGTCTGCTGCCTGTGTAATTGGCTGATTTGGATATATTTCACCTGGCAGCTCTGCTAGTTCTCCTTGGTTAACCTCCTACTACTTCTTTTCCTTCCTTTTGCCTTTCTGTTTCCGCCCGGGGGGAAGCGCCACGCAAACAAATGCACACGCGCTCACGCAACTCAGGGCAAACACAAGCCACTGTGCTCCAATTAGCTTACAGCCTGTCTGACACCCCCCCCTCATGATGTCGCCTATACTCTACTCTTCTACTCACCTACTCCTACTCTTACACTCTTGGGACATGCCTCACATGCTAGGGAAATTTGGGATTCACTATCCTTATCCTCATTTGCATAGGATTGCCTAGTAATGCATGGTTATATCTCTCACACTGAGCTTCCCCCCCTTAGCAACCACTAGTCAGTGGCCATGTTGCCTTTAGCCTGCCATTCACCTGCATGGCAGAATAAGCTTTTTAGTGAAAATGCCTGTTTTTGGCTTATTTTTAATTATTTTCTTGTTTTTATAAGCGCCGCACATTTGCACGGTGCTGCATTATGCTTAAACATCGGAGATCGGGGAAAAAATAAAGTTCAATTTTTTATATTTTTAAACATTTTAAAATGCCAATGACCTTATATTTGGCCATTGGCATGCTTCCACAACTGTATGCATCCTTTATTTGGAGCTGTCATAGCTCCGTTTAGCTATTTGCAGAAATGTACTCCGTTACCAACGGAGTACATTTCTGCAGCTAACACTAATCTTCCACGGATAGGTTAGTGTTTCCTGGATCGCAGATTTACCTCATTTGCATGGCTTTCTCCAGCAAATGAAGTAATTTGCATACCATGACGCTGTCCGTGCAAGAGTAGCTTTAGCAGCTCTCGTGCACGCCCCTGCTGGCTGTTCCTGGATCGCACGGCAGACATATTGCCAGCGTGAGCTCCTACACTCTTCTTGCACTCCATGCAAGCTTTCGTAAATCTGGGGGACCATTAAGTGTGGACATTGCAAAGCATGTGAATACATAAAAACTATAGATGAATTTAAGCATCCAGTATCAGGACTGATGTATCATTTTAGGGGATATGTGACTTGCAACAGCAAGAATATTGTTTATATTGCTATTTGTGAGTCTTGCCCTGCCTTCTATATTGGCAAAATAAACAGAGCATTTAAAGAAGGAATTCTTCATCACCTATCAGATATAAGAAATAATGTTCAAACAAATGCTTTGTCATGTCATATTAGCAAAAACTGTACGCATATTTTCAAGTTCATGGCACTTGAACAAGTACAAGAGAATAAGAGAAGTGGGGATATGTGTAATAAAACCAAAATAGTGGTAACCAAATGGATCATTAAGCTAAGAGCTGATCACTCTCCTGGGCTAAATGGGGTGGCACCACTGAAGCTGATTTTAAAAGAATGATGCCTGTTGAAACCTTTATGATTGGCTGAAAAGAGATGTTTGTCTAGTGACTACATGATGATTGGAGAGAAGGGAGGCTTGACTGTAACCTCCCTTTGACTGGATTACTGAGAGAATGAAGGAGTTACTTGGATTGTGAGCTAAGATTGGCTGCTGTTGGCTTATCAAGCATAGTGACTGGTGAACTGAATAGGATCTGAATAGTATCTGAAGAAGGCTCAGTTCTGTTTTGTTTGTTTTAATCTCTAGAGAATTGAGTAAATTCTGTATGTTTTAATAAAAGTTTTTTATATATTTTAAAGTGTGACTTATGATCTGTGGTGGTACATCCACAATCTACCTGGTCTATTACTTGTTTTATGTGGCACTACCTTCAGTAACATGCAGGTTTTGCTTTTCCCTCTAAACTCTCCAAATTAGGTATCTCACCCCCAACCTTACACTGGTTTTCTAACTATCTTACCAATAGGCAGCAGTCAACTAAATGGCAACATTCCTTCTCTCCCTTCCTCAGTACAGCTACAGGTGTACCCCAGAGATCTATATTAGGTTTCTCCTATTCAGTATATTTGTCAACAACTTCCTTATCACTCTTACCCATGGTACTGTTATCCAATACGCAGATGATGCTACTATAATCTGAACTGCTAAATCAGTCTCTGAGCTGCAATGTCTTACTCAAGAAGCCTTTACTTCAACTGAAACTTGGATGTCAAGGAACCATTTCACTCTAAACCCCAATAAAACAATCTCTTAATATTCACCTCCCAAAAAAAACCCTCGTAACAAGATTGAATTCTCTGTTCACTCCCAAAACAACATTATCATTGAAGTCATCCCTAGCACCAAACTGTTAGGTAGGGTTGTTACCCCTCCATTTTTTTTCAGATTATCCAGAAATCAAATTGATTCTCCAGTAGTCTGGAAAACACTGTACAAACTCCAGTATTCCATTTCAGAAAAGGAAACAGACTACCGGAGTTTGTAAATCGGCTGATTTACTATGTGTTTTTACAGAAAAGCAGGCATTAGGAATGGAAAAAGTGGGAGTTCCCCACCAGGTGATACTGTCACAGTGACGTCATGAAATGGGCAGAGTGTGGGCAGGAGACAGGGTGAGGATGGGTGGGGTTACTGGTGATCTGAGGGGTGTGGCCTTACTCCAGTTTTAGCCACAACGAAAGGTGGCAACCGTATTGCTAGGTGTCATCATTGATGATAATCTAACATTTGACCTTCATATCCACTGTAACATGAAAAAAAATGCATCAAAAACTAGGTCTCCTTTATAGGCAAAGCTATTTTCTTGACTTCTATGCAAAAAAGTCTCTAGCTTTATCATTCCTGCACCCATCTCTTTTATATGGTGCCCCTATCCTCACCAGTATTCCATCCTCTCTGAAAACTAAACTTGACTCTTACTACAATAAGGTTGCCAAATTTGTAACAAATGCAGAATTTTCAGTCCACACTGTTCCTCTCTGTATCAACCAATCTGGGTCAAACTTCCTCACTTATCTACAATTAACTACTACCCATAGACTTATTTACAAACTGACAAACTGCCCCTCTCCCTCTTCTATATTGAGCATGTATCATCCTAACTGACCTCTTAGATCTGACAACAAAATGTTGCTGACAGTTGATAAACCTAATTTCTCAGATGGCCAGATGTTGTATTCTTTTACTGTCTCAATGCTATGGAACAATCTCCCACCTTTGATCAGAACAATTAGCAATCCTGCTTCCTTTAAAAAATCCCTCAGACTGCATCTCTCTTCTCTCTGGCTGTGCACCTGCACTTTAACAACACACCCCAAAACTTGACTTCCTCCATTATAATTTTGCTTTATTCCATCTAAATACTTGTATAGCTTCTCCATATTCTCTTCCGTAACTAACACCTTATGCTCTTACTATGTCTTCTATATCCCAGCTTTTACACTACAAGTCTCCAATAATTCTTAGCCTTAATCTGATGCTCTTCACTGCTAATAATATTACATATATAGATATGTTTTATGAATGTATACAATTTCTAGTTCTATGCTCATACTATGGATGTAAACAATCTGCACTGTTATTATCAAATCGATTTCCATGCACTGCAGCTGTATATAGACTGTACTGTGTGTGATATTTCTTATGTATGTATTTTAATGTATGTGTGATATTTTCTATGTATGTATTTTAATGTATGTGGAACTTTTCTTCCCGGGCATCCATTGAAAATGGGCTCATCTAGGGCCAGTGGACTTTCCTGATAAACAAATGCAATAACCAAATAAATAAATAAATCTATAGATACAGGTGACAGGCTATGGGTGTAGCTACAGGCTGCCATTCCTGTCCTCCATGTTTATCACATTGACAGATGATGATGCTATGGGCCATATAATGCTTCAGATTTTGTAGCAATATGCAAAGTGAATAAATGTGAGGTCCCAAGGGAAGCCAAAACTCTGAATAGCTTATATCACACTCTTTTTGCATGCAGTTTCCTGTGGATTTGGTAAAATGAAAGAAAAGTGTGTGCCCATGAGATTAAAAGAATTAAAGTTGTTTCCTTTGAAGAGTGAGAATTCCATAAACATAAGGTTAGAATAAGAGCGATCATACTACTTGAAGGATTTGAGGCATTTTTCATAAATAAAACCTGACTTTTTAAGAGATATAATTTTATATATGTAAAAAGTCAGCATTGTGACTGACTTGTAACTGCCTTTACTGTCATTGATAAATTCGAAGTCAACCCAGGTTGCAAAGCTTTTTGCTTGGATTTTTCTTTGACACATTTCTTGTTTTGCTTTCCTATATTTTTATTTTCTAACACCAAACACTACAGAGAGAAACAGAAAAAAAGTGCAGAACCGCTTAAAATATCGCACATATATGAAGCCCACAGTACCTTAGTTGAAGAGATTATGAGCAGTTTTATGTATGAAAAAGTACTAAATAAAGTGCCTTTGTACGACTTCTCCATTATAGATGCTGTTTGGTCCTAAATTATATCAGCGAACAATATTAGCTGAATTTGACTGACTTGCCCTTTTGGCTGATAGCTATACAGAGGCGTGTTCATTTCTCCTTCTACTACATAATGTCCCGAATATAAAAAAAAAAATCTAACATACGAAATCATGAAAAATCAAGCCAACCCAGCATAAATTATCATTCTTATATAATAAATAGAGGGTTACAAAAATAAATATTTTTATTCTGGAAGAATATTTTTCTTTTACTTATCATGCAACAATTGTGATATTGGTTAGCAAATGATGACAAGTCTTCTTTATTCCTCTGGGTAGCATACTTGTAAGTAGAAAGAGAACTTACAGGAACGTACTAAAACCCTACATTTCTGTGTTCGTAAATCTATCCATAGAAGAAACTGGTCTTTGAGCATGAAATATGATTCTTCTTTGTAAATATCAAATTTACAGTGCATTAGCAATCTAAAGATAAAAAGCCTGTGTTAGAACAGATTTTTTCATTTGTAATACACCGCAGCATTTTTACTGTTTCTCAGTGTTATTAATGCAGGCATCTTATAGGTTGTAAATCACTGTGTGCCAAGGTGAATAATAGGTTTTACAATGACTTATGCAGCTTCTGGAGGTATCTGATAATGCATTCCGAGTAACACTTATGTCAAAGGAATGGGAAATAGTACATATCTTGCTAAAATTTTCAGCATTTCCTATAGCAAGTTGCATTGTGTTACTTAATTTTTCAGATACTATTTTACTTTTCTTTTTCATTAAAAAGGTATTGTTATTACGAAGAGATTAAATGTAGTAAAGACCTGCTATCTGCTTGGTGTGTAGCACTCTGAAGCTCTAGATCTTGGTATCAAAATCAATTGACAACAGCTTCAGTGGCAGCTATATACCATATTTTTGGAACTTCTTCGTGAATGTACATCACTATCTATTTTGAGAGGAGAAAAAATATTTTTTCCTACTATTTCCCTCTGTGTCTTTCAAAGAAATTGTGCATGTGTTTGCATGTGTGTATACACAACTAGCTAACATGTTGCATGGTCATCTTTTAATCAAATGCTGGTTTAATTGTTTGCTGCTATAGTTTACTTGGTTAATGTTGGCTATAACAGCTTAATGGAGTTTTTAAAGTTGTTGGAATTGTGTGATTTTGGAGATAGTGCGTTTAAATCAGGTAGTGTGGGGGCAAAGCCCCTGTGCTAAACTACAGTTTGCATGTTATATAGGATGTATGTGTGTGTGTGTGTGTGTGTGTGTGTGTGTGTGTGTGTGTGTGTGTGTGTGTGTGTGTGTGTGTGTGTGTGTGTGTGTGTGTGTGTGTGTGATGTGTGGATTATTGTTGTTGTTTTGGTTAGTTTATTACAGTTTTATAGGTTCATAGGTGTGTACTAGGCTAATAGCCTTGGGGCCTTTACAAGCCTTGCCATAGGATTACCCTGGCATCGTGCCACCCAGCCTTAGTTCCCAGTGCCTCTGTCGAGTAGAACCACTGGAGTTATCCTCGGGGTGAATTTTCTATTTCCCATCCACTCATCAAGATTTCTCTTGAAGAGGGTTAGCGAGGTGCTCTGCTTGACATGTATGGGAAGTCTATTCCATAGCATGGCCAGTCTCTGGGTTATGAATCTGTTCTTCAAGTATGTTCTGTTGATTTTAGTAATGAGGTTGAGGTCTCTAGAGTGTGTGGTGTGAAGGGATTGGGATTTCCTTAGCTGTAGCATTTCTAACAGAGCTGGGTCAGGCATGGCTTTGTAAATCAAGCAGAGATCGCCTCTAAGTAGGCGATATGAGACAGAGAATAGTTGGAGTATTTTGAGTCTGTCCATATAGGACAACTGTTTAAGGCCTAGGATCCTCTTTGTGAGGTACTTTTGTGGCCTCTCCAGTTGTTATAGGTGTCTAGTGAGGTACATGTCAAATGGGGCATTGTACTCGATGATTGGCCTAATGAGGGAAGAGTAGAGGGAGACAATAACCTTTTTCTTCCTGGATGCAAAACCCTTAGTAATGAGATGTGCCACATGGAAGGACTTTCTGACCACAGTGGCAATGTGGTGATCAAAAGGGAGGTTGTTGTCAACCTGTGTTCCCAGATATCTTATAACTCCTTTGGTGTTCACTAGACTACCATCAATGTGGTAATTGGGTTTTTCCCAAAGGGGATGACGACACATTTTTTGGCATTGAGCTTAAAGCCATGGTTCTGACACCAGTCATTGGTCTCAGTGAGGCTATTCTGCAGGATGTCAACATTACTTGGGGAGTTAATAATAGTTCCCAACTTGAATCGTCTGCAAACTTTGTCAGCCAGTGTCCCTTTGTGTTGGCTTGGACTTCAAAGAAGTTGATACCAAACAGAAGAGGACCTAAGACCGAACCCTGTGGGATGCAATTCGAGACTAGCTGGCAGTCTGACTTGGAGTCAGCTACTTTCACACTGTGGGTTCTATCTGTGAGCATGTTTGCAACCCACCTAGTGATATAGGGGTTGATGCCTTTCTTAGTGAGTTTTTCTATGATTCCTGAGTGGGGAATGGTATCAAAAGCATTGGACAGATAAAGGTAGGCTGTATGAACCACCTTGCCTTCATCAACAGCTCTGGAGACTGACTCAAAGAAGTCGACCAAGTTGAGCAGGCATGATTTACCCTTCATAAAACCAAACTATGTGGGATCCAGAGTTTGGAGATTCCCTATATCCTTGTTTACAAGGTCCATGATGATGCGTTCCATAGCTTTGCATATCAGACTCATCAGACTAATGGTCGATAGTTCCCAGGGTCTGTAGTCGCTCCTCCTTTGTGGAGAGGGATGACTGTAGCAGTGCGCCATTTGTTAGGGACAAAGCCTGAGGTGAGGCTGTGATTGAACAGGGCACACAGGTGAGGTGCCAGTTCACCCTGTAGTTCATGTAGAAGACAGCCAGGGATATTGTCAGGTCCCATAGAAGCTGTATTCTTGGCCTTGTACAGTGCTGTTTTAATTTGTACAGCAGTAATACTGGGTGCCTGGCAATCTACTGATATCATGTTTGGTCCTTTTGGGGGGGGGGGTTAAAGTTGGCATTGAATTTGTCGGCCAGTACATTGGCAATATCTGTTGGCTCGGTATAGGAAGTACCATTGTGCAGTAGCTCAGAGCAAATCTGGGGATTGCCGTGGAGATTCTTTACATAACTATAGAAGCCCTTGTGGTTGCCTTTACTATCTGCAGCAATCCTGTCTTCGTAGCTAGCTTTAGAGGATTTGATGAGGGATCTCAACTTTTTGCTGAGGCTGATAAGGGTGTTTTTCCAGTCTTGGGACTTCACCTTATTCTGCATCAGTTTCCTCCTTCTGTTGTAGAGTTTGTTTATGGCAGGGGACCACCAGATTTGCTTTTTTTTTTTTGGAATATTGGGTATGGCGAGATCCATGCATTTGTGTATGTGTTCGTAGAGTGCATTGGTGTATGATTCAGCGGTTATGCAACTATTCTCCATTTGCATGGGTGCTGTGAAGTTAGCCACCTCTATTTCTAGGAGCCCAAAGTTAGCTTTGGAGAAGTTTTTCATGGTGGTTATCTTTGTGGGGGGAGGGATTGTGGATTTCCAAGGTGATTAGTTTGTGGTCGGATCTAACCAGGGAGGAGCTGATTATTGGTGTAGAGCAATGGTCGCCCATGTTAGTAATGACCATGTCAAGGATGTTGCTACCTCTAGTGGGGGTAAGAACAAGCTGGCCAGGGCACTGGAATTAATGAACTCCAGGAAATGTTGGGCAAGTATATTCGTACATGAGTAGTTTTCCCAGTTAATGGAGATGTAGTTGAAGTCGCCTAGTATGAGAGTGTTAGGTTGTACCCTAATATTCTCCAGGGTGCTTAGGAACATGAAGTGAGTGTCCTGGGACATGGTTTGGGGCCTATTGACCTAAATCGCTGTCTTACCCAATGTTAGCTGCACCTGAAGTATCTCTGATGCATTATGTTAGGAAGCCAATAACTTGTTTTGGTTATTTAGATCACTAAAGGCTTCTTAAATTTTATTTACAATTTGCTGTGCTTGTGTTAACATGTGCATATGTCCCTGTTTTATAGTAGCATTTTAGGCAGGCTTAGATGTATACTGATGTTTGTGCGGGCGATGAAGTGTATTCCGTCACCTACACAAACTGTGTATTTCCTCAATGTATTTCTTCAGTAGTGTACATTCTGGCAGTGTGCTTATTTATGTTTAAAAATATCTTTGTGTTTGTATGTATGTTTTATATAGATTTGTATATATATATATATATATATATATATATATATATGTTAATAAAGATTAGTTAGATGCTTGACAGTTGGGGTGATCCTAGTCTTGATCTGTTCTTTCTTACATCAGTGATTATTCTTCCAGCCACCAAAATCCAGAATCTCCTTCACCAGCATCATAGCTCTCAACCACTACATACATACATATAAATAACTAAATAAATAAATATATATATATATATATATATATATATATATATATATATATATATATATATATAAAATTCAAAGCTATCTACTAAGATGGACTAGAACTTACATAAAAATAAAAAAACCTCTATTTACACACAGGCAAACTTAGAAACTTGCTAACTACTTCAGTTAGTCAACTAAAATGGAACAGAACAGTAATTTGGTTTTCAATCAGTCTTTATATAGCAATAGCAAAGAAGCCTTATGCTTCTGAGATTAAATGTGTGTTCAAGTTAATATTAATAAATATTGCACAACATTTGAGCACTTTTGTTTGTTTCATGGTTACAGGTTGAACTTCTTTATTTATTGGTTCTTTATTTGTTTGCCTTAGTTTACTGGAACGTCTGACTGGGCAAAGCCTCTTTAACAGATGCCCTGAGAAAAAAGTTCCAGTGGTTAATATAAGTATAGATTAATAATAATAATGAATACAACGGAATATAAGAGAAAAGAAAATAATCACAGATTAACATAAAATACTGCACGATTAAAAGAATACAGGGTACAATTAAAGGAGATATATGCCCTTGATATGAGCAGCAGTATCCATCTGGTGTGCTAGCAAAAGAGCTAACAGAAACATGTTAATTAGGATTACAATATTGGTCTTCTAAACTCAAAAGGATTGCTAGAATAACCGGTTTCACATTAGCATGCATGTTCTGAAGGATATAGCTTCTAAACCTCAAATGTCTGATGTTATGTAATGACTTCAGTCCTCAGTGATTTAACAGAAACCTACATTTTTATGAGGGACAAACCAAAACTATGAGGCAAAAGTCTGGACATCCTGCAAAATTCTGGGCAGTTGAGAGGTATGACCAGCATCCTTAGTGTATCAAAAATCTTGAAGTGTAACCTGACCAGAAAGCAAGTTTAAACAATGCCATGACTTTTGTTCAATAAATGGTTGAATGTTACTTGAAGCCTATGAGGGCACGTTATCTGTTTAGCAATTAATTTATCTCAGCAACAATTTATCTGCTTTAATTACTGTTTCCTGAGGTCAGATCTACATTACATTATTTTTCATGTTTTAAATTATTTTATTACTTGAATTGCATTAGGGAATCCATGAACTGTGAAAAACTGTACTGGGAATGGGGAAGGGAAACTGTACAGTGAGCCATGCAGCTTTTCATATCCAGAGTAAAATGAAGAACTTCCTATATCAGTTTTAAGGATACAGGTGCAGATGAAATCATATTTATTGTACACAACAGTCCTATCATAATTAAAAAAATTAAAAGATAAACATCTTGGAACTTCTGATATGATGACTAGCTAACAGGGCACTTGAACTGGGATATTTGTAGTCACACTGGTCCATTTCCTTAAACATGTAACATTAAAAACCTTGGAATATCAACTGAACAGCATTACATCTATGGATGGTGCACCGGATACCAAAAAGCCCTACCTCTACTAACCTGGAGATCAATTTAAAGAAAGCTGTTTAAAACACAAAAGTTGTAGCCAGATAGTATGAGTCAGAAAACCAGGACAATGCCGAATGTTAGAGATAACTTAAACCACAGTGGAATAATGCAGATATTATTAGGGTGTTGTTACATTTTTAGGATACATATCAAAGGCACCACAAAGATATTTACAACCTGCTTTCAATACACAGAAAAAATAAATAAATAAACAAATAAATAAATAAATACATTTTGAAGACTACAGCAACTGATTATGAGGTGAAGACAGAAGAGCTTGATATATAGGAATAAAACCATGACTTTAGTAACATTCATGCTTCTGAACCTCACTGTTTTCAAAATAATAGCAGGAAACAATCAAGAAGCATAGCTGAGAGTCCAAAATTGCTCCTACAAAGTGATGACATAAAGCATAAATGTGTCCTCTCAGGAGAGGCATGACCTATAAAGTTAGGTTTTATGGCTTAAATGTTAAACCCACAGATGCAGCAATTAAAGCAATCTGATAAAGGAATTCCATCATCCACCCAGCACATTTCAAAGAAAAACTCAAACTTCATTTACTTAACTCCAAAAGTTGCCCCTGCCATACCCCAACTTAACTTCCCCTCTTACATACCTTTACCAATCCCTCCCCTTTCACTCAAGTACGCAAACAGGCCAATACTTACATACTTACTAAACTCTATTCAAACCATTACTGCTAGAAAAAAAATGATGTATATATGCATATAAATTGTTACTCTGTAAAAACATGATGTGTACAGCCCTTGTGCATGCATTACTGCTTTGTATATTTAACTTTTTTGTCTAACTGATTTTTTGTCATACTTTTGAGTCAAATGTTTTAATTTCTGTAAACTGTTTTCTGTATTGGAGCTTTTCTCCTCGGGTCTCCACTAAAAATGGGCCACAAGCCCAGCTGGACCAACCCAGTTAACAATTGTCAATAAATAAAATAAAATAAATACATATTTTGATATGAGCATCACAGTTAAGGCTTCTGCACTTCTCACAGCTAAAAACCTAAAAGCACTACCTTCCAATATGCAACATGTAACTCAGACTCTGCATATATAAACTGACAAAAAACATAACATCATTTATTTTTAATAAATTGCAAACAAACAAAATAACAGTCTGACCACCAAGGCTGATGACATATAATCCAAAACAAGCAACAATAGTATAAGTTTCAAAAACAATTTTAATGCCACAGGATAAGCACTTTCACGTAATGTACTTCTTCAGATCCTACAGAGACAAACTGAAAAACCGGTAACATTTAAAATACAAGAAACCAATCAAGAAACACAACCAATTAACGATGTAATCGACAAGCCTTCAATGCAGGCTTTAAAGGTATAGTAAGATTTAATCCATGCATTATGTGCCTGCAGTGTTGCTATCCATTTCATTTCCAGACATTCAGTTTTGTTGACATCCCCTCCCCTTAAATTATCCTTTAAAATCTCCAGGACAGTAAACTTAAAAGTGTGCCCATTATTACTGCTAATATTCTTATAGAGAGCATTAAGGCTGTTCATCCTCCTAATATCCCCTAAATGTTGTAAAACCCTTTTTGTTAGCTTCTTGTTCATCTTGCCTACATAGAATGAATCACATTCTATGCAACTGGCTAGATAGACTAAATTAGTAGACTTACAATCAGCATATAAATTGAACATGTAGCTTTTATTTGTAGTCGGATAAATGAAAGTATTAGCACAGGACATGTGACTATATGCTTTACACAATCTACAGGGAAACATACCCATCATAGCTGTTCTACAGCTCCACTTTCTAAAAGGTTTGTAACAAAGTTGTCTTCTAAGTGATAGATTATTTCTATAAATAAAACTGGGTGTGCCCCCTACTATTGCTTGCATCATCTTATCCGATCACAAGATTGATCAATTCTGCCTTATAACCTCACTGACTGACTGTATATTGCTACTGAATTTTAGTGAAAAACCACAGCTGGGGTCTATTAGTGATATATCTCTAAGCAGTCAACCCAACCCTATATACATCTACCAGTAGTGTTACTCAAGTCAACTGCTTCTTTTAATTTATCATTCATATCAGTCAACCTATACCTCCTATTCACAAATTCACTAGCTAACACATCATTTGCTCACTTGTAATCATGATCTCCAGTATGTAGCTGAGAGACATGTAAAAACTGTCCTTTTAAAACATTTTTAGGTACTTACATATTATCGCAACCAGATTTTTGACAGCAATACCAGCTGGTTGACGATCAGGCAATATGCTCGTTAATGTTTTCAAAATGTTAAATACTGTGCTTTCTGTAACAGTTCAGGTTGTTTTTGGGAGTGTTATCACTGAAAAGCAAAAAAAAACATAATGTGGTTGTTTCTTTATGCACTTGACTGCCAGCATGTCAGTTACTGTAAGTCTGCCCGCTGAACGTTCCTTTTTTCGTGGCAGCAAAAGCGATGACTGCTAACATATTGCAGCATATTCCCTTGCCCAGAACTGTTTTTAAAGGTTGACAGTTCCCATGCCAGCTGAAAAGGGGGTAAAATGCAGCTGACAGTTCCCACTCCAGCCAAAAAAGGGGGAGAAAGCAATATCTACAGATGTGATACTTTTACCAGTAAAACACTCATACACTCCCGGGGCCAACACAGCATGTGCAGGATTGAAAGAGAAAGATAACAGGATGCATTTCTGTTCTTTCGCAACCAAGTCCCACAAAAAGCCACAACATTTTCATCACATACCGCTCAGGTCATCTCAACTCCCATTTCCAGGACAGTACAATATGGCATGTATGTTGAAATAATTGTACATTACAATTTTTTTACGATATGTGCTGGCCTGAGAAAGAACCACGCAGCAGGCGGACTTGAAAGAAGAGAAATGCTGCCAGTGAAGTGTGGAAAGAATGATGAACAGTATGTTTTTTTAAATTTTATTGCCATCACTACAGAAAAGACAATGTTTGGGTATAAGGACACATGTTACACTACATTTCACCAACATTAATGACACTATTTCAAGATCTTTATGCGGTTTTCACAACCACAAATATCTGATTGAGATAATACGTAAGTACCCATTTTTAAATATTCTATTTGGATATATACTATGTCTAGAAAGAAGACTATTTTTCCTACATTCTTTTCTAAACATTGACGTGTCAATACATCCATCTTCTCTACATACTAAAGTAGTGTCCAGGGAATCAATATGTTCAGTAGAGAAATTCATTGTGAACCTAAAACATGAACTACTTCCTTCTAAATATTTCACAAAATCACATAACAACTGCTGTGTGCCATGCCATAAAATAATAATGTTGCCAACAAAATGCTTGTAGTATATGAGATAATCCCTAAAAGCATGTTCTGAAAAAACATTAGCCTCCCAGTCAGCCAGCACCAAGTTGGCATAACTGTTCACACAGGGTGTGCCCATGGCAACACCCTGCTTCTGTGAATAAAACTTGCCATCAAATATAAAAACATTATGGTGCAAAATCTAATGCAATAAAATACAAATTAATTCAATTAATTCATGTGACAAACTACTAAAGCCATTAAAAAAAGAATGTATAGAATCAATTCCAAATTTATTCAGTATTATAGTAAATAAAGTATTAATATCCAATGTGACAAATATAAAATTCCTATGAATTTCATCTAAACCTTGCATACATTCCCCACAAGTCTACAATACATAAAAGGAGGATCAATCCACCTCTACGACCTATCGTAGCATGGCAGGGTTTGGTCACCGAATCGTTGTCCATTTTTGTTGAACAACAACTGAAACTGTATTTGAAGTAGGTTCCAGCTGTAATAAGACACATGAAAGGTTTCCTTCCGACTTTTGGGGAATGTATGCTCAATCATTATTTCTCACCTTGTGTTCTACCCTCTGCTTGCTTCCCTTTTCATTTCAGCTTTAAGCTTCCATTTCCAACCTGTAATCTGGTCATAAAATAGATAAACACAGCACACACATACCCACAAATGACTTCTAAGGAAAATCATCTTTCTGTGGTCATAGATTGCATGATAGGTCACAGAGAGCATGCTTATTAAAGTGTATAACCAAAGGGACATAACACATCAATCCATGTGGTAAAAATGAAGTCAAATCCTTGTCATGCTCTATGATCTTGCCATCAGTTGCGCCAATCAACTAAGTGTCATTGAGTGTCACCATGCATATCTGAAATGAAGACAAACTAACACCTTTATTCTAACTGCTTTGATGGCTCAGTGTTCTCATTATTACTATTAGTACTGTGGGTGGGGGGCTTGACTTTAAAGCCATTTATTCATCATTTGAGCAGTCCTGTATATGAGGCACATTTAGTGTCACATAGAATGTTTCACAAGAGGGTATTAGGTACATGGAGCAGAGGAGCTGTGTTAATAACCAATCAGAGTTGGCAGCAATATTGTTTTTGATATATGTAGAGGGACTGGGTCCCCAGAACCATTAGATAAGTTAAGTCAACATCTTGTATTAAGTGCATATTGAAAAGAGTTGTTTGAAGGGGAGATCTACTGATGTCTAACACTGGACACTTGCCCCTGAGCCGGGACTAGTAAGGGTAAGACATATGATGTGACCTGAATAGGTATACCTTGTTAAACAGGGATGTACATAACACCGCCAATGTCCGAGAGACTCATGCAGTTTATGTCCACAAAAGAAAGAAGAAAAAAGTCTTGTACTTATCCTGAATAAAAAAAAAATCAACTAGACAATCTCTTAATAAAATAGAACATATGGGCTCAGAGAATCAGTTAATGTAACATTTGTGCTGTCATTCTTCAGGGGACAGCTAAGATTCATAAAATAAGAGTGTTCAGCAGATATTCATTTGGAATGCTGCCTTTTTGGTCTATAGAGGATGCCTTTATAACATACTGTAATAGGGTAACCTTATAGAGTGCCAATATTTTGTCTAGAATTGGAAATGTGCATCCAGATTTTCCAAACAGGACTCTTGTCCTTGGATGTACTATATTAAAAATACTGTGCACAGAGAAGAAACAAAGAATCAAGAAAAAAATTAAACTAAACATAAGTAATATCACAAAATGGATGAGCAGTATACTTATAAATGCATCAGTCAGTCATACTCAATGAATATGGCTGACTCCAGTCAACTTGCTTGGCTTGGCTTGATCATAATTGGTTATATACATAGGTAACATAATCAGGTAGTTGGATAAAATGCCTATGAACAACATGACTCTTTCTCCTAGTACAGTGAGACACTTGGCTTTCAGGCTGAAAATTAGCAAAGCCTAATACTTAGAGGCAATCATTGTCTACCCAGGGACAGAAACAATGGAGTGATGACATAAAACAATATTGTTAGTGTGACGATGTGAGGTATTGCCATCTGTACCAGGGAAAATAGGGCACTGCATGTGTAACATATGCCAGCATAAATAGCTAGACTGGAGTTTTGTAAATAATTTTGTGTCATTTGACTATCACAGTGACTTGTACAGATGCTTGTGTTAAAAATGTTATCAACAGTGTTATTATAAATGATTAAATGTTTATGTTTTAACAAATAATTCTGGAAGGGAAGGGAATAGTAAAAGTTTTTGAATTTGTTCTATAGCTTTCAGATACTGCAACAAATTTTAGCAAAGCTCTAAGTGTGTATTATACCAGATTCAGGTGAACAAATGTGATGTAATTCCATAACCAGCACTGAAAGGATGGAACTATCACAGCAGCATGTTTTTTTTTTTGTTTTCTTTGGAAACTGATATAAAAGATATATGGTAGTTATCACAGTCAGTTGTTCAGTTTAATCTGTTAGAAGTCCATCACCTTGCCTTGTGGAAGTAAGCATCTCAGCATCTAATATTGCCTTGCTGTATTAATTAAGTTAGCTAGGAACCAGTTATTCTTTAGACAGTCAAGAAATACAGTGAGATTAGTTGAGTACTGTTTTTCTGCATCTCCACCTGTGTTATTTTTATTTCTCCTGTGAATGAAACTCTGATGTTTATTATATTTAGATATTTAGTATTTTCATGTTTTCTACTTTATTATTTATTTATTATTAAATATTTTTATACCTTTCATTGTGGCTGGTCTTTTACAGAATATTTTTAACATCTTAAGAGTACTTGTGTTATTTTAGGGACACCTTGGCCACTCCGAAAACCCTGACTGTTTTGGTTACACTCTACCATTTATATTAGTATTGATTTTATTCAACATAATTGGATACCATTGTAAGAGACTGAGAGTAGTTGACTGGTGGCAGAGTAGTTACCTTACTGTCTGGTCAGAAAGTGCCACAGCTAATAGGTCTGTGCCAGCCTTTCTCATGAATGTTTGTGTGTATGAAAATGAAATACCCAGGTGTGGGTGATTCAGCTACTTGGAACTGTGACACAGTGCTTAAAGTGAGTCTTGTTTGGGATCTGGAGAGATACAGAGTCCAGTCCCAGGTCTGGAGCTTGTTCCCTGTGTGCTCCTGGGGAAATTGTGCTTGATGCAGAGAACTGTATTTGAAATACTGTGTTCTCATTGACCATCTCTCACTGGTGGCAGTGGTGAGAATTCCTTGATTATTAGCCCATGATAAGAGAGGCCGTCATAATTAGTCTTTCAGAATGACTTTCAATAACTGAATTCCTCCCCTTATGAGTCCAAAGAATTTTATATCACCTATCTCTGCACAGCTCAAAACATGTTGAGAAAGTGAAGCTGATATCTCTAGTCAGTGGATGAAATTACACTGGAGATTATCATCAGGAAAGGGCATTAAACCCACAGGGTAACTGAACTTCCCAGCATGGGATGCAAATGAATGCCTTTGACTATGAGATCAGATCTTAAGGAATTAGTCAGGGAGGCTTAGGCAGTGCAGATCTCCACCATGTTGGAGACAAGTTGCTACCACAGCGATTTTGGAACCAGGGACATAGTGTCTTATTACAACATTGATGAGTGCATATGTTTTTACCATTCAGAAAGCTCTTGAGAGTCTGACAGTTAGGTATTACTGTGGATTTATATGTAGGAACCTCACCTTTGAAAATATCAGGAAGTCTTCCTTGTTAGCATATATATATATATATATATATATATATATATATATATATATATATATATGTATATGCTTTGCATTTATATGTTATACTATTGTTGTTGATTGACTACCTATCCTGAAGTGCTTTTTAGAATAGCCAGGTTTTACATATTTATTACATAAGTTTTCCCTCCCTTTTTCAGTTGATTTGATTGGTTGTTCTGTGTTTTAAATATTTGTCAGTTTTACCTGTGATTTTTAATGTGGTCTGATGAAGTGGATTTGAACCGCAAAAGCACTTACCTGTTCAACAGAATAAAGGATTTCTCAATTTTCTTAAGGATTATTTATTACTTTTGTGAGCCTTGCTTGAAACCTCAGTTTTTGTGACTCTATACTCAATGTTTTGCTTTGTGGTTTCTTCATCAACAATGAGGTATATATTTTTTATATTGTTTTACTCTTTTTCACCTTGTTGTTGAAGCATGGCTGAAGGAAGTATTGGAATGTGACTGCCTCGACTTCCTGTTATATTAATTCTCAAGCTACAGTGAACAATTCTTATTCACAGTGATTTAATACTATCTTGCACCAACAAATTAATCCTCTCCTTGATGGAACAGTTAACTTACATGCCAATGATACAACAACTGATTTTAATACACTTGAGGCTTTTAACAAAGATTAGAGAATGCTCTTTACAAGTACAAGCGTCTGCAGTGGCAGCGCTTTCACTTAGAAGTCTCACTTGAATTGCATGTTGCACCTAGAGGGCTTAGGGTATTGATGATGCCTTCCTATGGTTCTACTTACCCTGAACTCCTAATATGTTGGCAGCTACTTAATTTGTAATGCAGTGAAAAATATATGAAATTATTAATAGAGTTCTTCAGACCTGAAGAGGTGGAGATCGCTAAACAAATAGAGCGCAAGACACTATCTATAATAATTAGTCTATAGACATAATTGGTGTTAAGATGGATAAATTATTTGATGATATAACGGCTTATGATAAAAGACTGTCTATGATTAAAGCCAGAAAAATTAAATGTGATAAACTGGATTTTGAGAACGGGCAAGTCTTTTCTTGGTCTAGGGACAGACCAATGAACAGCACAAATACGTCACGTTCGACAGGAAGTGGGCGGGCTTCTGAGATTACTCACAGAGCGGTCTCTCCAAGACAGAGCACGCAACAACAAGTTTTTGCTCTGTCTGTGACTATGGGCTTGAAGCCACCCAATAGTGAAATGGTAAATAATGATAATGTTTCTAATAACTTGGACACTACAAATGAGTTACGTAGGACTTTTACTCTTCAAAATGAACCTTCTGTTAAGCCTAAAGTAGCTACAATGCAGGACAGCAGTACGCTAACGGTTGGCAGAGATCCGCCGGCCATTCAGACAAATGAAACACTTTTTTTATCAAAGAACCCGTTACCAATACAGGGCAGGTCCAGGAGCTGATACACAAACCCAAGGATTCGGCGGCTACAGAGCGAGGAGGACCAAACTCGGACAGGCAAAAGGCTGAAACAGGTTTTGTCATTAACATTTCATCTGTCTCATTAGCTAATGCACAGTTTTCAGTTTTGAATAAAGGGCTAACATTTGTTCCAGCCCAAAAAGCAGAATTAACTGATGTTTTACAGGAATTGAAATTATTTGGTAGGGCTCTTACTCTTAGAACTATTTTTAACAAAGATAGTGGCCATGAAAATGTTTTTAAGAAACCAAGCACTTTTGTACCTTCACCAAATGCCACTGTAGAGCTTTTTACTGATGTTTGTGAAAGACAATTGAGACAGCAATTTTCAGAGAAACAGTTCGACTGCTTCCATAATTTAACTTTTGCTGAGAAACAAGCCCTTATTGAGTTAAAAAACATGAGAAGCATTGAGATAAGACCAGCTGATAAAGGTGGAGGTATTGTAGTGATAGACAAACACACCTATATATTAGGTATGATGGATTTGTTACAGGACACACATACTTATACTTCTTTAACTACAGGAATATTTAAAGGTGTTATTGATAAAGTTGATTTTTTTAATATTTGAGCTTCTTATAACTGGTTTGATTTCTGAACCTTTGTTTAACTATTTTAAAGTTGAGAATCCTACTATCCGTATACTATGTGGTCTCCCAAAAATACATAAGAGTTTGCAACAACATCCAATGAGACCTATAGTATCTAGTAGAGGCTGGCTAACTGAACCTTTATCAATTTTTGTAGAAAAGAATTTGCACATTGTATTGAACAAATGTGATACCATATTGAGAGACACAAAGGATTTTCTTTCACAACTGAGTAACTATTTTAATGTTATTTCAGGTCCTTGTTTTTTTGTTACTTTAGACATAGCTTCATTATTTACTGTTATCCCCAATAATTGGGGTATTGATAACATTAGACAGATATTGACCCTGCATGGTTCTACTATTAACAAGATTAATCTTCTATGTATCTTACTAGAGATTATATTAGAAAATAATGTTTTCATCTTTAATGACAAGCTATATTTACAGAAGGTAGGCGTAGCAATGGGCACAGCATGTGCCAACAGCTACGCTAACCTTTTAGTAAAATGGGAGACTGACTATGTTCTTTCTAATGTTAAGCATAGTAGTCACATTAGTTGGTACACTCGTTTTGTAGATGATATTTTTCTTCTCTGGCATGGTACTGAAGACCTTCTCATTGAATTTTTAGACTATTTGAATAGTATTAACAATTTTCTTCAGTTTACCTTTAAATATTCAACTACAGATAGATTTTTTTTAGATGTGCAGATTAGTAAAGATATGTTACATTCCGTTTCGACTAACGTCTATAGGAAGAGTGTTAAATGTAATAGTATTCTACGTAACAGTAGCATGCATCTGAATCATATTAAGTCTAATGTACTTCGAGGGCAAATTTTTCGCACTATGCGGTTATACAATGATGATACTAAGTTAGTTTCAGCTTTATCTTTATTAAAAGAAGAATTTATGAGTAGGGGTTACAAGAATAAGGTTATTGATAAACAGATATCTGAAGCATGGAAAGAAAGGAACAAGAGATGTAAACCCTATTATGGTAATAATACACCCACCTCTACTTTATTAGAGACTGATAACATCTCTGACTCTAATGTAATAGTTATGACTAATAACAAGAAGATTCAGATGCCTTTGACTTTTGCTAGTAATATTGATTTTATATGTCAAACCATCACTACTAATTAGGACATTTTATTAACCATACCTGAACTCCATGAGTTTATTGGTGAGAAATCAGATTTTATTTTCAGAAATAATAGAACCCTTAAGCAGCAACTTTCTTATAGACCCTTGAATTCTTCAAATCTTGTCTCATCTGACAGAAAAGGCACCTATGCCTGTAGAACATGTATGGCTTGTGTTCACCTACACATAGGTGGTCACTTTCTCCATCCAAGTCTTAATTTTAAAATTGATATTGACTTTTATGCAGATTGTTCTACTAAACATTTGGTATATTTTTGTTATTGTACTTTATGTTTTTATTTTTATATAGGTAAAACCAACAGGGCATTTAAAGAGAGAATTTTAGAGCACTTGAGGGATATTAGAAATGCTAAAGAGACAAATGCATTGGCCATGCATGTTAAGAATGAAGGTTCTGCCCATAAGTTTAGATTCCTAGCCTTAGAACTTATACAACCCAGTGTTAGGGGTGGTGACCTCAAAAATAAAACTGAAACCAAGGAACAGAAATGGATATTGCAATTTCAAGCTGATAGACCCCCCCCCCCCCGGGTTAAATAGCAAGTTTTCTTTGAAACCTCTTCTGAAAGCTAGACCGCTTAAACATTGACCTTCACTCAGATATACATTATACGTAAATAAGAATATAATATGGGCTTATTATATTCAGCCAACACCATATTTTTTATATGTATTTTATATATATATATGTATATTTATCCTGTATTTATTATTTTATATATATATATATATATATATATATATATATATATATATATATATATATATATTTATACACAATTATGCTTATATATGCACAATATGGATTCTATATTTTTTATAATTTATTCATAGGTTGTCTATAGGATTGCATAGAATGTATTTACAATATTGGTTCTTTTGATATATATATATATATATATATATATATATATATATATATATATATATATATATATATATGTATATGCTTTGCATTTATATGTTATACTATTGTTGTTGATTGACTACCTATCCTGAAGTGCTTTTTTGAATAGCCAGGTTTTACATATCTATTACATAAGTTTTCCCTCCCCTTTTCAGTTGATTTGATTGGTTGTTCTGTGATTTAAATATTTGCCAGTTTTACCTGTGATTTTTAATGTGGTCTGATGAAGTGGCTTTGAACTGCGAAAGTGCTTACCTGTTCAACAGAATAAAGGATTTCTCAGTTTTCTTAAGGATTATTTATTACTTTTGTGAGCCTTGCTTGAAACCTCAGTTTTTGTGACTATATACATGAAAAAGCTCTAGTGCAGTGATGGCGAACCTATGAGACATGTGTATAAGGTGACACACGCAACCGATGTTTTGGGTGACACATCAGAGATCACCAACACCCGAGTTACTAAAGACACTGCTTTTGCATTCATTACTCATGTGAAGAGCACTGAATTATTTTGTGCCCGGAGCTTTTGACATGCCAAACCCAAAAGGTTTGCCATCACTGCTCTAGTGGTATTTCAAGAATCTCTAACAACAACACTGACACCCATTTATCAGATAATTCTTCTCATGCCAGTTATCAGGATAGACTTACTCTGGTGGACCAAGGAAGTAAAACTCAACCCAGGCAGTCCTATGATGGCCCTAAATGAAGAATACTCAGACCATCAATGTATTACTCAACCCAGGCAGTCCTATGATGGCCCTAAATGAAGAATACTCAGATCATCAATGCATTCATCCTTGCCTGTGGGGAACTCCTTGCATAGTATAAGGTACAGGGGACCAATAGAGACACCACACAGGACAAATATGTCAATATGTAAGAAATAATGACCAGGAAAGCTTCCAGATTAGACCTGAGGCCAGGGACCTTGAAGCTCACCATGGAAAATTCTAGTGTGATATGATAGTTATGCATTCTTATTAATTCCACAGACTAACCTTGATCATGTAGGAGCTGACCATCCAGCTAAGGTTGCATTTCCAAGATTTCTATATACTAACAATCTAGAATTTGATTTTAGGAAACCTGAGCAAGTAAAGTTTTAGCAGGTGTGAATGGAAAATGAGTTTTTAAGTATGTTGGTCCTTTTAACACAAGTAGGGTCTGCCTCAGATTGACCCATTCATGTAAGACAAGAATTATCAGCTGAAAAAAATGTTCTCCAGATTTGTAAGCAAGATGACTTTTCAACATCATCTAGTACATTGATATTCTCTTTGCTTTTCTGCCCTGTCACCATAACAGATTAAGGATTTTACTGGTGGCCCATCTCTGGCTTAGAAAGCTATAGCTTCTCTACTGATTCTGACTGCTGAAATGTCTTCTGTTTTACTGCTACCACATTACCTAGCTGAGTGCAAAAGTTTCTCCTTGTGTTGTTCATCCAAAGGTACTGGCCTACCAAAAGTAGAATGAGCTAGAATTGTTCAGCACTTCGCAAGACTTCTGGCACTGTATCTATCATACCCTTCTATTGAGGCTCACCTTCCACTATTTTAGCAAGTCTTCCCTTGACCTTTCCATTATCCTGTCAGTCTGTAATTCATTTTAAACATCTTTTGAAATAGTGTTGCCTCTCAGGAATTCAAGGAGGCTGGTGTCTCCTCCATTGTATTTGAACCTTTGCTGAAGGACTTACCTTGGCACCATCTGAGTCAAGTGCTTCTTGAAAGCTGTATTCTTTGTGGCAGTAACATTGAGCATCAGCATTTCTAACCCTTATATGCAAAGATTTTTAAACAGTTTTCTGCAAAGAGAAGGTTAACTTTAGTATTAACCCCTCTTTTATTCAGAAAGTAGTATGTTGCCCTCAACCAGACAATCCAATGTACATTTCCCCTCAAGTTTTGGAGTAAAGGAGAAAATATTTTGCAGTTGTTAGAGCCATTGAGTTCATTGAAGCAGAACTTTCACCCACTTCTTCACCCACCAATTCCTAAATGTTCAATGTCTACAGATGATTCCGATTATTACATGGTCAGAACCAAAGCCACAACACAAGTGGGTTACTTTTTTTGTCTCTTTTGCTCTTGGTAAGGAAAGTAATTAATTCTACAAGCATACCTTTTCAGAGAGGGTGGATAACTGTATTATCTTCTCTTTTGATTTCAGCAAAAAGCCCTTGATCACACTGAATCCCAATAGCTGGTCAACAGCTCAGAAATTTGCATGCAAGTCAGATTGAATACAAATATTTACTACCAGCATGTTATACATACCAAAAGTAATGTAAGATGTTAACATCTCAGCTGTTGGCCAACTATTGTGATTCGATGAGGTGTGATTTGAACAAGTTGGCTTTCGGCAATTGTATTATTTGATGTTCTGGTCTCAATGAACTGGGATTCAGTGTTGTGGCTGTTAAATCTTTTAACACAGATCCCTCATAGAAATCAGTGTGGCTAAATAGAAGCATTTATGAATATCAGAAGATTCATGGTGATCAATGAATAGTTCATTGTCAATAAAGGTACTGAGGCCCCTAATTACTGAGTCAGTTTTCAAAGGGGGTGTTAACTATGTAGTATGTACATGGCTGCCCAAGTATGTGACAGCAACAAGACAAAATCTGAAATTTAAGGCTATGGTCCTGACACCATTTGGTTGTACATGTTAGGCCCTGCTGAAGAATCTGGAAGTCAGATGGGGAATTTAAGACAACTCCAAGTGATCTGCAAACATCATCAGCTGCAGGGCCTTCATGTCAACTCTGACATCACAGAAATAAATGCCAGAAAGAACTGGTCCCAGGACTGATCCCTGGGGAAAAAACACTGACAACTACTCTGTCAGTAAGCCAGTTTGTTATCCAATGGATACCATATGGGTTTGCATCTATTTTGATTAATTTATTGATAATATCAGATGTCTTGACAAGATTCAGGTAGGTAGTGTGAAACAATTTGCCTGTGTCCTATGCATCAGTGACTTGTTCAAATAAGTCCAGCAGGTTTAGAAGGCAAGATCTGACTTCCACACACCAGAATGACTTGGATTCAAGGCCTATAGACCGGCTGTGTCCTTTTTAATAAGTTACATGGTGATGTGCTTCCTTGATTAATGGATAAAATTGATGAGGCTTATAGTTCTATCACTTTCAGGGTTAGTAACGAGTCCCCCCTTGTGGAGCACGCTGACAACAGCCATTGTCCCACACCTCTGGTATAAATCCAGAGGAGAACCTGAGACTGAATAGGTATAGAAATGCGTCTCCAGACAGTGCTGGGTGCTGACAAGAAGGAAGCTTGGCACATTATCTGGAGCCAGTTAGCCAGTGTTTTTGGACTTGATCAGGGGTGATCAGAGGGACTGTTCGGCTATGCTACCAGGCTGTAGACAGTTATGAGGAGAAGAAATCTGGATCTACATTTATTAGCTAATATGTTTGTATTATCACTGTGCTGAGCAGTACTTCAAAGGGTTCTGATGTAGCTGACAAAGGCTTTGTAGTTGTCCTTAGCATAGGTAGCAATTTTTAATTTAAACTTGCCTTTGGAGGATTTGATTTTATTTCAGAGATTTTTTTTTCCTGATTTTTTGGAATTTTCGTCCAGATGATTGATTATTAAGTTTCCTCTTACAACTATGAACATCTTCCTCTTATTGTATAGTATGTTTATACTAAGGTTCCTTCACTGGGGTTTATGCCTGAACTTGTCATTTGTGCCTTAATGCATGCTTTATGGTGTGCATAGAAATTACCTCAATATTTGGCTGCATGCAAGATGGGGCCATACATCATCTGAGAGCTGAAGTACATTTACCCTAGAGCAGTCAGTAAAGATATATGGGGTTTGTGGTAAATCAGGTTTTACCCTCCTGGTGAATATTACTGAACAGTGGTCAGATTTGATTAGTGATGAGGTAACTGTCTGTGTTGAGCATGGGGTGCTATACTGGTAAGAACCAGATCAAATACTTTTGAACTTGTAGTTGCAATTTGAACTAGTTAGTCTGAAAAACTGGCATTAATAAAATCCATGAATCTTTGTGCATGCTTACTTGTGGTGGTATAGCTTTTCAAGTTAGTAGAAGGACAGCTGATGTCTCTTAAGAAAATAGTATTAAGTCTGATAGGGACAAACTTCAGATTCTCAGATATGCTGCATGGGCTGCAGGCAACGTGGTAGGGGCAGACAGTTAGTTATGATGTGGTACAGTTTTATTTACTGTAAGAAGGATGTGGAGGAATTTAAGGTTATTGTCCTGCCTTATGAGTCTGAAGGTAAATAGGCTTCTTAGCAGTAGAGACACACCCCTTCCAATAATGTTAGCATTTTCATTGTTGGGTCCAAAACAGTGATAGATGTTAGAACCCTGCATTGCTATCACTATTCTGAAACCATGTTTCAGTAACTATAAAGATATCAATATTTTCAAGAGTTAGTGATACATGTAGGACGAGTAACTTCTTTTATTTGGTTTTGTAGATAATTTAATTTATTGTAACATTTGTTAATATCTGTTATGTACTTTGCAGATAAAGATTCTAGTTGTCTACTGATGTACTATCCTCTTCATCTGTAAATATGTTTGTAATTAATTGCTATGTTAAATTGTTAATCGCTATGTAATCTAATGTAACTACTGTCTGTTTATTTTAACTGTGGAGCTTTTCTCCCCAGGCCTCCGCTGAAAATGGACCTACATCCAGTCGGACACTCCCGGTCAACAAATATAAATAAAAATAAACAAATAATAAAAATAAGGATACTTACCTTGGCTAGAAAGGCATTATGCAACACACAAAGTCCTGGACAATGCATTGAAGCCATGAGCAAAGAGGTGCAGGCCATCCCAAGCAAAGGAGATAGGGCAGTCAATCATCCCTTCACAGGCTGATATATATTGGACCTCCTTAGAATGACACCAATAGCTAAATCAATAATTAAAAGTTAATTATATTTTGATTGCATTCAGGCATCATTCTTGGTAATAGCAGAATACCGCTGAATGCTAGGTTTACACCAATTTCAAATGCATATTTTTAGAGCTCCATCAAGTCCATCTTCATAGGATCCAAGGGGGGTTGCCTCAAACCATTCACTTCCACATGTACAATGACAAAATCATATGTGCAATTAGGGTGAAAGGCATTAAGAGCCTCCATGACATTTCAAACCCATCACCAGAGAGACAGCGAACCATCAAACTGTCTTTACTTAGTTTGGTGAATAGTACATGATCTGTGTGTCTCATTATGGAATCACCTATATCTGAAATGTCACCAGACAAACTTGCTCAGCCTTGTGGTCTTAAGGGTTTCAGCTTTTCAGTTGATTGATCATTTTTTATATAATTAAGTTTTCTGTAGTGTCACTGTATGTTGTTTGTCTGTCAGAGGAGAGTTAGTTCTAGCACATGGCAACCTAGGCAGCTGCCTAATGTCTAATGCTGACTTGGGGGTGGGGAGGGGGGGGGCAGCCTGCCCTTAAAAAAAAAGCTACCCTATCTTCCAGCTTCTGAAGCATACATGGGAGATGTGGACTTCAGCAGCACATCTGCAGCTTGAGTAACATCACAGAGGAGATTTGGACAGTTTCATGTCAGGATGTCTGCTGCTGTCTGGGAGTTTTGATTAGTTTTTGCAGAGCACAGGCAGCCCAGGGTGTAATCAGCTGAATCAGAACCATAGGTATTGTTTTTGCAGTGAAAGTGGCAGATTTAGAATGGGGATATTGGACTTGAATGGACTGGCAGATTTAGTGGACTGCAAATGGCAGAGAATGTTCCCACTTGTAGGAAAAACCTTTAACAGTGATTAGGACTGCATGAGGCGACATGAATAAATTATGCTTTTTTCATGCAAGAGAATGTTTTTTGCAGAATGTGTGTGTGTGTGTGTGTGTGTGTGTGTGTGTGTGTGTGTGTGTGTGTGTGTGTGTGTGTGTGTGTGTGTGTGTAAAACCCATTCCATTCACTGAATATGGATTATGACTTGGCTGATTTCCAGACAGACAAATTACTCAGATAAGGTAAATCACTAGTAGCATCAGCAGTTATGGTGTAAAGGAAGAAAATGATTGCAGTAAACAGGAACATTGTCACATGAGCCAAGATCTTCGGGTATGAGTCTTTGTTTCCTTGTTTTGTTGACTGTTGACAGTATGTTTATTATTTAGAATTGTAAAAATAGACAACATGACATCTATGAGTTTAATATTTATATTTTAACTATGAAAACATTTTTAATTAACCTTGTTACTTTTGGGGACACATGGCTGTGTTGGCCTACGATACTCTGCCTGGTACTTATTCTGGAGGTTTGATTCCCTCAGCCTTCATTTGTCTGCTGTGTGACTCTGATCAAGTACTTCACCAGACAATGCTTCTAGGGTGCCCCTGAAAAGGGACATTTGTCTCCACTAGACTGTTCCAAGCTGTTGGTAAATGTATTGCACATTTGTCTTTTAAATCGATGTATCTACACCATTCCCACTTTACCTAGATGATAATTAGTGCTTCACTATATACTGTTTGACTCCGAGTCCATGTCTTTTAGTTTAATTGATTGGAAGATGCATTTTCAAAAATGTGAGTTTCAAGGGAAGATTTGTTTACTATTGCTATTAAGTTTGTTTTTAGTGTGAGACTGTTTTGTTTTGTTTAGCAAATGGCTGTCAGTATTTTTTGCTGTTAAATCTGAAATAAGTTTTAAATTCAATCCAAATCTTAGTGATCACTGTAGAAGTAAACAAAAGGAACAATGTGGACACAGATAAGTTTGTATGGTGTTTTATGATAATTGAGGAGATGCAGCCAAGAAACAGAATATTAGTATGGCTACAGGGAAGGGGGCCCAGCCCAATACTCTGCCTAGAGCTCCATTTCACCAAGATCCAGCCCTGTGTCATGTGGCATCGATTGTCCTGTATACCAAACCTTTATCTAGGATGCCTTTATGATTTGTGCAGAGATGTTTTATATAGCATAAGAAGGTTCATTTGTTGGTTTAGGGCATTAAGGGGATGGTTGTGTGAGGTCAGTATCAATGGTTAAAATTAACAGTTTTAGAAGAGAGGCTGACCTCCAATGTTAGTGGACATTTGCACTTTTCAGACATAGAATTGTCTTGTGGAATTAGCAAATAGTGGTTATTAAGTATTAGGCGGTTGCTGCATTATCTCAGGGTACTTAGTTACATCAGGTTGGCAGAAGACTATGTGAGAGGCTGTGTCTTCATAGTATACAATGACTGCTGAAGTAGGATTACTAATTGGTACTAATTAAGTGTAATTTCAGAAAGGTATCTATATTTCAGGACAAAAGGAGGAACCAGAGTTACAATGCTATATGTACAATTGCAATTCTAAATGTACAGTTGTTGGAATAAAAAAGTACAAAAGCAGAAAAGAAAGACAGAACAACATGTGTATGCTTGAAGCAGTAATTACCAACTTGGCTTGGATGCCACAACAACAGCTTGGTGCAAGCGACTTGGCTCTGATGTCACAATAGCTTAGTACAGTAACGAGACAAACTGCTGGTTACAGCAATGATTAGACACAGGCTTGGGATGTTCAGAATAGGAAAAAGCAAATGATGAGTATAAAAGGTAGTAAGGGCAATAGCAATAGGTAATGACTACTTAAAGCAATAACTATTAAGTTGTCTCAGATGCCACAACCACTGTGTTAGTGGAAATTAACAAATTACAACAAAGACTAGACATAGGCTTATAACACCCACAGCTGCAAAAATAGTGAGATGAGCCAATTAGTGGCCTAAATGAATATGGCTGTTATCTGCAAGTGTATTCAGTGCCTATGTTCAAGTGTGCTCAACTGCACTCATGCCCACAGATGACTGCAACTATATTAAGCCATACAGAGGCATGCATGATTGTGCCCAGTAGGAGTTAGTTTTCCGCTAGTTTTAGTACCCTGTGATAAATGTAAGTGTAACACTACTTCACAAACATCTTTACAGAACCTGTCAGTCTCAGCACTTAGAACTGCTAAAAATAGTTTTCAACAGTGCATAATCATGGGGTCTACTTTATGCGCTCGAAACACGAAAAACCTGAATCCAAATAGCGCAACACATAAAGAGTGAACCGCGAATACGTCGAACGTACTAAAGCGTGAAATTTAAAACCTCGAACCATCATAGTCAGCCAACCTACCACCCACAACACACTACCTACCCAAACACAATAAAAAAAACACATATATACATTAACCAAAACCCTACTTCTAACTCTAAATTAAAGCACCAAGACCCTACTGCTAACCCTACACTAAACTCCACATACACAACTATCTATGCACTATCCTTAACCCCTCCCTAACCCTAAGGTCTGTAACTACCGCACACTTCCCCTAAGGAGCTATACCCAAACAAACTAACTATTCTACACACATACACTTAACAAAACCCTACACCAAACCTTACATATATTACCTACACAAAACCTTACATAGACTACCTACCTATGAACTTACCTTAACCCCTCCCTAACCCTAAGGTCCGTAACTATCGCACACTTACCTTACGGAGCTATACCACAGATGGGCCAACTATGCAAATTCGATATTTCCACTTTTGCGGTTTTGTTCATTCGATGTGATCACGATTCACTCTTTACGTGTCTCGCTATTTGCATTCGGGTTTTTCAGCTTTCGAGCGCGTAAAGTAGATCCTAATCATGCTGTGGACTATACAGCACTTCCCAGATGTAGTGAAGTTTGGTTCAGAGGTCAAGTCCAATCAGGTATCCTCACAGAGTTGCAGTCCAGTAAAGTAGAACAATGACAGTCACAGATACACTGAGTTAAAACAAACAAACCAGAGTAGACAGGCCAATCAAAAAAGGTACCCTTGCAAGCAGAAGTAAACTTCAGCCAGAACAACAGTAACACCCCTTTTCACACCAGGAGATAACTTGCTAAACTAGTTGTAAATGCAGTAATCTACCACAACACAAAAATACAGTAAGAGTTTCTAAAGTCAGCACTAACGTTCTCTGCTTCAACTGCAAAAACAGAAACTTGTATATCCCAGATGTAGTGGCGCTTGTTTCTGAGGTCAAGTTCAACATCCTTCAGGTGTTCTTGTATGGACACATCCCAGCAGAGTACGTGACTGCTTCCTCTTTAAACAGAGGTTCCTTATAAGTCTCATGGTAGCATTCTACAGCCATGTGCCCATAGGTCATACAGATTTTAAAAAAGGGGGACCGATGTCCATCTCCTGCTTATTTCCCACCATTTCATTGCTTCCTTTCAGAAAGGATGCTGTTATTTATACATCTACTGTTAGAGTGAATGCAGTCTCATAACTGTATTTTCTATAGTCCATACAAAAATATTCAAAATATTAATGGGAATCACAGTTATAGTGCTACTGAGACACAAAATGGAGGTTGTTAGCTCAAAACTGCATATATGTATGTGCACACCACTAAGAATGGACAAATGTTTGCCTTCAGGGAAAGCTTTATTTTTAAATGAGGTAAATGCAACTCTTGACAAGATGTTTGTTTGCATTAAACAATAGGGTAACATATAAAATGTCAATAGCTTTTGACCATTTTCCTTGTGTATAATTGTTGTGATGTAACATTTTTGTTGCCTCTTTTCGCTGACTTTGTCCTTAAAAATCCATCACATGCACCTCCACAGTATTATATACTGTGGCTTCAGCACATATAATATTCATTGTTGCCACCACACTATCTATTTGATTAAGTCTTTAAAATGTCAGAGTAAGAGAGCTGGAAAAGAAAAGACCTGAATGCTATATCAACTGTACCAGAACAAAGATACACTTCTGCATAATGCATATGTTCACAACGCACAGCAGGCAGTGTCTAGAGAATATTAGTAGTTTAACAAAATGCTTATGGGTAAAATAAAAAAAAAGTAATAATAATAATTACATCAGTACTAAGTCATAACAGTGCTATCAGGAATTTTGCTGTGGGCAAACAAATGTATAAAAAGCTAAAACAATACATAAGAGGTCAGCATGCAAGGAAATGGTGTTGATCCTATTTTGATAATGTGTAGATTTCAGTTTTGACTTGCAATATGACTATATTTCTGTAGAGGTATATATCAGATCAGACAAGAACTTTTGCTAAACAACAGATACTTGAAATATTTTTCACTTTTGCTGAGATGCTATTTGTATGCTATTTTCCTTTAAGGGATTTTTACTGTAGTCTTGTTAAGTGATACCTTTTTTCAGCAGTATAGACAAAATGCGACACCTGTCACATACTTAATGGCTCATTCAAGCAATTAAAACAATGAAGTAGCATGCTATATGCCATTCGTTCACATCCACCAAAGACCTTGCCTTGTTTGCTGTTATCAAGATTTATTTTCTGGAGTGTTTCTTACCTAACAAAATTGTTAGACCCTGTTGTGTAATATCTCTATTTAAAGTGCTAATAGGCACATAAAGAACTGTAAGGTGACCTGTTAAAGTACAGCACTTAGCAGGAGCTTACCTGAATGAGCACAGATTATAACTGAGTGTACTGCTAATAATGAATAACCATACACCTCAGCTATTTCTTCTTTTTATCAGTCACTTACATTGAATAAAAAAACATGGTGGTTCAGTTGTAAGATCTCTTTCTCACAGCTCCAGTATCTGGGGTTCAGTCCTTCCTCTACTGGTTGCTGTATGTGCAGATTTGCATGTTTACCCTGTGCCTGTGTGGGCTTTATCCAAGTATTCTGCTTGAACAAAATTGCTCAAACATAGTATTTATAATTACCTTGAAACCTGGGTTATAGTTAAAAAGAATAAAAGGATTCTCTACCTGAGTTAGCAAATTATTAAATAAACCAGGACTGAAGTTTAGCTGTCAAATGCATCAAGGACAAACCAAATCCAGAAATAATTAGGGACAGGCAGGGACACTTCTTAAAATATTAGTACTATTAACCTGAGATGTTGACAAAATAAAAAAATGTGAATTAATATACATTTTCTGAAGAAACAGAAGTCTAAACCTTTAATTGTTGTCATTATTTACATAAGCATAATTCACCACATTCCTCCAAAGGTAACCAGTTTTACAAAGGATTAAGAGGGACAGACAAAAAATTTAGTCAAAATCAGGGAAGTCAGTGAAAATCAGGGACAACTGAGAGGCATGTCAGCAACACCCAAAGCACTGCATGTCCATTTGCTGTAATACAAACCTAAATATTTGCTGCAGATCTGTAAAAAATATAATGGAAAATTATTTATGACTTTTTGAGTAACTGCTATGTATGTGTTGTGCTCTTTGCTTTATCCCCAATCCTGTAGTGCACTCATTTATTTGAGAAGCAGGTTACTCGTGTTATCACATATAAAACCGTAGCACTAACCCAAAAGAAGGAGGATTATACTACCAATGTTCTCATGTGATGCAGGCCCTATGATGCATTATGGATCTGATAATGTGAAAAGATCGCAGACCAGTTTGAGATCTCAGGAGATGTCCCGAGATTGCTCATATAAATATTTAAATACGGGAACATATAGTCAAATAAACTAAACAGTTATATGCTCTAACCCTCCCATTCCTATCACAGATTGAAAAATTCTTAAAGTTTTCCTCAAAACAATAATTTACTGCAAAGTCTGATCTCACAGTTGAATGTTTCGTCCTCAAACCGAAGCTGTGTCTCATAAATCTGAAAGAAGAAAATCATGTAATCAGATCAGCTATATGAAAAAACAATGACAATAATTTAAAGCATAATTTAATGATTTGTTACCACAGTGAAAAAGGTGTCATAAAATGTAAACAAGGTGACATGTAGTGTCTATATCTATATCTATATCTATATCTATATCTATATCTATATCTATATCTATATCTGTATCTATACCTATCTGTGGATGCATGTCCATATTTCAAAAACACAAAATATCGAATAACAAGTTATTGAAAAAAAATAATAATAAAAAATAAATGCATAAATAAAAATAAAAATATTTTTTGAGGGTAGCACCACCAACCCCCCCCCGCCAATGATATATGCATATATATATATATATATATATATATATATATATATATATATGTGTGTGTGTGTGTGTGTGGATCTACTTCAGTAAATTGACTTTTCAGAAAAATGAAGCCCAGATACCCAAGATGAAAGAACTGAACAGACCAAGACACCAAACATACAAAACATCAAAAACTAACACTGGAAAAATGGTAAGTTGCCGAACACCACCACGTAAACAAACCACACTAAACTCAACTCACCCAATTGGTGGACTTCACCCCCCACACCTACTTACTTAAATATATGAACTCTAAGATTGCACTTCTTCTTCTTCTTCTTTCGGCTTTTTCCCAGTTAAGGGTCGCCACAGCGGATCACCTTGTCCGCACATTGAATGGCAGTGGGGTTTTACGGTGTCGAGTTGCCAGCCCGGCGCCCAACCTTCCACAGAAGGCACACTCACACGCACACCTAGGGCCAATTTAGAGTGTCCAATCCACCTACAGCATGTCTTTGGGATGTGGGAGGAAACCGGAGCACCCGGAGGAAACCCACGCAACCACAGGGAGGACATGCAGACTCCGCACAGAAGGCACCCCAGCCCACAGTGTGGAAAAGCACAAAGGTCACCATGTTGGCCAACCGACTCTTTTCCAGTGTTAAACTTCCGCTGTTTTGCCATTTGGTGTCCTGATCTTTTCGGTCTCCTTGTCTCGCGTATCTGGGCTTCAATTTTTAGGTAAGTCAGTCTACTGAAGTAGACCCCTGTGTGTATATATCTATATCTATATCTATATATATCTATAGCTATCTCTCTCTCTCTCTCTCTCTATATATATATATATATATATATATAGATATATATATATATATAAATATATATTGCAATGTAGCACAGATAAAAAACGATGGTACAAAAGCCTGTATGTGTGATCAGCTCATTTTTACTCAGCTGTACTGTTTTTCTTCTGTTCAAAATTTTGAATTATCGACCACATAGTACAATTAACGTACCATTGACTGCAGAGTGTAAAGGTATGTTAAGGTGCATAGCATGTATGACTGATGTCACCTCCTACTATGTCGAAAACATCGAATTACAGATGTCAATGTATTCATTTTCTCCATGACTGCTATTTTGAAGTTCCGAAGTCAGCATTTTGTGTTGACCATTGTGACCGGTCGACAAATGCAGTTTCGGAATTTCAGTATAAATATATATATATATATATATATATATGTCTAATCATTTTCACACAAACACAAAGAAGGGCGAGATCTTACTAAACAAAGGAATCACTACTGGCTTCTTACATAGAAAACATATCAGCAGTAAGTTCCTTTTGCAAAGAATCACTGACATTCTGTTCCTTAGTGTCATGTGATTCAGTCACGCAACTCTTGGGGAATTTGATGTGATATACCACAATCAAAGATAATGAACTTGCCAGTAGTTAAGTAAAGGATATGGTGTTTCATATTCCACTGTTTTAAAATAATCTAACCGATCAGTATGTTGTAAGTTTTGCAGACTTGCTTGGAAAAGCCTAGGAAATAGTCATTCTATATAGCACTTGTTGTTATCTTAGGAATTATTTGTAGTTGTTCCAAAAAAATAAATACAAAATAAAGAAATATGACTAGTACTCAGTGTCTAAAGTTATACTAGATCTCATAATATAGGCAATTATGTATTTACTGAACCATTATCAATAAATGTTTTTTTTTCACCAGTGATCCTATCACAAGACACAAGTAATAATGAGATTTACATTTATGCTTATCCGACCTATAGAACTACCACTAATTTAGGTTAACTGTAGCAGTAGGCAAATTACAGTATCGCTTATCATGATAGGATTTTCTTTGCAGTTACTGAAAATTAAAAGAGAGCAGCTTTCTGCTGTATGGTCAGGGATAGAAATATGCCTAAAACCCAAGACATCAGATTTCACCATACAGAACACTGATACTTTCATGTCTTAGAAAAAAGTATGGAGTGCAGAAGGTCAGGCTTCTTACAAAATGAAGATTAATATGTGTGTTGTCCCTTTTATTCACGAGTTTTCTGTCTGTCTGTCAGGTAGTCCTGGATTTTGTTACACAGCAATAATTACAGTTATTCTTGCAACAGATATCTAGCCACAGGGTGATAATGCAAAAATAGAGATAGTATCTTTAAGCAGAGGTACTGCAACTGACAAGCTGCCAGAATAAATTCAAAGTGCCTGCTATACTAATGAACAATTTCTATCACAGAAATCATCAGGTCTAGACTTAAAGACTGCATCTTGACAGAATACACTACAATTCTGAGACCAGGGCAAAAGCAAAATTACAGAGTTTGTACTTTCGTCCTTTGTCTTTTTTACCCATCTTACTAGCAAACAGGAAATGTTTGATTTTATGGTAAAAACAGAGAAGGATAGTAAGACACGTTTTTTTATGAAGCTTGTCCTTATAATCATAAATCTTGTAGCAAGGAAACATAAGAAGTGCAGGGCTGGTGTGTTTCAACAAAAGTGGATCCTTCTATAAAACTGCAATAAATCTGATAGCAGCTATCCAACGGAAGAAGAAAATTGTTTATCTACAACTATAAACTTCAAAAAATGCTGCATAAATCGTTTCAGTAATATCACATGAATATATTTTAAATGCCATTATTAGTTATTTAAGTTTCTAAACAGTAGATGTCTATATCAAACAAACACACACACACACACACACACACACACACACACACACACACACACACACACACACACACACACACACACACACACACACACACACACACACACACACACACACACACACACACACACAGACATAAGCATACACACACACATGCAAACGCACTCACACATATATATATATATATATATATATATATATATATATATATATATATATATATATATTTATATACCAAGTTCTTTATTTATGTGAACTGAAGTTTTCACCTTAAATGAATCATTTATAAAAGCTTAATAGCAAATTATTTTTGTGATGGATAAAACTATATACATTTTTTTAAATTATGTCTAGATCATTATGTGTTTAGTTCAAAATGGTCAGAGAGCAAGACGAATCACAAAAAGATGTATTA